>NW_027508942.1:6525000-6625000 GCF_051911475.1 Siphateles boraxobius
AGTATTATGAAACTAAATAACGAATAAATAAAAAGGCAAATTGATCTCAATAATTAAATAACCAAAATAAGATTAACTAATAATAAAATAAAAATAATTAAAATAAAACATTTAATTAAAAATATTAATTAATTAATAATTAACTTTAAATATATATATAAAATAAGATTAAACTAACTAAATAACAATGATTAAAATAAATAAAACATTTGATTTAAATAATAAGGAAATTTGATTTTAATAACATAAATAATATAAATTAAATATAAAAATTATTAAAACAATTTTTTTTTTAAAATATAAATTTATTAATAATACAGATTAAAAAACAATAATATAAAATATGATTAAACTAAATAAATAAAAAGTATTATTCAAAAATAAATTAAATTTATTAAAAAAATAAATAAGAGAAATTGATCTTAATAATAAAATAATAATAAATAACGAAAAATATAGGCTACTAAAATAAATACAACATTCGAAAGTGAACACATAAAAAACACATCTAACAGTACAGTACTACAGTTAGTAGAAATCAGTAATAATGTAATTTAATATAAACTAAGTATTTTCCAAATAATTTTTACACATTTATATTAATTGGGGTTTTAAAAAAGAAAAATTCTTATGATTGGGGTCATATGAACGAGGATGATCTGTGGGATTTTTCCAGCTGTTTTTTTTTATGTGATACGAGCTTTTGGCATTATAAAACTAGTTTATCGCACAGTAGTAATGACTCTCACTAACTTTCACATTTATTCAACGCTTTTATATGAAGCCAATTTGAAGAATACAACAAATGATTAACACGAGAAGTGCTCGAAAGATTCAGACAGCATTCAGATACAGTACTATTTCATTTTTTTTTTTATTCTATCATAACAAAACTAACACAGATTGACAATAATATATTACATGCCAGGGAGCAGGACAATAATATACATTTTTAAAAGATTCAGTCTTTACAGCTTTTCTTATTGGAAGTGTGAGAAATCAAATACATACTGTTTTAAAGGAAAAGGGTTAAAGAAAGGCTTACACTTCAATATTTACACTTGTGTAAAAAATAACTGGCGAGAAACAAAATTAGATTGAGCAAATAAAAACCATCTGACCCAGAATAAAATTTTCATATTTCAATGAGATTTCAGGAATTATACATTTCCACAAAAAACTTTAAATGTTTTTCCAAAAATTCTTAGTATACTCATAATACCAAATTAAATGAGATAAATCTTCAGTTTGGAGACCACAGAAGGAGCACAGAAGGAGCAAAAAGTCGTCAGAAATAAACCTTTGTAAAAAAAATGATATTGATACTGTATTGACATTAAGTGACTTGACTTTGAAAGCTACGAGGAACACAAATACATTCACAGATTTTAGCGGGAAAAAACATTTCACTGTCCTGCAAAATCTCAAACGCCATTTTCCTCTCGCGTCATGTCGCGATAACTGAATCGCGGACGCGCGCTTGAGAGAGATCAGCAGTGATGGCGGACGAGGAGCAGGCGCTCGATCTCACTGACAACAAGCAAGAAGAATCAGGCGATTCTCCGACTGACGAAGGAGAACCGGAGCCCCAGCAGACACAGGAGAACACAAATGGCGTTAAAACGTAATTTGGAGCTTTTTAAATCTCAAATACTGCATGTGTTGCGTCTATTACGTGCGTGTTGTTTGCGCGGCCTGCGCGCGTTCACAGAGGAAAAAAGAATCGCGTTTATTTCTATCTTCAGATCAGTCTCGTTTCGTCACGACTGTATCTTAAGATAGTTTCTCCAATTTTCCATTCCTCTCCGCGCGTATTTTTCTGTTATCGGTTTGTTTTGTGGCGCTGTTTTCATTAGTGGCGCGCGCCAATCAAAGTATGGTAACCCATGGCAACCGCCCCATCATTAGCGATTGTTCGTTTGTGGAGCGCATTAGTTCGCAATCAAAGTTTATTTTCAATGTAGTTTTTGTTAAAGTCACCATGAAATCAAAATGGATAATTTTAGTTTTTTTTTATGGAATATTTCACCAAATCACAACCATCCACTCAATTCCTCACGGACAAATGCAAGCACCGCCCTACATTTGTTCTTATATTTTATTCATTGCATAACAGAACAATAACAATATACACGTATAGAGTATCACAATGTATGCAACTTATCTATTACATTCATAACATTAAAGGAAACAACAGAAAGAAGAAAAAAAATATAAATAATATATATATATATACACAAGGGATAACTTAAAAAAATTCCAAAAAGAAAAGGATTAAAAAATTATATACATCTGTTTTACTTTTTTATTTCTTGCATCTTTTAGGGCCTCAATATAATTCTTAAGTTCAATTTTAAATAATATAATGTTAGGTTTATTATATATGTCACAATAGGAAAGAAAAGACGAGCGTCTAAATGTGTCTAAAAATGTTTTTGCTTGTAGTGATTTATTTATTTTTAAAAAGTGAAAATTAATTTGTGTTTTTTCAGGGGGGTTTTATCACTAAATGTTGACAGAACCAATGGTGAAAATTGAAACAAAAATGTAATTTTCTTTTATTTAAACGCAATTGCATTTGAAAACAACTATTACAGGTTAAATACTGAAACTTTTTTTAAACTTTTGGGTCAAAATTTAAAAAAGTAAAAATCTATTCTGAAGTAGTAGTTGGGACTCGGAAAGTTTTCTAAAAAAGCGATAACGAAACCGAGAAATATGACTTTCAGAGCGAATGATAAACATCAACAGCCAATCAGAATCCGTCCTCCAGCATTTAAAGCGGCAGACGCCGAAACCGGATCGCTCGTATAGTAAACAGAACGATGATGTGTAGCTATAGTTATCGTTCTTGTATATTAGTGCGTTAACGTGTGAATGTTTACAGCCATAATATATTTATTTTATATATATATATATTAGGCTTGCTACGATAGTCGGTGTTCTGTCGCAACACCGGTTTCATCACTTGCCCACAGTGGTACCGCAAAAAAAAAGTTGAAAGCGTTAAAAATATTTAACCATATTTAAAATATTTAATGCAGTTACGCAGTATCCGTTAAGTCCTGCCTATTACACACACGACCCACAGAAAAGACGTGGGTCAGTATTGAGTTCTCTTTCGGGCTTGAACAAACAATAACACACACAAATTGTGTCAAAATAAATAGGCCTACCGTTTTGTGGCTCTTTAATGTGTCGTGACAGATTGCCTCAGTTAAAGCCAAGTTCAAATCCACCGACGTTAATCTACTAACTCTCCTGACTGCTTTGTTGAACAAAAATGGTGGATTTTGATTGGTCAGATTGCATGTCAATCAAACTCCCTGCGAAGGATGAATTGACGCTCATTTAAAAGTGAAAGTGAAGTGCACACTACCGCACCAGCTTTTTATAAGCGATGTATAATAAATAATTTAGTTTCGTTTTTAATTTAGCACCAATTGAGGGCACGATAACAAAACAGTGCTGCTCCGCACGGCCGCACCATTATGCATGCCCGTGCAAACGCGCGCATTTTAAATTACCTTAAATTTGCCTTTAAATTAGCGATTTAAAAGCCCCCGCCGGTGATACCGGTGTTGTCACACGACGATTAACCGATGGGAAAACATCCTCACCATCACGTCCCTAATATATATATATATTTTTATAGGCCTTTAGCCTTTGTAGTTGAACTGCTTTGTACTATCTGATGTGTGTTGAAGATTCTTTTCCTCTCCGTGTCTTTGCAGCGACGCCGAGGAGAAGCCGGAGCCCAAAGAGAAAAGCTCCGGGGGCCGAAAGTCTCACCGCTACCATCCGTATAAAGAGCGTCAAGCCGGCGGAGACAAGAAGGCCTCGCTCAGGAACCGGGTGTTCATTAGCAATATCCCTTATGATATGAAGTGGCAGGCTATTAAAGATCTAATGCGCGAGAAAGGTAACGCACACAGACAGCGCAGCGTCCCGTCCCGTCCTCTCCCTCTCTCGTATCTGTCCTGTAGCAGAGCGGTTTCTCTTCGTCTTCGGACGCTGTTCTGGCCGGTGTGAATATGTTTTGACTAGGCTATTCTGGTATCTGCTGTAGTCTCTCACTGTAGCTTGATCTCACTGATATTTTGAAGGATTTGTACAGGTGGGTGGTCAAACCTGTGATTTTTCTGCATTTTGCACTAGGACTGCACGATTAATCGCAATGAAGCCACCCGCGATTTAGCAAAGGCTGCGATTATTTTATGCATAGTTTGTCAGTGATCGGTAGTAAATACTCCTCCATCTGAACACCAGAGGGTGTCTCTCTCACACACACACACACACACACACACACACACACACACACACACACACCACATATCCATCTGAACACCAGTGTGTCTCACACAACATATCCATCTGAACACCAGAGGGCGTCTCTCACACACACACCACATTATCCCTCTGAACACCAGTGTGTCACACACACACACTCACGTCAAGTCAAGTCATCCTCATTTATATAGCGCTTTTAACAATGTAGATTGTTTCAAAGCAGCTTTACAGAGATTCGCGATTTAGCAAAGGCTGCGATTATTTGATGCACAGTTTGTCAGTGTTCACACACACACACACAGACACCACATATCCCTCTGAACACCAGAGGGCGTCACACACACACACCCCCCACATATCCCTCTGAACACCAGTGTGTCTCACACACACACATCACATATCCCTCTGAACACCAGAGGGTGTCTCACACACACACACACACACACACACACACCACGTATCCCTCTGAACACCAGAGGGCGTCACACACACACACATCACATATCCCTCTGAACACCAGAGGGCGTCTCTCTCACACACACACACACCACATATCCCTCTGAACACCAGTGTGTCTCACACACACACCACATATCCCTCTGAACACCAGAGGCTGTCTCACACACACCCACACACACCACATATCCCTCTGAACACCAGAGGGTGTCACACACACACACACCACATATCCCTCTGAACACCAGTGTGTCTCACGCACACACCACATGTCCCTCTGATCACCAGAGGGTGTCTCACACACACACACACACCCACAATTCACATATCCCTCTGAACACCAGAGGGTGTCTCTCACACACACACCACATATCCCTCTGAACACCAGTGTGTCTCACACACACACCACATATCCCTCTGAACACCAGAGGGTGTCTCACACACACACACACACCACGTATCCCTCTGAACACCAGAGGGCGTCACACACACACATCACATATCCCTCTGAACACCAGTGTGTCTCACACACACTCACACCACATATCCATCTGAACATCCGAGGGCGTCTCTCACACACACACACACACCACATATCCCTCTAAACACCAGAGGGCGTCTCTCTCACAAACACACCACATATCCCTCTGAACACCAGAGGGCGTCTCTCACACACACACACACATACACCACATATCCCTCTAAACACCAGAGGGCGTCTCTCTCACACACACACCACATGTCCCTCTAAACACCAGAGGGCGTCTCTCTCACACACACCACATATCCCTCTGAACACCAGAGGGCGTCTCTCTCACACACACACCACATATCCCTCTAAACACCAGAGGGCGTCTCTCTCACACACACACCACATATCCCTCTAAACACCAGAGGGCGTCTCTCTCACACACACCACATATCTCTCTGAACACCAGAGGGCGTCTCTCTCACACACACACCACATATCTCTCTGAACACCAGAGGGCGTCTCTCTCACACACACACCACATATCTCTCTGAACACCAGAGGGCGTCTCTCTCACACACACACCACATATCCCTCTGAACACCAGAGGGCGTCTCTCTCACACACACACCACATATCTCTCTGAACACCAGAGGGCGTCTCTCTCACACACACACCACATATCCCTCTGAACACCAGAGGGCGTCTCTCTCACACACACACCACATATCCCTCTGAACACCAGAGGGCGTCTCTCTCACACACACACCACATATCCCTCTGAACACCAGAGGGCGTCTCACACACACACCACATATCTCTCTGAACACCAGAGGGCGTCTCTCTCACACACACACCACATATCTCTCTGAACACCAGAGGGCGTCTCTCTCACACACACACCACTAATCTCTCTGAACACCAGAGGGCGTCTCTCTCACACACACACCACATATCCCTCTGAACACCAGAGGGCGTCTCTCACACACACACCACATATCTCTCTGAACACCAGAGGGCGTCTCTCACACACACACACCACATATCTCTCTGAACACCAGAGGGCGTCTCTCTCACACACACACCACTAATCTCTCTGAACACCAGAGGGCGTCTCTCACACACACACCACATATGCCCCGCAGAAGTACAATAACACGTTTTATTGATTTTTATTGATTTTAAAGAATTGCAGCTACAGTCAGGGGTGTACAATGCGTAAAACAAACAAAAGACATGTTGTCTTTTGTTGGACAAGAGGCTCATAAATGCTTCTCATGTCTGGAAAGATGTTTGACGCGTGTTGCTTTTTCAAATGCACATTATAAGCGACTCAAACTCAGTGCTTTCAGAGTGAGCAGCGTTTACGGATGATCATCACTGACGAGCTGCGCAGAAAATAGAATCGCAGCCTTTGCCATTTCAAAATCACGATAAGCCAACTTGGTTTAAAGGAGTAGTTCACTTTAAAAGGAAAGCTAGCCCATGATTTACTCGCCCTCAACTCATCCTAGCTGTATCTGACATTCTTCTTTCAGACGAACACAATCAGAGTTATATTAAGAAATGTCAGGGCTCCTCCAAGCTTTATAATGGCAGTGGATTGCAACCAATAAATTTAAGCTCAAAAAAGTGCATCTATCCATTATAAACAAACTCCAAACTGGTCCGAGGGGTTAATTAAGGCCTTCTGAAGCAAAACAATTAGTTTGTGTAAGAAAAATATTCATATTTAAAACTTTATAAAGTAAAATAATTGGCTTCATGTAGATTGCGTTTGGCTTGAAGCTAGAATTTTACTTTGTAACATGTTAAATATGAATATTTTTCACACACAAACTCATCGCTTTGCTTCAGAAGGCCTTTATTAACCCACCAGAGCAGTGTGGATCATGATGGATAGATGCACTTTTATGAGGAATAGATGCACTTTTATGAGGGATAGATGCACTTTTATGAGGGATAGATGCACTTTTTAGGGTTAAATTTAAATTAATGTAATTTTATATATTTTTTATAATGCACTATATAAATGATGCACTTTTATGAGGGATAGATGCACTTTTTAGGGTTAAATTTAAATTAATGTAATTTTATATATTTTTTATAATGCACTATATAAATGATGCACTTTTATGATGGATAGATGCACTTTTTAGGGTTAAATTTAAATTAATGTAATTTTATATTTTTTTATAATGCACTATATAAATGATGCACTTTTATAATGGATAGATGCACTTTTTATAATGTTACATTTATTAATGTTATTTTATAATTTTTTCTATAATGCACTATATGAATTATGCACTTTTATGATGGATAAATGCACTTTTTATAATGTTAAATTTATTAATGTTATTTTATAAAAAAATTATAATGCACTATATATATTATGTGCTTTTTTGAGCTTTAATCTGTTCTCTTATAATGGCAGTGAAAAAAATTTCACTGCCATTATAAAGCTTGGAAGAGCCAGGACATTTTTCAATATAACTCTCATTGTATTCGTAAAGAAGAATATTATATACACCTAGGATGGCTTGAGGGCGAGTAAATCATGGGCTAAATTTAATTTTAAAGTGAACTACTCCTTTAAGTGCGATTACATGTAAATTGCGGTTAATCGTGCAGCTCTACTTTGCACCTGTATATAGTGGAATAAATGCATCGGTTTGAGGCGGCGCTCGTGGAGCGGGCCGCAGGGTTCAGGTGTATGTGTTCCTGTAGCGTTGCACTCGGGGCGATCCACTGGTGATTTAAATGCCTTGTTCTCTGTGGTATTTTCCCTTTGTATGTCTCATGTAGTTGGTGAGGTTACATACGTGGAACTCTTTAAGGATGGAGAAGGAAAGTCAAGGGTAAGTGTTGGTGAATCTGCGAGGTTAAAATCGCATTCCGGTAGAGCCGATTACACTGTTGTTCCTTTGACCTTTGGGATGGATGGTGTGTTGATGTTACAGTAAAGACTATTATGATGATTATTTTGGATGGTGCTGACCCGTTTGGCTGGGGTCCATCTGTCTCACATCTGATGATTGCTTAGGTGTTTTTTGATTTGGATTTAAGATCACGCCAACTGACCTACGAGAGTCATCTATCTGTCAGGTGTCTTTCCTTAAACCCCTTCATCCATCTGTCCGTTTGATCCGTTCTCTCTCTCTTTCCCGTAACAACAAGATCCAGTTTCATTTGCCCCCTCTCTGAGTTTATTTGCTTTCTTTTGTCCATCTCACTGTAGCCACGTCCCAATGAAATGTAAAGAGCTGATAAAAACGCTCCCGTACTTCATGAGCATGTTGTAATTGAACTTTCTGAAGCACTAATGATAAATGAGTTGAAGTTGTTTGAGTTGAAGTGATTCTGATGATGTTCTTTCTTCTCCTCTTCCTCTTCTTCTTCTTGGGACGTGCGTCTGCAGGGCTGTGGGTAAGAACCGCTTCACAACATATTCATTCATTCAGCAAAAACTAAACACAGGATTCGTACAAGGTGCTAAAAGTACTTGAGTTTGACTTTTTTAAATAAGTCCTGGAAAACTCTTGAAAAAAGCCATATTCTGAAGAGAAAAGTGCTTGAATTATTGTATAATTCTTTTCTATAAAACAATATTTTCATTCAAAATTAATGTTGCTGCCTGTCTGATAAAGATATAAAGACATTTCACATGATTATGAGCTTGATATTACTCATATAAATATCCAAGTATATGAAACCGCTTTCATTCTTCAGGTCAATCATATATTCATGGTTATGGGAGAAAAAATCATTTTGCCATAAGGAAAGCGATATCTTTGTCATAGTATCCTTTCTAATGGTTAATGTTGACCACAATCATTGCATACTTTGCATGTGCTGAACTTTATTTGTACCATTTTGTTTTATTAGTATATTTTTATTTATCGGGTTGCTTTTTTAGATTTTGAAATATAATACAGATATTGCTTTAAATTAGCGAGATCTCTGATTGTAGTCCTTGAAAACCCAAGAAAGTAGTGCTTAAAGTCCTGGAATTTCAATTGACAGTATCTGTACGAACCCTGTAAGCATTTTCATTTCTACAAATGTTTTATCTGAAACGACTTGAATTGCAATTATACGTCTTTTTTTATGCATTCCCTGGGAATCGAACCCAAAACTTTGGCGTTAATCTATTGTTTGCACTACAGTACTTTAAATAAAGTCCCCCTTTTGTGAAAATCTAGCTTTTAATGTAGTTTATATGTCTATGTGGAGTTTTAAATACGCTTAAAGACAATCCATGTGTAAATTCTTAAGTCGACAGCATTGCTGAGTATTTTCTCCTTAAAACTGCAGTGAACCAAAGACAGTCTCAAAAACACGCTTTGAAATCGCTGGTGTTTCTGACGTCACAAACTACCTTGTAACCAATCAGATCAACGTGTGATCGTCAACGAGTGGATCTCTGAGTGAGTGAGTGAGTGAGTGAGTGAATGGAGGCGGGGCTCATTTACATTTTCATAGAACCGCACATACTAAATGAGGCAAGGGTGTCGAGTTAAAAATTTTTAGGCATGGAGAAATATTTTCAAGGAAAAAAACTTTTAAATATGTAATTTTGATGATCAAACATGAGTTTTGAGGGATACAATTATTGACTACAGGGGGACTTTAACTAGCTAAAGTGAATACTTAAATATTTAGATTATGCTTAAATTAAGTAATATTTCAATGAATTAAATATGCAATGGAATGTTGCTTTCAATAATTTCTTCAGGTGTCTGACAGCAGCATCAAGTAGGAATTATTATTTTTAATTTGTTTTCCCAAACATTTATAAAAACTTAACTGTGAAATAAAGGTACTTAAATTGTTTTATACAAAGTCAGAAATTGTTATTTTAATTTATATTTGAAAAACTAATCACATTGTTCTATAACATAATTAGTACAGATTTAATATCAGCTGGTTTGGGATCACTAGTTCTCACACACAATCTCATTCAAACAGACACTCACTCACACTCTCTCTCACACTCACTCACACACACACATACTCGCTCACACACTCACTCACACTTTCTCTCTCTCACACACATACCTGTCCTGACCGCTGCTCGTCTCTTTCAGTGTGGTTGAATTCAAAGATGAAGAGTTTGTAAAGAAAGCCATTGAAGTCATGAGCAAACATGATCTGAACGGACGGCCGCTGAACATTAAGGAGGTAAACGATCAAATCCCTTCATCCAGCACGTGTGTGTGCAGACAGTGTGTGACGAGTGTGTGGGCCTGTTTCAGGACCCTGACGGGGATCATGCACGGCGTGTTCTGCAGAGATCGGGCCGGATGTTCGGAGCGGGTCGAGGACAGGACGGTCCCGTCGGGGTTAACGTTCCTCCTTCCATCGCCAACAACCCCAACATCCCTCCTGACATCATCAGCGCGCTGCAGGCGGGGCGTCTGGGAAACACAGTGTTTGTGGCCAACGTGAGTCTGTCGTTGTGGTTCAAGTATAGAGGGTTTGCCCTGACGTCACTTTATTAGCAGCATAACAGTGGAAATTTAACCCATAGCATCTGTGTTAACGTATAGATAGTGAAAAGAAGCGGGCCCAGGACTGAGCCTTGAGGTACACCGGAGGTGCTTCTGGAGTACAACAAATGCTTGAAACTCCTTGTGCATGCAAAAACCTCACTGGTTTATTAAAATCAATTGCAAAAGGATTGTTTGGCAATATAAACTGATGTAGAGGGTTTGCATTGACACACTCCCTCAGCCGGACTGAGAGTCAGAAGAGCTGCTGTGTGACTGCATTTAATAGAGGAAACTGTAAAACAAACGATTATCAGTTTAAACTAAAGCTTGGACTCGATATAGTGTTTCTTACAACTTACCAAAGATCCAGTGATCATGATATGCAGCAGGAATCGTGTTTCCTCACATTCAAATGAGCCTGATTTCGACGTCGGGGAAAAACATAAAGCCAATATACCTGTGAACGCTTTATATAAATACAATAATACAATATAGGTCTAAATCCATGTGATCACTTATCAATGTTATATATATCATCCAGCCTTAAAACTTGTTTAATTTTTTGTCAGTGTTTATTTAAAGACATCCGATTATGCAGAATATACGATGGTAAATATTTTTTAATTGTTGAGTTGTCAATACAATATATAGTGTGTTATTTTACCCCGTAATTCAGTGTATTGGCACACAATGAAAACTGCAAATCCAGCTTTCTCTGCCTGGAGTCGTTATTTCTGTGAATTACAACGATCATTTGCTTCTGTTCTGCAGCGTTCATCAGTCTGTAAAAATACACCTCAGATTTATAGTCAAATCTATAGTCAAATCTACTATACAGTCAATCTCAAAGCTCTTTCCTGTTTTAGATGCGTTGTGTGTTTTTCGTGGCATTAATGCTGAAAACAAATGCTGCCACTGAGTAACCCCAGTCCAACGGTGACGTTACACGCATATCCTCTATAAATTAGTATTTAACTGTGAAATAAAGATACTGAAGCAGTAGGAAATTATTTGACTGATTCATATTCTGTGTGTACGCTTAAGCGCACGCTCCACTTTAACTCCTGACTCACACACGTTTGCTTGTGTGTGTTCTCCACAGCTGGACTTTAAGGTGGGCTGGAAGAAGCTGAAGGAGGTGTTCGGCATGGCCGGGACGGTGAGGAGGGCAGACGTGAAAGAAGATAAAGACGGGAAAAGCCGAGGGATGGGGACGGTGTCCTTCGAGCAGCCGCTGGAGGCCGTGCAAGCCATCTGTATCCTCACCAAAACCTGCGGGCGACGCGAAAGAAGATTCATTACTTTTTGTTTAGGGATGTGCAATATCTGATTTACACTGCCGGTCAAAAGTTCGGGGTCGGTAAGATTTTTTATGTTTTTAAAATAAGTCTCCAAGGCTGCGTTTATTTAATTAAAAATACAAAAACAATTTACAATTTAAAGTGTTTAATTTTGAATATATTTTAAAATGTAATTTATTCCTGTGATCAAAGCTGAATTTTCAGCATCATTACTCCAGTCTTCAGTGTCACATGATCCTTCAGAAATCACTATAATATGATATTAAAGAAATTAATACTTTAGTTGTAATAAAAATTGTATTTATCAAGCATTAAATAGAATCTTTTGTAACATTATAAATGTCACTTTTGATCAATTTCAAAATAATACTTTTTATTCATTAAAGAATCCTGTTTTTTTTTCAAACTCTTTTCAACATTAATAATAATCATAAATGTTTCTTGGGCATCAAATCCTCATATTATAGTGATTTCTGAAGGATCATGTGACACTGAAGACTGGAGTAATGATGCTGAAAATTCAGCTTTGATCACAGGAATAAATTACATTTTAAAATATATTCAAAATAAAACATTTTAAATTGTAAAAATATTTCAATATTTCAAAAAAATTCAAATTTTTAATTAAATAATGCCTTGGTGAGCAGAAGAGACTTATTTTAAAAACATTTTAAAAAACGTACCAATCTCAAACTTTTGAACGGCAGTGTATGTTAATTTTTATTGTTATCGGCCCGATAAGAAAATTTGGATGTATGACTGTATATAAACGCTGATGTCCACAGTAGCGATCAAAATAGACTAAATCACGTTTTGAAAGTAATTTGACGCTTCAAATAATGATTGTATCAGTTACATCCAGTAGGAGGCGACAAGCGACTGTTTAAAAAATGTCATTCAATCATTTGTTTAAGAGATTTGTTCAAAAACGCTTATTCATCCAGTTATGAAATAATAAAGTCTTCAGGAGGGAGTCAAACCCATTCACTCACACACATTTATATATATATATATATATATATTAGGGATGCATGTTGGTGTTTGCGATGTAGTTGGTTCCTCAACTACATCAGATTCAGATTATTTTATTTAATGCCATGTCAACATTCAAAGCTATTTTCATGGCAAAAATTAAATTATAAAAATACAAATATTATATAAATACAATAAAACAAAACAAATATAAACAAGTCATATTATACTATATATATATTTAAAATAACATATGATAAAAAAAATCCAAAACCTTTTCAGGCATAATCTCATTAAATATGTCCTTTAATGAAGTATCTTCATAAAAGAGCATTCTGCTCAACTACATCAGATGTTCATAATAATAACAGTCTATTTGTCAGTACTAGTAGCC
Source organism: Siphateles boraxobius (assembly GCF_051911475.1). NCBI lineage: Eukaryota > Metazoa > Chordata > Actinopteri > Cypriniformes > Leuciscidae > Siphateles > Siphateles boraxobius. The sequence continues at coordinate 6,538,378 of NW_027508942.1, forward strand.
AGTTTTGGTGTAACAAGTTGTGCATTTTGTTGCCAATTAGTAAATGTAGTCGGTGCATTAAGAGGCTACAATTTCCAAGTATGTCTAATGCTGGGCGTACACCAAAGGATTTTCTCGTCTCGGCGCGCTTCCGTCGTCTCGATCGTTAAATGTGAGGTGATAATCTGCAATCGGCGACCCGATTTATGCCAGTCTTTCTCTAGTCTTTCATATCAAACATGTTTGATATTATCGCAAGTCTTAAGTCTGAGACTAAAAACTGTGAACCCAAGTCTTTAGATGTGAGCTGAAAATCTTATAAAGTCTTTTGTAAATCTTTTCAAAGTCTTTAGGTGTACAGAAAGCATAAGTGTAACTTGATCCCCTCCCATTAGGCTGATCTGATGTGTGTTGGTCTGCCTGACCCCTCTTTGTTTGGAATAATTTAATGTTACTCTGCCTTATTTGGGAACGGCCTACAGTAGCCTTAAGACATCTCTTTTTCTAAATACAATTAAATAAACACTACAAATGGTGCAAACTCTGCTAGATAATAGATAAAAGATTCCCATTCCCCTGCCATTCTGTGATCGGCAATCGGCAGATCATGATTTTGGTGATCGGTGATAGGCCCCCAAAATGCTGATCGGAGCATCTCTAATATATATATATATATAAATTCAAATTAATTGGGCTCAATTTTAATTAGACTACAGCAATTATTTTTTTTCAGAAGCTCTAGTAAATGTTATTTTTAGTTCTGTGTGTGTCTTCCTTCACTCCCACTCACAGCCATGTTCAATGGGCAGATGCTGTTTGACAGACAGATGCATGTGAAAATGGTGAGACATTGTTTGTTCTTGTACAGCTCATGTTTATGAAGCATAGTAGCACTTCAGCATCCATTCATGTGTTTGTTTTACTGTAGGATGATAAATCACTTCCTCCAGATGACTTCCGGCCAGCTGAGAAAGCGCCACAGTTACCCAGTAAGAGCTTTCTGTTCTTGTTTGTTATCAGGCTGTTTTATCTGTGTGTGTGTGTGTGTATATGTAAGTGTATGATTATAAGTGTTCATGCGTGTGTGTGTGTGTGTGATGTGTCTTGCAGGAGGTCTGGGCGGCATCGGTATGGGTTTGGGTCCCGGCGGGCAGCCAATAAATGCCAACCGTCTCAGTGGAGGGGGCGTGGCCTCCATGGGACCTGGAGGTGTGTTAATGTTTTCTTAAAATACGAATGTAGTCAATCATTTTATCCCTTAACTTTTATCACGAAAATGAAATATTAAAATGTTTTTTCCTTGAAAAAAAATTAGTTATGCCTTAAAATAGTTTATTCGACACCCTTGCCTCATTTAGTACGTGCGGTTCTATGAATATGCAAATGAGCCCCGCCTCCACTCACTCACTCATTCAGAGATCCACTCGTTGACGATCACACGTTGATCTGATTGGTTACAAGGTAGTTTGTGACGTCAGAAACACCAGCGATTTCAAAGCGTGTTTTTGAGACTGTCTTTGGTTCACTGCAGTTTTAAGGAGAAAATACTCAGCAATGCTGTCGACTTATGAATTTACACATGGTTTGTGTTAAAGCAAATTAAAAACACCACATAGACACATAAACAACATTAAAAATTTAATTTTCACCACAGGGTCAAATAAAATTAAGCATGCAGTACAATCTCTGCATACATAATTAAGCATTCAGTACAATATCTGCATAAATAAAGTCCTTTATTTACTACAAGTTTTCAGTTCATAAAATAAAATTAACGAGACGAAGAACACGAAGTGTGTAGTGATGAAAAACTTTAAATCATGATGTTCATTTGTCACCAGTAAGAACATTGAATGTATCAGCTGCATTATCAGGCAGATGATGGGATTGATGGGTAATGAAGGACTGATTGATCCCGCAGGAATGGACGGGCCGGGATGCAGCAGCATGAACCGCATGAGTGGTGAGAGGCGTCACGTTTATCTGAAGCAGAACGTCTCAGGGATCAGCTGTGGAGGCGCTCACGTGTGTGTGTGTGTGTGTGCAGGGATGAGCGGGGGGTTTTCCGGTATGGACTGCATGGGAGGATTCAGTGGCAGAGACATGGGATCCATGGGCCGAATGGGAGGTAATGGGAGACTGTCTGTCTTTTTGTTAGAGCTTCACGATATTGGAATAAAATTGATATTGTGATAGTTTTCTTTAATATATATGCGTGCGTGCGTGCTCATTGTACCACGGCGTTGGACTATTTTCCTTTCTCTTTTCCAGCTAGAGACACAGTTGCTCTTTGGCACTTAAAGATAGTCAATAGTTTCTGTCGCTATATCGAGTTCTTCTAAGCTATCTGAGATGATGAAACTGATCAGGAAGATTATTAATAAATAAATATTTAGTGACAGTGATAGGTCTTAAGAATTTATAACACGGAGTTGGCTTTGCAGCCTTGGATAAATGTAATTTACATGAGACTAGATAATGATCTGAGATGTCATAGCTCTGCTGCAGAATTTCAACAGCATCAAAATTGATTCCACGTGATAATATTAAATCTAGAGTATGATTACGACAATGGTAGGTCCTGACACGTGTTGTCTAACTCCAATAGAGTTCAAATGTCTCTAAATACCCAGTGCGTCTTTTTCATTATCTACATGAATATTAAAATCACCAACAATTAGGACTTTATCTGCAGCGAGTACTAACTCTGATAGAAAGTCAGAAAATTCTTTGATAAAGTCTGTATGGTGCCCTGGTGGCCTGTATACAGTAGCCAGCACAAATGCCAAACGGGAATTATCACTTACACTACACGTTACATAAAGCACCAACACTTCAAAAGAATTATGTTAGATGCAGTTAATCGTGATTAATCGATTTGACAGCATTAATGTATATATGTGTGTATGCATATATATATATAATGTGTTTCTGATGCCAGTTCAAATGTTAAATCAAGCTTCAGAGTGAAATTCGGCTCTATGTTTGCGAGCAGCTCGTGGTCCGGTGAAGCACTGCATCATGGGATATGGGATGCACACCCCACCCCTATGTGTGGACTGTTCTTTTTGCTGTCGATCTCATGCTTGAGTTTGTGTGCAGAAATGTATCGTTCTGGAATGTCGGGGATGGACAGAGACTTCGGCAGAAGTGACCTGGGAATGAGTGTCCAGTTCGGAGACTCGTTTGGAGGTGTGTGTGTGTGTGTGTGTGTGTGTGTGTGTGCGCGTGTGCGCGCGTGCGTGCACACTTGAGCTGATGGTGACTGACTATTCTCTTTCCCATCAGCTGGAGGATATGCAGGAATGGGGAATTCTGGGATAGGACCCATTGGCTCTGGATTAGGTCACTCATCTCACGCTCACACAAATTGATATTAAATTCATATATAGTTCATTGTGATTGACACAAACCAAATTAATGCGTTCACCTTACTGTAAAGTGTTGCATGTCATCTGTGTGTGTGTGTTTCAGGAGGAGGAGGAATGCTCAATATGGGAATGGACCGCATGAATTCTGGCTTTGACCGAATGGCGGGAAACATGGATATGGGGCGTGGCTTCAGCCAGTACGGTGGTCACATGGGTGGAATGAGTGACAGGGGGGCGGGGTCTAAGGCCAGCTGCCAGATCTTTGTGAGAAACGTACGTATGAAGATGAGTGTGTGTGTGTGTGTGTGTGTGTGTGTGTGTGTGTGTGTGTGTGTGTGTGTGTCACTGACGTGTGTTTGATGCGAATGGTTTGTGTCCACAGCTCTCGTATGATCTGACCTGGCAGAAGCTGAAGGAGAAGTTCAGTCACTGCGGTACGTGATCCAAATCTCGGCTCTTTTTCAGTTTTAAATTGAATGTTAATTAGGTTTAAGAGAAAATAACACTTAAATATGCGTTATGGGTAAATATTTTAACAAAAATGATTATGGGGTAAAAGCAGAAATGTTACAAAGTGATGTTAAACAGCAGCTCACACAGGAGAGAGAATGAGAACAAAACAGCTGGAAAAAAAACAAAAATTATAATAAGAATAACAAATAGATAAATAGAAAATATATACATTTAGTATTTTTTATTATTTTACACAATTTTTGTATGTGCTGTCATATAATAAAATATTAATTAATATTAATATAATTAATTATTAATATATAACTTATTAAACTTATTATATTTGTATTTATTTGTATCATAATTGTGAGTGAGCATATATTATTTATTTTATATATATATATATAAATGTAAATAAATAACCCCCATAAATATATAATAAATCAATGTAATAAATTATATAATTTATTTATTTGTATCATCATTTTTGTGTGTGTATATATAGATGTATATCATTTCTGATACAGCATTTTGTTTAAATTGATTCTGAACGTCCTGTGACGTCCCGCTGTCGCCCTCTCCAGGTCAGGTGATGTACGCTGAGATAAAGATGGAGAACGGTCGATCTAAAGGCTGTGGGACGGTGCGCTTCGACAGGCCCGAGAGCGCCGAGAACGCCTGTCGACTGATGAACGGCACCAAGATCAACGGGCGAGAGGTGGACGTGCGTCTCGATCGTAACGCGTGAACCGCTCGCCGCCGCGACTCTGTTTTGTTTTAAAAACATCACCACTGTCATATCTCTCAGCCGCTCAACCTTTTAACGTGTTAGTGACCGCCTTTCTCTTGCGTTTTTTTTTTTTGTAAACATTTGTAAGGCGTTTGTCTCTAAATTTTAAAAAAAATAAAAAGCCGGCTGTTGTAAACTCTGTCTGGCTGTGAGTTTGTGAGGAAACGCGTCCACAATTCACTAAAGATTTTTAACTTTTTATTCCTCTGTATTCCCTTAAGTACTTTTATTTTTATTTTTTAGGAATGTTCTTAAGAAAATATTTGCAACAATTTAATGTTAGACTCTTTCAGGTCTTGCAATTAAGATTTTTAAATATTCATGAAAATCTTTCTAACTGTAATCTTTGGAAGATGCATCAGTCATACTCACGTAAATAAGAAATGCCAACGTTGTTTTAAAATGAAAATTGACCTTTGACCAAATTGTTTCTGTACTTTAAAAAAAAAGTTTATGCATAATGGTAGCATTTGTTTATTTTTATTGTAATGCAGTGTTACAGTAATAAGAATCGGTGATCTGAGGTAGATGAAGAATATCAGTGTCACTGAATAATGACAGACGGGGATTCTGTGATAAAACCACATACTGAGCAAATAAACAATCTTTGGCATTATTAAACTATATTTGAACAATGTGATTTTTCTACTCGTAAAAGAAAGTCTTATTGTAATGGTAAACCAGATCTTTCCAAATAACTACTTTTATCACAACATTGAGCAATAAAGTTTTAGAAACTAAATCACTACAACATGGAAATAAACTACAGAACCAGAATGTGCTCATAGTTTGAGATGTTCAGTAATTTGCTCCAGGTGATGAAGCGGACGCTGATGTAACCATGAAATTAATGTATTACTGCACAAAAAGCTTTGTTTTCCGTTAAGAGTTATTAAACCAGCATACATTTACTAGAGAAGCAAAATGACTCAAAGCATAATAAAACCATCAAACATATAAACACTCCCTCAGTCGACAGCAGCGCTGGGTATTTTCTGCTTACACTCATTTTCAATCTTTGGTTCGCTGCGGTTTCAGCTTAGAGGAAGAATCAGAAGAATTAACTTAAAACAAGAGCAAATACCAGCCAAATGAGTTAAGCACAAACTCGCTTAATTTTAATGCATTAAACAAGACTTAAAATCTGCTTTCAAGTAAATGTATCTTGATTTAAGAATATTTCGATATTGATGTTCTGCTTCGTTAATAAAAATATCGCCATCTCCTTATACAACCATATCATTTCAGTAAAAAATAGCTGGTTTTTAATGTGACTTTTTACCGTGATTGGAATTACTGCATATAAAGTTAGTTTTAAAGAGTGTTAGAACAAGTTTTATGTGATTATATAAATTTTACTGTAAATGTTTCATACAGTGAGATCAAAAGCATCGCTTGTTACAGAATCACTTTTTTAAATGGCCCATGTTCGTTCGAAATAAACTGATGGGAGGATAAACATTTAAAAACGTTTTCTTTTGTCCATACACTGAAGAAGAAAAAAATTCACAGTATTTTTATCTTGTTTTCCAGCACAAATATCGAAACATTCTTAAATCAAGAAACATTTACTTGAATAGACAAATCAAGAAAAATCGGTTAAAATGTAAAGAGTTTGTGCTTAAACAAATATCTGCCAAATAATTTTGTTTCTCTTTGAATTAAGTTTACATTTCGGACTCCATTGGCAGATATTAGTTCTTTTAAGCACAAACCCTTCATTGTTTTCAGTATCTTCAGTCATTCTGCTTCTCCAGTAAATCTACCTTGATTTAAGAATGTTTAGATGTGTGTGCTGGAAACATGAGAAGTTTGCTGTGTGAACTCCGCCAGTGTCACATGATCCGTGACTCAGTCGCTGCAGGCTCGGATCGGGCTGTTCCCGATGATCCCGAGCTCGTATAAGATGGAGAGCGTGGCGAAGAGGACGTAACACGCCAGAGACACCAGACCCAGCTTCCAGTCCAACTTCCACCCGTTCACGTGCACGGCAGAGAAGAGGAAGACGATGGAGAGCAGGAGCGTGCAGGACATGAAGAGCAAGCCCGTGCTGTTGACCTCCACCGGAGAACCCGAGTCCACGAACACCGTCTGGATGAACCAGGGCAGGCCCAGACACAACATGTCGAAGACGTTTGAGCCCACGATGTTGGACATGGCCATGTCAGCTTTACCTGCGACACACAGTCAGCTTTACACAGAGACGACAGGAAATAATGCCAAGTGTGTGTTTCTAGAAGAAAATAGCGTCACAGCTTAAGTAAGTTAAGTGATGGTTATATGTATGTGTGTGTATATATCAGAAATGGGGGACTCGAGTCACATGACTTGACTCGAGTCAGACTCGAGTCGCACATTTAAGGACTTGAGACTTGCTTGACTAAATTAAGAAAATGACTCGACTTGACTTTGACTTGAGATCCAATGACTTGAGACTTGATTTGACTTGAACTGTATGACTCGAGAATGACTTGATATACATTAATCATCGCAACATCAATTGATGAACAAAATGGAAGCAACGGAACCATTGACGCCAGTCATCAGATTCTGCGCGATCGCGTGACACTGCACAAGCCCAGAAAAAACATACATCGCGGTGAGCGCGCTAAATACAAAAACATCTCCCAGCATCGTTTCTTTTTGGATATAAACACTAGAAATTGACTATATTCATACAAGAAGATTTGCTGTACGCATAATAACTGGCAAGGGATATCGGACGACCATCACAACCTCGAACAGTCGAACTTCATTCACCACGTCTAAAAGTAAGCTATGGCTTGTTTAACCTGTTTGTTATAGTTAATTTAACTATCTTTAAATCTAGAGAGAATATTGGTCAAAACAGCATGCCTCTTTATACACAATTATGTTTTCAAATGTAGCTTAATGTTGTCAATATTTAAATGATAATTAATGATGTCATATGTTTTGTATAACATTTGCCACATTTCTTTTTAAATCATGCTTTAAAGCCAAATACGTCGTTCTTTCCAATGACAAAAAACAACATAGAAAACTGTTAATGTTTTGTCGTGTTTTATGTTTCTCTTAAAGCAGGGTTAGATGTTATCAGGGGTTACATCTATTAGATGTTATCAAAATGCCAGCAGAATTAATATTGCACCCAAAATTCAAAATGTGGTGGAAAAATGCCCTAGTATGAGTTATTTTCATAATTATAACATATGATATTAAAAAATATTTCCAGAATATTGACGCGATTGCAAATGTGATAATGATTTTATAAAACAGTTCAGTAAACAAAGAGTGAATATTGTGATGTGACATTTAGACATAGCCTAATATTCCAAATATTTTCTGTTTTTGCTCGATTTCTCCAATGACAATAGTTCCAAACAAGCCACAGAAAGAGTTATGCGTATTTGTGATTCAGTGACCGAGTTGCTCAGTTCCAGAACGAATCTGCCGGTTTGAACATAAGTTAAATGAATGCTTCTATGACTCGTACATTAATACGGTAATTTGGCGCCACCTATTGGCGGTTTTAACTTCATAATTAAAAATATATAACTTGTATTAAGGGGATGCCAGTTTGAAGAATGCCTTTGGTCGCATAGGAACTATACTTGAATTGTGAATTGTTTAATACCTTTTAATGGCCTTCTGCAATGTTTGAGCCATATTTATTTTTTCATGCTTTAATGTTGGCCTAATTTCAGTTACATGTAGATTTTTATTGTAGTAACCACTCAGCTATATGTGGAAATGCATATATATAAAAAAAAATTGTCCACAACTTCTGTAGTTTTAACTTATTTTAATATATAAATTTAGTGAAATCGTCAAACGTTTGTATGACTTGCCAGTGACTTGTGACCCAAGCTACAACTTGACTTGCTTGCCTTTATAAAAAATTTACTTGGACTTGCTTGAGACTCGAAGGTTAAGACTTGAGACTTGCTTGTGACTTGCACATGTGTGACTTACTCCCACCTCTGGTATATATATATGTATATACACACACACACACAGGTGAAACTCAAAAATCGTGCAACAGTTCATGTATTTCAGTAATTCAAATTTAAAGGTGAAACTATTTAGTATATATAACTAAATACTATATATATATAACTATATGATTATACTTTTCAGAGGGCCAACATTTCTGTATGTAAAAAACTTTATTGATTTCATGTAATATTCTGAGATTTTGAATTTGGGGTTTTCATAAACTGTAAGCCATAATCATCAGAATTATAACTTTTGCATGATATTCTAATTTAAGTATTGCATGATACTCTAATAAAGGTTTCGAGTTTCACCTGTTTGTTTGTATACATATATATATATATGTGTGTGTGTTTATATATATATATAAAAAACGTTAGTGACATCACTAACCCTAAAATTTACATATACCCCGCCCCCAGGAACACTTGACTTGACTTGTGAGGTAGAAGGACACAAGCTCTGGAAGCTCCGCCCCCTGTGCCGGGAGACACAGCGTGTTTTTGCTCACCCTCAAAAAGTGACGATTTTAACATGCTGTAAAAATATCTGTGGGGTATTTTGAGCTGAAACTTCACACACACACTCTGGGGACATCAGAGACTTATTTTACATCTTGTGAAAAGGGCATTATACCACCCTTTAATATGCATGCGGCTTCATCTTTATTTTAACAAAACACTGTTAAAAAGTAAATAAATAAATAAAAGGTAAGAAAAAACGAAAAGAAAATACAAAATTAAAATAAATACAAAGGTCCCTGACAGCGCTTCAGTAGATACACCACATACTAGTGCATTATGTCCATCAAACAAATGTGTTTCAGTAAGTGTGCAGTTCTGTCACCGCAGGTTCATGACCTTTCATCCAGTTCAGCGATCATCCTCAGAATTTGGCAAACATGCTTTTTCTTTTCTGTGATCTGCAAAATGTACTTAAACTAGAAATATTGCCACTTCTGAGTACTCTTAAATGTCTTTTGCAAAATGAAAAAGTGCTTTTCTTGATTTTACTTTTTGTTTTGTGTGAGTATCTCTGTGTGAATCTCTATGTGCTGCTGTATTGACTAGGTGTCTCTAAAATAAGATAGTGATAGCTCAGTGGGATTTACCTGGTTAAATAAAGGAGAAATAAATAAACTGGTCACGTGATGTTAGTATGCTTGAATACGGGTTCTTTACCTTGGCGAGCCACCATCACACTGGCCACGGTGTCGGGAATGCTGGTTCCCGCTGCCAGGAGCGTCATTCCCATGACTGTATCCGGGATTCCCAGCGTCTCACCTGAACAAAACAACAGGGCAGAACTTTACTCTCTTAGAAATTTTTTTTATGAAACATATGAAGGAACTCTTTTAAGGTTCTACATATAAAGCGCCTGACGGAAACCTTTAAGGTTCTACATATGAAGCACCTGACGGAACCCTTTAAGGTTCTACATATGAAGCGCCTGACGGAGCCCTTTAAGGTTCTACATATGAAGTGCTTGACTGAAACCTTTAAGGTTCTACATATAAAGCAACTGACGGAACCCTTTAAGGTTCTACATATGAAGCGCCTGACGGAGCCCTTTAAGGTTCTACATATGAAGTGCTTGACTGAAACCTTTAAGGTTCTACATATAAAGCAACTGACGGAACCCTTTAAGGTTCTACATATGAAGCGCCTGACGGAACCCTTTAAGGTTCTACATATGAAGCGCCTGACGGAACCCTTTAAGGTTCTACATATGAAGCGCCTGACGGAACCCTTTAAGGTTCTACATATGAAGCGCCTGACGGAACCCTTTAAGGTTCTACATATGAAGTGCCTGACGGAACCCTTTAAGGTTCTACATATGAAACGCCTGACGGAACCCTTTAAGGTTCTACATATGAAGCGCCTGACGGAACCCTTTAAGGTTCTACATATGAAGCGCCTGACGGAACCCTTTAAGGTTCTACATATGAAGCGCCTGACGGAACCCTTTAAGGTTCTACATATGAAGCGCCTGACGGAACCCTTTAAGGTTCTACATATGAAGCGCCTGACGGAGCCCTTTAAGGTTCTACATATGAAGTGCTTGACTGAAACCTTTAAGGTTCTACATATAAAGCAACTGACGGAACCCTTTAAGGTTCTACATATGAAGCGCCTGACGGAACCCTTTAAGGTTCTACATATGAAGCGCCTGACGGAACCCTTTAAGGTTCTACATATGAAGCGCCTGACGGAACCCTTTAAGGTTCTACATATGAAACGCCTGACGGAACCCTTTAAGGTTCTACATATGAAGCGCCTGACGGAACCCTTTAAGGTTCTACATATGAAGCGCCTGACGGAACCCTTTAAGGTTCTACATATGAAGCGCCTGACGGAACCCTTTAAGGTTCTACATATGAAGCGCCTGACGGAACCCTTTAAGGTTCTACATATGAAGCGCCTGACTGAAACCTTTAGGTTTCTAAATATGAAGTGCCTGACGGAAACCTTTAAGGTTCTACATATGAAGTGCCTGACGGAAACCTTTAAGTTTCTATATATGAAGTGCCTGACGGAACCCTTTAAGGTTCTACATATAAAGCACCTGACGGAACCCTTTAAGGTTCTACATATGAAGCGCCTGACGGAACCCTTTAAGGTTCTACATATGAAGTGCTTGACAGAAACCTTTAAGGTTCTACATATTAAGCAACTGACGGAACCCTTTAAGGTTCTACATATGAAGCGCCTGACGGAACCCTTTAAGGTTCTACATATGAAGCGCCTGACGGAACCCTTTAAGGTTCTACATATGAAGCGCCTGACGGAACCCTTTAAGGTTCTACATATGAAGCGCCTGACGGAACCCTTTAAGGTTCTACATATGAAACGCCTGACGGAACCCTTTAAGGTTCTACATATGAAGCGCCTGACGGAACCCTTTAAGGTTCTACATATGAAGTGCCTGACTGAAACCTTTAGGTTTCTAAATATGAAGTGCCTGACTGAAACCTTTAAGGTTCTACATATGAAGTGCCTGACGGAAACCTTTAAGTTTCTATATATGAAGTGCCTGACGGAACCCTTTAAGGTTCTACATATGAAGCGCCTGACGGAAACCTTTAAGGTTCTACATATGAAGCGCCTGACGGAACCCTTTAAGGTTCTACATATGAAGTGCCTGACGGAGCCCTTTAAGGTTCTACATATAAAGCACCTGACGGAGCCCTTTAAGGTTCTACACATAAAGCGCCTGACGGAAACCTTTAAGTTTCTATATATGAAGTGCCTGACGGAGCCCTTTAAGGTTCTACATATAAAGCGCCTGACGGAGCCCTTTAAGGTTCTACATATAAAGCGCCTGACGGAGCCCTTTAAGGTTCTACACATGAAGCACCTGACGGAGCCCTTTAAGGTTCTACATATGAAGCGCCTGACGGAGCCCTTTAAGGTTCTACATATGAAGTGCCTGACGGAAACCTTTAAGGTTCTACATATGAAGCGCCTGACGGAGCCCTTTAAGGTTCTACACATAAAGCGCCTGACGGAGCCCTTTAAGGTTCTACATATGAAGTGCTTGACTGAAACCTTTAAGGTTCTACATATGAAGCGCCTGATGGAACCCTTTAAGGTTCTACACATGAAGCGCCTGACGGAGCCCTTTAAGGTTCTACAGGGAACTACACTGCGACCAAAATGGTCGCATATGCGACCTTTTGAAATGCCATTGCGACCCTAATTTTTAATGGGTTGCAAATGTATCACCATTTGATTATTTTTGTACCTACCTAATGTTTTAGGCAATATGCTATGATTTACTATGAGCATTTATTAAAACAGAAATGTGTATTTTAAGAATGCGTTTTATAACGCGCTCTGAGCATTCAACACATCAAGTTGGCTTCGCGGATTCGCGCTTGTTTAACTGAGAGAACGAGCAGAGAGAGTGAAAGCCCCAGTCGCGCGCGCGCTCTCTCTCCCTCCCTCGCTCATAATAATGAATTAAGTTGACTGAATATCTTTGAGAATACACGATGGTAAAAGGTCGGAAGACCGAAGTTTTTTTTTCTGAACTACCACTGGTTGTGAATTGTGCTAAAATAACGTTGCCTCATCTTCTCTGAAAAGCTTTCCACACATTCAGATGGCATAAACCACTCTTTCAATAAACAAAACAAAAAATCTATCTGGTGATGAAATGTTTTCTGTGTTGAGACAAATCTTGTGCGATGTCCTAAACTGCCTGGATAATCACACAACGTGTGCCGTGGTCCGTTAATGACACGTCCGATTCGCGAACTGACTCCTTTGAACCGATTCACTTTAATGAATGGTTAAAATAACAACTGATCTGTCCAACACTGAACTCAAGAGTCATTCTAGAATGATTCATTCTTTCCAAGTAGAGCTATTCAAGTCATCTGGTGAAAATGTTTTTATATCGCAATATATATCGCAGAAAAATCAAATATCGCAATGTCATTTTTTTACCAATATCGTGCAGCCCTACTGTAAATTCTGTGGGCCTTCAATTGCAGGACTGTCCAAATTTGTAACTGCGTCAAAACAATTCAAACACGAATCATTGAAGCTTCACAATGACATATTATATTTATTTTACTTTTCCTTAAGAGTTCAGAAGTCTGCCCATCTGTGCCAACCATAGCATGGTGAAATCCAAAAGAAATTAATTTAGCACTTTATTGGACAAAGGACAAAGTTTTTCAAACAGCGACAACATACCGACACAGTGCGATCTGTGTTTGTGTTTGGAGCTCCGTCGAATTGATTCATTAATCGCTGATTTTCTTCTTTACCACTCATTTATAAACAAGCACTTTCTATTTTTATATCATGTGAACTTATCCTCGACACTATTCCTTATAAAAAACAATCGGATTGCTTTGATATCGCTACTTAGATCCAACTTTCCGAATCTCGGCTACTAGCCTTTAGCCCGCTAGCATTTCACGCGTGGCCTCGCGCCTATCGACCCTCTCATTTTACACCCGTTTGACTGAAAGGATACGTGTTATATCCATCATTTCAGTCCTAAATTAGTAGTGATATTGGTAGTATCACTACTAATTTACTGTTCATCTGTTATAATGGCGAACATATCGGATGTGTGTCTAACGTTACCTCTGAGTGCAGGTGAGGACACATTCGAGCTGGTTTCGGTACGATTGGAGCTGGAGTCGGTGGAGAAACAGATCCGCGTTCTGCTGGTGAAGCAAGCCGAGCTGCGAGATCGGCGATCAACGCTCGAAACATCACGCGCCGATGCTCACAAGTCAGTGGTTAGTAACTTTTTGACTCCGACTTCGTCTACTCCGTGCGTTTCTCTGCCCAGGAGGACGCGATCATCTCTGCCTTCATTCACTCCGGCACCGAGGCAACACCACGGACCCTGGGTGATCCCACAGCGGAAGACACGAGCCAGGACCAGACCAAGGACTTCCCCCCCCCTCCCGGTCTTCGAGATCTCCACCCGGAACCGCTTCTCCCCTCTTCGCGAGCCGGAACGTGACGCCGCCGTGATCATCGGCACTTCCATGGTCCGTCATGTCCGTGCTACCTCAGGTAAGCGTAAGGTGCGCACTCACTGTTTTCCTGGTGCTCGTGTTCTTGATGTCGCCGCACAGATTCCCGAGATCCTGAACGGTGACGAGCGCGTCGGAGCTGTGGTCCTACACGCCGGGACGAACGACATCAGGCTGCGGCAGACGGAGGTTCTGAAGAAGGACTACAGAAGCCTGATCGAGACGGTTCGCAGCACATCGCCTGAAGCAACTATCATCGTGTCTGGACCGCTTCCCACGTACCGACTAGGACAAGAAAGGTTCAGTAGATTATTTGCTCTAAATGAATGGTTAATGTCATGGTGTAATGAACAGAAACTGCTCTTTGTAAATAATTGGAATCTGTTCTGGGAGCGACCTAGGCTCTACCGTGCTGATGGCCTGCACCCCAGCAGAATCGGAGCGGCTGTTCTGTCCGACAACATCTCCAAGACGTTACACACCATATGACTAGTAAGTCAAAGTCCAAATCACAGTCTTTGCTGTCCCAACTTAATTGATATAAGTAGTGTAGAACATTATATAGAAACTGTGTCTATTCCTCGCTTAGTGAGGCCAAACAATAAATCTAGTGTAGGATCTAGCAAAAATCTTATTGTAATTAAACCAGAAAATCTAAATATCAGTGAACAAAAACAATTTCTAAAGCTAGGTCTTCTAAACATTAGATCGCTCACACCTAAGGCGGTTATTGTAAATGAAATGGTCACAGATAATAGTTTCGATGTACTTTGCCTTACTGAAACCTGGCTTAAACCAAATGATTATTTCGGTCTAAATGAGTCTACTCCACCAGGATACTGTTATAAGCATGAGCCCCGTCTGATCGGTCGTGGCGGCGGGGTTGCAACAATCTATAGAGATATTCTTAATGTTACTCAGAAAACAGGTCACAGGTTTAATTCGTTTGAAGTACTTGTGCTAAATGTTACGCTCTTAGATGCAAGAAACAAATCCATATTATCTCTAGCCTTGGCTACCCTATATAGACCTCCAGGGCCCTATGCTGATTTCCTAAAAGAGTTTGCATACTTTCTCTCAGATCTATTGGTCAATGTCGATAAAGCAATAATTGTTGGAGACTTTAACATACACGTAGATAATACAAATGATGCGTTAGGGACTGCGTTTACAGATTTATTAAACTCCTTTGGGGTCACGCAAAACGTCAGCGGTCCCACTCATCGTCTAAATCATACACTAGATTTAATTATATCATATGGAACCAATCCAACTGATATAAATATTATACCGCAAAGTGATGATCTCACTGATCATTACATGGTAACTTGTATAATACGTACTGCTGAAATTTGTCACGTTGCGCAACGTTATCGACCAGGCAGAACAATCCTTCCAACCACTATAGATAGATTCTCAAATAGCTTACCTGATCTATCTCAGCTGCGCAGTGCACCCAAACAAACAGATGAACTAGAGGAAATGACTAGCAGTTTGAGCACCATGTTCTCTAGTACACTAGATATTGTTGCACCAATTAGATTAAAAAAGGTAAGAGAGAAAACTAAAGCACCATGGTACAACAGTGCTACGCATGCAATCAAGAGAGAAACTCGTAACTTAGAGCGTAAATGGAAACAAACTAATTTAGAGGTCTTTAGAATCGCGTGGAAAGACAGTATGTCACGTTATAAAAAGGCTCTAAAAGCAGCAAGGGCTGAGCATCTCCGCAAACTAATAGAAAATAACCAAAATAATCCAAGGTTTTTATTCAACACCGTGGCTAGACTAACAAATAAACAAACATCACCAGAGCAAAATATTCCATTACAATATAGTAGTAATGATTTTATGAATTACTTCAATGAGAAAATAGAAAGCATCCGAAACACAATTGTAAATATACAATCCTCTATGATGTCTTATGATTCAGCCTCAATTATGGCCCCTCTAGAACAACTACACCGATTTACAACTATAGGACAGGAAGAGCTAAATAAACTTATCATTGCATCGAAACCAACAACATGTTTATTAGATCCAATACCCACTAAACTACTGAAAGAAGTGTTACCTGTAGTCGAAGAGCCTCTTCTTAATATTATTAACTCGTCTTTATTTTTAGGTCATGTTCCAAAAATATTCAAGCTGGCAGTAATAAAACCTCTCATTAAGAAACCGCAATTAGATCCAAATAACTTAGCAAATTACAGACCCATCTCAAATCTTCCATTTATGTCTAAAATACTAGAAAAAATTGTGTCCGCTCAATTGTGCTCTTTCTTACAAGAAAATGATATCTATGAAAAATTCCAGTCGGGATTCAGACCGCATCATAGCACAGAAACTGCGCTAGTTAAAATTACAAATGATTTACTTTTAGCTTCTGACCAAGGCTGTATCTCAATACTAGTTCTACTCGATCTAAGCGCTGCGTTCGACACTATCGATCATAAAATACTCCTGGATCGACTACAAAACTACACTGGTGTTCAGGGACAGGCATTAAGCTGGTTTAGATCTTACTTATCAGACCGTTACCATTTTGTCTGTCTAAATGGGGAAAAATCAAAGATAACGTCAGTAGACTATGGAGTGCCGCAAGGATCGGTGTTAGGCCCTCTGCTATTCTCAATATATATGCTGCCACTTGGTAATATTATAAGAAAACATGGAATTAATTTCCACTGTTATGCTGATGACACTCAATTATATATCTCATCACGACCAGATGAAAACACTAACTTATCTAAATTGACAGAGTGTCTAAATGATATAAAATGCTGGATGACGTGTAATTTCCTGCTATTAAATTCAGATAAAACGGAGGTACTACTTATTGGTCCAAAAAACTACCCACAAAATCCCTTACAATACAACTTTAATTTAGAAGGATGTCCTGTTACTTTGTCCACTACAGTAAAAGACCTGGGTGTTATACTAGACCGCAACTTGACTTTCGAAAATCATATTTCATATATTACAAGAACAGCCTTTTTCCACCTTAGAAACATTGCTAAGCTACGCAACATGCTATCTGTTTCTGATGCAGAAAAGTTAGTTCATACTTTCATGACCTCGAGACTAGATTACTGTAATGCTTTATTAGCTGGCTGTCCTACATCCTCAATTAACAAGCTACAGTTAGTGCAAAATGCAGCTGCTAGAGTTCTTACTAGATCAAGAAAATATGATCATATAACACCTATTTTATCATCTCTACACTGGTTACCTATTAAGTTACGTATCAATTACAAAGTATTCCTACTGACCTATAAAGCCCTAAATGGTTTAGCTCCTGTGTATTTAACAGACCTTCTATCGCCATACAATCCATCGCGCTCTTTAAGATCACTAAATTCGAGGCTTCTGGTCATTCCTAGGATATCTAAGTCCACTAAAGGAGGGAGGGCGTTCTCGCATTTAGCTCCTAAACTCTGGAATAGCCTTCCTGATATTGTACGAGCCTCAGACTCGCTGTCCCAGTTTAAAACTAGATTAAAGACACATCTCTTTGACCAAGCATTCACTTAATGCTTAACCTTTGATACTGCTGAATCGGTTCGAATGCATTAACATTATGAACATCAGCTATGCTAATTATTTCCCATCTGCCTTTCTGCTGTTATCTCGGGACGCTAGTCCCGAGGTAAATAGCGTTCGTCAGCTCCAGTTTGTATCCAGCCTCTCACGGAGACTTCAGATGCCCCAACGCCTGTGAAGAGACGACTCGACGCCTGTGAAGAGACGACTCAAAGCCGGCGATATGTTATGCCATAAATTAATACTTGATTAACTAACTGTATTTTTCTATGTACATTTCCGAAATGCAATTTCTGTAAAGCTGCTTTGAGACAATGTGTATTGTGAAAAGCGCTATACAAATAAATTTGAATTGAATTGAATTGAATTGAATTATTGTGTAGGCTACTGTATTTTCTATTGCAGTAAATCTATCCCCAACCATTTTTAAAGAAAACAAGAAGGCATGTGTTTTAAAAGATGGAGAGTAAAATAAAAAGCACATCTGTATGCAATACAGTTTCACTATTGGTCATTATTATCCAGAGCGGCTTACTATATAAATAATTTGTGCGACCAAATCATGTTTTGCGCTAGTAACTGAAAAAGTTAGTAGCGCAAGTGCCACCAGTGGAAAATGTTAGTGTAGTTCCCTGTTCTACATATGAAGCGCCTGACGGAGCCCTTTAAGGTTCTACATATGAAGCGCCTGACGGAGCCCTTTAAGGTTCTACATATGAAGCGCCTGACGGAGCCCTTTAAGGTTCTACATATGAAGCGCCTGACGGAGCCCTTTAAGGTTCTACATATGAAGCGCCTGACGGAGCCCTTTAAGGTTCTACATATGAAGCGCCTGACGGAGCCCTTTAAGGTTCTACATATGAAGCGCCTGACGGAGCCCTTTAAGGTTCTACATATGAAGCGCCTGACGGAACCCTTTAAGGTTCTACATATGAAGCGCCTGACGGAGCCCTTTAAGGTTCTACATATGAAGCGCCTGACGGAACCCTTTAAGGTTCTACATATGAAGCGCCTGACGGAACCCTTTAAGGTTCTACATATGAAACGCCTGACGGAGCCCTTTAAGGTTCTACATATGAAGCGCCTGACGGAAACCTTTAAGGTTCTACATATGAAGTGCCTGACGGAAACCTTTAAGTTTCTTTATATGAAGTGCCTGACGGAAACCTTTAAGGTTCTACATATGAAGCGCCTGACGGAACCCTTTAAGGTTCTACATTTGAAGTGCCTGACGGAGCCCTTTAAGGTTCTACATATAAAGTGCCTGACGGAAACCTTTAAGGTTCTACATATGAATTGCCTGATGGAACCCTTTAAGGTTCTACACATAAAGCGCCTGACGGAGCCCTTTAAGGTTCTACATATGAAGCGTCTGACGGAGCCCTTTAAGGTTCTACATATGAAGCGCCTGATGGAGCCCTTTAAGGTTCTACATATGAAGCGCCTGACGGAACCCTTTAAGGTTCTACATATGAAGTGCCTGACGGAGCCCTTTAAGGTTCTACATATGAAGTGCCTGACGGAAACCTTTAAGGTTCTACATATGAATTGCCTGATGGAACCCTTTAAGGTTCTACACATAAAGCGCCTGACGGAGCCCTTTAAGGTTCTACATATGAAGCGTCTGACGGAGCCCTTTAAGGTTCTACATATGAAGTGCCTGACGGAGCCCTTTAAGGTTCTACATATGAAGTGCCTGACGGAAACCTTTAAGGTTCTACATATGAATTGCCTGATGGAACCCTTTAAGGTTCTACACATAAAGCGCCTGACGGAGCCCTTTAAGGTTCTACATATAAAGCGCCTGACGGAGCCCTTTAAGGTTCTACATATGAAGCGCCTGATGGAGCCCTTTAAGGTTCTACATATGAAGCGCCTGACGGAGCCCTTTAAGGTTCTACATATGAAGTGCCTGACGGAGCCCTTTAAGGTTCTACATATGAAGTGCCTGACGGAAACCTTTAAGGTTCTACATATGAAGTGCCTGACGGAGCCCTTTAAGGTTCTACATATGAAGTGCTTGACAGAAACCTTTAAGGTTCTACATATAAAGCACCTGATGTTCTTCACCCATATGGAGTGTGTTTGACCCTGTTTCTCTTCTATCTCTCAGAGAAATTGTTGATCATTTGAAACCTTCCTTCTGCTCTCTTGATGTTCTCTCTCCGCGTATCTTGAAACAAACTTTGGATTCGGTTGGAACATGTTTGGTGTCTCTAATGAATAAATTCTTGAGCACAGGGACTATCCCTGATACACTAAAACAAGCTACTGTTACACCTTTGCTCAAGAAACCTTCACTTGATGTTAGGGATTTTAATAACTTTCAACCTATTTCTACCCTTCCTTTTATTACAAAAGCATTGGAGAAAACGGTTCTGAATCAACTCCAATCTCATCTTAGTGCAAATCAAATTCTTGAAACTTTCCAGTCTGGTTTTAAGCCTCTGCACAGCACAGAGTCTGCTCTTTTAAGGGTTTCTAATGATATACTGTTAGCAACCGATGCTGGTGACTCTGTGATCCTAATACTGTTAGACTTAACCTCGGCCTTTGATACAGTTGATCATAAAACTCTGTTATACCGACTAGAATGCTCTGTGGGCATCCAGGGAACTGTCCTCAGCTGGTTTAGATCTTATCTAACAAATAGAAGTTTCTCTGTTAAACTGGGTAATTTTTCTTCCTCGCCAGCTCAACTCTCCTGTGGAGTGCCGCAGGGGTCTATTCTCGCACCCATTCTTTTTTCCATATATTTACTTCCTCTGGGCTCCATTTTCAGAAAGCATGGCATATCATTTGACTGCTATGCAGATGATACACAAATTTATTTCCCTCTGAAACGCAACAAAGATACTGCACTAAAATGTCTTTTTGCATGCATAGAGGAAGTAAAAATGTGGTTTTCTCAAAACTTCTTATTTATGAATGAATCCAAGACCGAGGTTATAGTCTTTGGCCCCCATGACAACTATAATAGCAGCAACATTGATCTGGACTATCTTGATCCAAAGTCATCTTGCATTAAGAACCTAGGTGTTCTCTGGGATCAAAACCTGAAATTTGAAAAACAAATCAATGTGGTGATTAGTTCTTGCTTTTTTCAGTTACGTCTTCTCTCTAAAATTAAATCCTCCCTTTCTGAGAAAACACTAGAGATTGCAATCCATGCGCTCATTACATCGCGGTTGGACTATTGCAACTCTCTCTACTTCGGCATACCCAAACAGTCTATTGCGCGTCTCCAATTAGTACAGAACGCTGCTGCAAAGTTCCTCAAAAGAAAACGCAAATTTGATCATGTTTCACCTATCTTAAAATCTCTGCATTGGCTACCTGTGCATTTTAGAATCGAGTTTAAAATTCTTTTATTTGTTTTTAAATCCGTAAATAATCTGGCACCGAGCTATTTGTCTGAGCTACTCTGTCCACACAACCCCACACGAAACCTGAGGTCTGGTGATCAGAGACTTCTGTCTGTCCCCAGATATAGGTTAAAGAATAGAGGGGACAGAGCCTTTGCTGTTGCTGGCCCTAGGCTGTGGAACAGCCTTCCGGTTTACATCAGAGCTGCTCAATCTGTAACTGTTTTTAAATCCTCTCTTAAAACCTATTTTTTTTCTTTAGCTTTTAATTCATTGTGAGCTTCTGTCATGATTGTGTGGTTTGTCTTTGTTCTTTATCTTGTGTATTGTTCAGCACTTTGGTCAGCCCTGTTTGCTGTGTTTAAATGTGCTATATAAATAAATACAAACTTGAAACTTGATGGAACCTTTTAAGATTCTACATATGAAGCGCCTGATAGATTGTAACCTTTTCTTCTAAGAGTGCAGATTCAATATTTCTCAGAAATGTAATTGTTCATGGTATTTTGATGTTATTTACATTTTTATTTTAAATACAAAAAAGTCACTAATACAAAATTTGTAAAAGTTCTTGACAGTTTTAATGTTATTTTTGTATTTTCTTACACATTATACCATTACGGTATATGTTTACAAAATATAAGCTTATTATTAAGTAAAATACGCTTTTTTTAAATAAAAATAAACTATTTCAAAATGTATTTATTTAAAAAATATATACATTTTTAAAGTTATTTTATCACGCTACTTAATTAAAAATTCAAGTTTTTAAAAAAAAAAAACATGATGATTTCTTGGGGTTTTACCATTTAACAACTTTGTTCTGATATCAAAACATGTTTCTGATAATGTCAGATACAGTCCTCTCTGTGATGAAATCCCGGTATCCTCATGTTACACAACACCTCAAAAACCTGAAGCAGCCAGAGGTGTCAAAAGTATTCACATTCGTTACTCAAGTAGAAGTATAGATACTAGGGTTTAAAAAGACTTCTGTAGAAGTTAAAGTATCAACTCAACCTTTTTACTCAAGTAAAAGTGTAAAAGTAACTGGTTTCAAAACTACTTAAAGTATAAAAGTAAAAGTAATGCAAAGAAAAAAATGCCATTAAGGACAAAAGCTTAGGCCGCACCACAGGGGCACTATACCACCTCCTCAAAACAACATGTTTATAGCCATGACTATAACGTTATATTAAAATGTTAATGTTGAAAAATTTGGGATCCACTACCTGTTTCAGCCGCATATATGCCCATAGAAAATGAATTTCATTCCAATTTCCATTTTAGTAAAATGCAAATACATTAAAGAACCATATGTGTGTACTACTGAGCATTAACATGTGTTTCATGGAGAGGAAGATATGATGACTAGTAGCCTATAAGTATTGTAATGGTGCAAAAAGTCAAACTTCAGAGGCATGTTATCATCGAAATGGTTTATGTTTATACTTCTCTTTAAGGGCTGGGGACATCCACAGAAGTGGAGGAATCCGGAAATTAATAGGATAATGTATTAAGGGTTTTAGTCTATATTGACCTTAACAAATACGTTAATTCATTAATTCTGTAATGTTAAAGGTAACTAATAAGACAAGGAGTCAGTTTAACAGAGACTTAACTTTACTCCGTTTATAGTGCAATGCAATAGTGCAATACTGTCTTGTTGCTTGCTTTTTAAAGAAGCCAAACACGTCGGCATCTTTCATTAAAAGGATATAGTTCACCCAAAAATGAAAATCATTTAGGCTACTCACTCTCAAGTTGTTTCAAACCAGTTTCTTTCTTCTGCTGAACACAAAAGAAGATATTTTGAAGAATGTCGATAACCAAACAGTTGATGATAGCCATTGACTTCCATTGTAGGAAAAAAAAAAAATACTATGGAAGTCAATGGCTACAATCAACTGTTTAGTTATCGACATTCTTCAAAATATCTTCTTTTGTGTTCAGCAGAAGAAAGAAACTGGTTTGAAACAACTTGAGAGTGAGTAACTGATGACAGAATTTTCATTTTTAAATAAGTGAACTTATCCCTTTAACAGAAATTTACTGTTGGCATGTTTTGCATCAATACTGTCAAGTTTGTCCTGTTGGACACGACACACAGCAATACTGTCAAGTGTCATTGTGTCATTGTGTCATTGTGTCATTGCTCTGAGACATGTTCTCAGCGTCTTAAGTGCACTGAAACTACTTTCAGTCCAGCTGATGAGACTGGGATGACAAGG
The DNA here is from genome assembly GCF_051911475.1 of Siphateles boraxobius. Lineage (NCBI taxonomy): Eukaryota > Metazoa > Chordata > Actinopteri > Cypriniformes > Leuciscidae > Siphateles > Siphateles boraxobius. Next base: position 6,561,588 of record NW_027508942.1, read on the forward strand.
TTTCAACTTGATCCAACAGGCCCCTCATTTCAACAGACCAAGCAATGTTATTATCATGTTTTATAGGGACTTTCCATACAATGATTTTTATACTGTACAAACTGTGTATTCTACCCCCCTACACTAACCCTGTCACAGATAACTTTCTGCATTTTCAAAAAACATCACTTAGTCTGATTTATAAGCCGTTTTCAAATAAAAATTTTAAAAAATCCCGACAAGGATTTCGGATATTGCTATCTTTATGGGGATATTTTGATCCTATAATGTAGGGTTACACACACACACACACACACACACACACACACACACACACACACACTCTCTCTCTCTCTCTCTCTCACACACACACACACACACACACACACTCTCTCTCTCTCTCTCTCTCTCTCACACACACACACACACACTCTCTCTCTTTCTCTCTCTCTCTCTCTCTCTCTCTCACACACACACACACACACTCTCTCTCTCTCTCTCTCACACACACACTCTCGATTATGTTTGCCACTTATCCCGCGATTGTCTTACAGTACTATATTGTAAAAACGGCTGTCCCCAAATCAATATTTGACGCGATTTGCCCCGTATTCTTGAGCAGAGAACTGTTGGTTTCTCCGTCACTTACCGCATCTAGGTTTCCTAATTCCTTCGGATGAGTTTTGCCGCTTCACACAACCAAATGTAACAGCCTCTCACAAGTTAGAAAGAAAACACAGAGCCAATCAGTTTGTCGATGTTCAGGAGGCGGGACTCAGATCTATTAAACGTATGTGTAATTGGCCATTTTTTGAACGATGACAACCCGAAATGAAATAGGAGTAACGAGGCTATTTATAAAATGTAAGGAGTAGAACGTACAGATAATTGCGTGAAAATGTAAGGAGTAGAAGTAAAAAGTCGGCTGAAAAATAATTACTCAAGTAGAAATTTTGGGTATCTATACTTTACTTAAGTAATGTAACGAAGTATTTGTACTTCATTACTTGACACCTCTGGAAGCAGCACAACTGTTTTCAACATTGATAATAATCATAAATGTTTCTTGAGCATCAAATCATCATATTATATTGATTTCTGAAGGATCATGTGACACTGAAGACTGGAGTAATATTTAACAATTTTTAGTGCATGTTTGATCAAACACAAGCAGCCATGGTGAGCAGAAGAGACTCGTTCAAAACCTTTTGACCAGTAGTGAAATATAAAGCAAAAGATTAATTTAAAAAATGTTCCTTTACACTTTATTTTAAGGTGTCTGTCCGTTACAGTGTAATTATTTAAGTACTGAGTAATATTAATTAACCACATGTACTTATAGGATTAGGATAGCATGTAATTATGCATGATTTACTGTTATTACTATGGTATAAAGTGTTCTTTAATTTTCCAAAATTCACTGTACATTTGCTAACACTTTATTTTACATTGTCCTTCTTACATGTACTTACCATAGTAATACCAGTAAATTATGCATAATTTCATGCAACTAACGCTCAACCAAATCCTAACCCTATAGTGAGTGACACCTTAAAATAAAGTGTAACCAAAAATTTTTTCTTCTCCTGAGCATGTGACCGCATCGCAGGATCTCCGAGCTCAGAAGTTCAACCTCCCCGAGTGAGTGCCGTCCAGCTCGTTCTCTCCCAGTACCTGCTCTTCAGAGTCGGCTCTAAAGCTCATGTGAAGCTGTGTGACCGTGTGCAGGATAATAATCCTATTATATGCGGCTGCATCACATGGTTTCTCACGGCCCTGTGGGGTTCAGAGAACGCAGGGGCCGACAGCATCATAATCCTTCAGGATACAGCGCTGGCATTTCAGGAATGGACTCAGGGAGCATGTGACCCGTCTGTGTGTGACCCACTCAAACCCTGAACGTCTGCAGTGCAACTAGATGACGACTGAGGTCGGGAACACGTGCTGGATCAATGCTAAATAACACATCAGAGACATTACTAACTGAAATTAAAGCCATAATCTATATTTCTCTACAAAACTGACAATATTTAGATGGAACAAAAGCCACTATTTAAATCTCTATTTACAAAACCGACAATATTTAAATCGATAAATAGAACAAAAACAACATTTAAATCTCTAAATGGAACAAAACTGACATTATTTAAATTTATAATCGAACAAAACCGACAATATTTAAATCGATAAATAGAACAAAAACAACAATACAGATCCTTCTCAAAAAATTAGCATATTGTGATAAAGTTCATTATTTTCCATAATGTAATGATAAAAATTAAACTTTCATATATTTTAGATTAATTGCACACCAACTGAAATATTTCAGGTCTTTTATTGTTTTAATACTGATGATTTTGGCATACAGCTCATGAAAACCCAAAATTCCTGTCTCAAAAAATTAGCATATTTCAGCCGACCAATAAAAGAAGTGTTTTTAATAAATAAATAAAAAAGTCAATCTTCAAATAATTATGTTCAGTTATGCACTCAATAGTCAATACTTGGTCGGGAATCCTTTTGCAGAAATGACTGCTTCAATGCGGCGTGGCATGGAGGCAATCAGCCTGTGGCACTGCTGAGGTGTTATGGAGGCCCAGGATGCTTCGATAGCGGCCTTAAGCTCATCCAGAGTGTTGGGTCTTGCGTCTCTCAACTTTCTCTTCACAATATCCCACAGATTCTCTATGGGGTTCAGGTCAGGAGAGTTGGCAGGCCAATTGAGCACAGTAATACCATGGTCAGTAAACCATTTACCAGTGGTTTTGGCACTGTGAGCAGGTGCCAGGTCGTGCTGAAAAATGAAATCTTCATCTCCATAAAGCTTTTCAGCAGATGGAAGCATGAAGTGCTCCAACATCTCCTGATAGCTAGCTGCATTGACCCTGCCCTTGATAAAACACAGTGGACCAACACCAGCAGCTGACATGGCACCGCAGACCATCACTGACTGTGGGTACTTGACACTGGACTTCAGGCATTTCGGCATTTCCTTCTCCCCAGTCTTCCTCCAGACTCTGGCACCTTGATTTCCGAATGACATGCAAAACTGAGCAACAGTCCAGTGCTGCTTCTCTGTAGCCCAGGTCAGGCGCTTCTGCCGCTGTTTCTGGTTCAAAAGTGGCTTGACCTGGGGAATGCGGCACCTGTAGCCCATTTCCTGCACACGCCTGTGCACGGTGGCTCTGGATGTTTCTACTCCAGACTCAGTCCACTGCTTCCGCAGGTCCCCAAGGTCTGGAATCGGTCCTTATCCACAATCTTCCTCAGGGTCCGGTCACCTCTTCTCGTTGTGCAGCGTTTTTTGCCACACTTTTTCCTTCTCACAGACTTCCCACTGAGGTGCCTTGATACAGCACTCTGGGAACAGCCTATTTGTTCAGAAATTTCTTTGTGTCTTACCCTCTTGCTTGAGGGTGTCAATGATGGCCTTCTGGACAGCAGTCAGGTCGGCAGTCTTACCCATGATTGCGGTTTTGAGTAATGAAACAGGCTGGGAGTTTTTAAAAGCCTCAGGAATCTTTTGCAGGTGTTTAGAGTTAATTAGTTGATTCAGATGATTAGGTTAATAGCTCGTTTAGAGACCCTTTTCATGATATGCTAATTTTTTGAGATAGGAATTTTGGGTTTTCATGAGCTGTATGCCAAAATCATCAGTATTAAAACAATAAAAGACCTGAAATATTTCAGTTGGTGTTCAATGAATCTAAAATATACGAAAGTTTAATTTTTATCATTACATTATGGAAAATAATGAACTTTATCACAATATGCTAATTTTTTGAGAAGGACCTGTATTTAAATCTCTAAATAGAACAAAACTGACAATATTTAAATCTCTAAATGGAACAAAACTGACAGTATTTAAATTTATAATCGAACAAAACCGACAATATTTAAATATCTAAATAGAACAAAAACGACAATATTTAAATTTATAATCGAACAAAACCGACAATATTTAAATATCTAAAAAGAACAAAAACGACAATATTTAAATCTCTAAATGGAACAAAACTGACAATATTTAAATCTCTAAATAGAACAAAAACGACAATATTTAAATATCTATTTACAAAACAGACAATATTTAAATCTCTAAATAGAACAAAAACGACAATATTTAAATCTCTAAATGGAACAAAACTGACAATATTTAAATTTATAATCGAACAAAAACGACAATATTTAAATTTATAATCGAACAAAACTGCCAATATTTAAATTTCTAAATGGAACAAAACTGACAATATTTAAATTTATAATCGAACAAAAACGACAATATTTAAATTGATAAATAGAACAAAAATAATATTTAAATCTCTAAATAGAACAAAAACAACAATATTTAAATTTATAATCGAACAAAACCGCCAATATTTAAATTTATAATCGAACAAAACCGCCAATATTTAAATCTCTTAATTGTCTTAATCTCAGTAGATTTTCAGTTTTTATTGCTGCACTGATATTGTTCTATACAACACAAAATATTTAGATCTAAATCCAGAGGAGCACTTGTATCATCATTATATCTCACTATGTATATATATATATATATATGTACACATAGAACTCTATGACTTTCTGTAAAGATGCTTTGAAAACGTGTACTGTGAAAAGTGCTACGCTAATAAATTTGACTTAGCTTAGCTAGCAATGCAAAGGTGGTGGGGTGGTGATGGCGCAGTGGTTAAGACACATGCCTTTGGTGTGAGAGACCCGGGTTCGAATCCACTGTGAGACACCAATGTGTCCCTGAGCAAGACACTTAACCTAGTTAACCCTAGTTGCTCCAGAGGCGTGCGACCTCTGACATATATAGCAATTGTTAGTCGCTTTGGATAAAAGCGTCAGCTAAATGAATAAATGTAAATGTAAATGTAAGGTTGCTGGTTTGATTCCCAGGACACACACACAGCATTAATGCAGTTCAGAAGAGCACTCTTACCCAAGACAGTGACCATCCACACCAGGACGTATGTGAAGGCGGAGATCCAGACGGCAGACATCAGGAACGTGATCATGTACCACTTCCTCCAGAAGCGTCTCCTGCAGTCGGGAATGGTCAGGAACAGCAACACGATGGCCGGCAGAGACAAAACCCACAGGATCCGCTTCAGGTCGTGTTCGGGCATCGTGAACACACTCTTCTGCTCTGAGAGAGAAACGTGCAAACGTGAGGCTGCCGTTCACACTCAACACACTCGTGTGTTTTCTGAAATTTCCCGGCTTTCCGTGTTTTCACTGTTATACGGTAGGGGGCGCTATTACACATCTTCTGTAAGAGTACAGAATCCCCTGATCAAAAAGATGCAGAAATAAGCGATTGAAGCATTGCTGACGCACATGTAAAATACGTGATCATCAAACAGCATATATATCAAAACTGCCTAATATTACTGAACGAATAATGCATTTATATAATGCTTTTATAAAAAATGTCGAAATGGACGGGTTATGGGACTGTGAAGCTTTGAGGGTGTTGATGGACTCGATCTACTCCATCTGTGTTTAGATCCTCATTCTGAATCCCATTCGGACAAAGTCTTTTACAAGAACCTGATTTTCTCCGCCTTTTACTCAAAAAACATTTTATTCCAGCTTCGTGCAGTCTTTTTCATCAACACTTTAATGTGGGTAAGTTTCATTAAAAACCTACATTTTGTTTTGTTTAAAATTAGAGGGTTGTGTTCTTTCTTTTGATATATTGCATATTCAGAATTCATAACAAAAAATATTCGGAGGGCCGTGACATTTTAGTCAAAATGGTCAAAAACGCTGGCGGTGGCTGGCAACTTCTAAAGAGTTTAAGGATCAAGTGGTTCTTTTAGGAACTGATCACTGAAAGGTTCTTTAAGGAGCCAAAAATGGTTCTTTTATGACATCGCTGCAAAAACACCTTTTTGGAACCTTTAATTTTAAGAGTGTAGTCACCAAAATTATAATAAACAAATGCAACAGAAAACACAAATGCAGTTCTGTCAGGAGCACTCTCGTGAAATTTGCATATCGTTTGGATTGGTGGATTGGTTCTGTTCTGGGCAAGAACAGCCATGGATAAGAGCAGCGATAGGGTAGGGAACCAACATGAATGTATTGCAGATATCAATTATTCGAGAATTTAGTCTGATTCGGGGGGAAAATCCTGACTGAGACAGGTGGAGCTGGGGAGGGAGGAGGGTAATCCGCTCCTGAGAAACGCCACAGCTGCTGATAATACTGAAGGAGCTTATATATGAATACAGTGATACATATTCCTATAGGTAGAGGATCAGCTGAGAGTCACTGATGCGAGCTTGACTAACGTGACCTGCCAGAACTGACACTACGCTTGATGTATGTGACCTCATCACGTACCTTGTCCGATCTCGTTGAGGCCGTGCAGGCTGAGCGAGAGCTGGGAATACCCGGAGTCGTCCTGGAAGATGCCGCTGTCGGCTCGAGAGCGCCGGTGAACTCGCAGACTGTCGTCGCTCCATCCCACCAGCGGCTGCTCCTCGCCGGAGCCCGAGCTCTTGCTCACACACACACAACACGGGCTGAAGCGCTGCATCACGTACTCGCTGATCCTCAGGTCGAAGCACAGCACCAACACATACACAGCGTACACCAGCAGGAGGCACGCGCCGTCATACCTGCGACACATCCGGTTGCATTTACATTCATGCATTCACGCTTTTATCCAAAGCGACTTACATTGCATTTCAAGCTACACATTTACATTCTTATCAATACGTGCTTTCCCTGGGAATCGAACCCATTACCTTGGTGTTGCAAGCGCCAGCGCTAAACTGTTTGAGCTACAGGAAAAGTTACAGATTTTTTACGTTAATTTGGTTCATTCCTGCACCGTTAGGGTCCTTACACACTGAGTCCGAAATTTTCGCACGTTAAAAAATAAATACGACCTCACATTGTTGTGTCAATCACGTTTAGAATGTTTAGATATATGGCTTTGATTTTCTCACAGTTTTAGAGTAAAACGCGTTTTTAAACAATTTCTTGTAACAATAATTTTTTTAAGTTCACATTTTAAAACTTTTTTCACTTCAGCAATAATCTGCCATGTGTCGTCTTGAAAAGAGATCAAACTTCAGTCTGTCGCTCTAAAGCATTCAAGATTTACTAGTTTAAGTTGAAAATAAAATTTTCAGGTCTATGCTCAAAAAGTGAATAAATGGATTATAAATACAGCGTAAATATAATTAAGTACCATAAAATACCCTAAAAACACTAAATAAAAAACATCAAACCATAGTACATAAATTTAATTGAAATATAAAATTAATTTCGGTCATTTTTGACCAACATTCGAGAAGAGCACCAGAGGGTTAAGAGTGTAGTCACCAAAATTATAATAAACAGATGCAACAGAAAAGCAGAAAATACACGGGCTACACGTTAAAAAAATAAATACGACGTCACGTTGTGTCAATTACGTTTACACAATGCCTCCGAAACTAGTCCGTCATAAAAAAATTCGGATCGTGTTCGATTTTCTGCTTTTTCGCATCCATAGCAAGCATTTTGAGAGGTTTTGACAATTCAGAGCCACCGAATGATGAATGCGGAAAAACGCATACGGAAATTTCGGACTCCGTGTGCAAGGACCTTTAAGGCCATTGCACACTGAGTCCGAAATTCGCATCCGAAATTTTTTGCACGTAAAAAAAATAAAAAAATCGACCTCACGTTATGTCAATCACGCTTACACACTGCCTACGAAACTTTCGTCCGTCATAAAAAAATTCGGATCGGGTTCAATTTTCTGTGTTTTTCGCATCCGTAGCAGGCAGTTTGAATGGTGTTTTGACAATTCAGAGCCACCGAATCACGAATACGAAAAAACGCATACGAAAATGTCGGAATCAGTGTGCAATGGCCTATAGTGCCGGCTAACCAGTGCGTCGCGGCTTAGAGAAGCGCGTTTTTGATAAATTATAAAATGGAACGTTCCCTTAACCAAGAAACATTTTGAAAAACTGGATGTGTTGAATATTCAATAATAACTTTTTAATACCTTAAAGGATTATTTCACTTTGGAAATAAAAATTTCCTGATAATTTACTCTCCTCCGCATCATCCGAGATGTTCATGTCTTTCTGTCTTCAGTGGGAAAGAAATGAAGGTTTTTGAGGAAAACACTCCAGGATTTTCTCCATATAGTGACTTCAATGGAGTCCAATGGGTCGAAGGTCCAGATGTGAGTTTCAGTGCAGCTTCAAAGTCTCGACACGATCCAGCCGAGGAATAAGAGTCTGATCTAGACAAACCAGCGCACATTTAATAAAGAAATAAACATTTATATACTTTATAATCACTAATGCTGGTCCTGCACGAGCTGTGATGCGACACACATTACGTGATCAGGGTGAAAGGTCAAGCGTGACGTAGGCGTAAGAACAGACCCAGTGTTATAAAGCTAACGTGTAAAGACTAAGTCAAACGCCATTTACAAAGAAAAATAAATAAATAAAAGGTAAAACAATTTAAAAAAACGATTTTGAAGTTTGAGGAGAAAATGAGAGGGAGTTTTTCGCTCTACATTTATAAACTGGAACACGCGTGACCTTTCACCCTGATCACGTAATGTGTGTCGCATCACAGCTCGTGCAGGACCAGCATTAGTGATTATAAAGTATATAAATGTTTATTTCTTTATTAAATGTGCGCTGGTTTGTCTAGATCAGACTCTTATTCCTCGGCTGGATCGTGTCGAGACTTTGAAGCTGCACTGAAACTCACATTTGGACCTTCGACCCATTGGACTCCATTGAAGTCACTATATGGAGAAAATCCTGGAGTGTTTTCCTCAAAAACCTTCATTTCTTTTCCACTGAAGACAGAAAGACATGAACATCTCGGATGATGCGGGGGAGAGTAAATTGTCCGGAAATTTTTATTCTGAAATGAACGACTCCTTTAATGGAGCCGTTAGCAAAACATTCTTAGAACGTATTAGTGTTAGCATCACACACTCACCAGTAAACTCTGTTATCTGAGATTATTGCGATGACTGCGGCGACGCTGATGGCGTATGCGAGACAGTCTCTGAATAACGGCCAGCATGTGAGACGAGCCGTCTGAACAGAACACACACACACACACACACACGTGAGATACAGACACACACCGACGACACGCTTACAACACGTTAATATCCCAGACACAGCAACATAAAGGGCTTTCGCACCAGGTAGTTAAAGGAACTAGCCACCGGGGTTTACGATCTGTCTATCAGTCCTGTCGAATACATTATTAGATAGAACTATTATAAGTAGAAAGTAGACGGTAATGAAAATGTATTAGCGTATGCCGTGTGTTGATGTCCAGTGTTGCTGAGCAGAAACACATTATCATGTTTCTCTCGGTCCCTCAAAGTGACGTTGGATTTTCTCCTCAGCGTAAAGGTTGAGAGCTTCATCTATCTCTGTTTTACATGTTCGTAGAGTTAGTTTGTGAAGTAAATATATCGGCTGTGATCCGTGTGTTTACACAGCTATTTTAAAAATGGCGGGTGCTGGTGTTTCGCGTGCATTCGGCCAATCAGCGAACACTAACGTCACTGTAGTTCCTATAGCTGGGTTAGACCGACTCTGCGTCCCAATTCGCCTACTTATACTACGCCCTAAAAGTATGTACTCTTTTTGTGAAGAAAAAGTACATACTTTTGAGTGTGTAACAAAAGAGTAGGCAAGCTTTGGGACACACTACTTCGTCATCTTTAAGGGACAAATCTGTCGCGTGTGTCACCGCAAACTGCCCTGTCAATCATCCTGTCATCATAAACTGCCCTGTCAATCATCCTGTCATCATAAACTGCCCTGTCAATCATCCTGTCACCATAAACTGCCCTGTCAATCATCATGTCACCATAAACTGCCCTGTCAATCATCATGTCACCATAAACTGCCCTGTCAATCTTCCTGTCACCATATACTGCCCTGTCAATCATCCTGTCACCATAAACTGCCCTGTCAATCTTCCTGTCACCATATACTGCCCTGTCAATCATCCTGTCACCATAAACTGCCCTGTCAATCATCCTGTCACCATAAACTGCCCTGTCAATCATCCTGTCACCATAAACTGCCCTGTCAATCATCCTGTCACCATAAACTGCCCTGTCAATCATCCTGTCACCATAAACTGCCCTGTCAATCATCATGTCACCATAAACTGCCCTGTCAATCTTCCTGTCACCATATACTGCCCTGTCAATCATCCTGTCACCATATACTGCCCTGTCAATCTTCATGTCACCATAAACTGCCCTGTCAATCTTCCTGTCACCATATACTGCCCTGTCAATCATCCTGTCACCATAAACTGCCCTGTCAATCTTCCTGTCACCATATACTGCCCTGTCAATCATCCTGTCACCATAAACTGCCCTGTCAATCATCCTGTCACCATAAACTGCCCTGTCAATCATCCTGTCACCATAAACTGCCCTGTCAATCATCCTGTCACCATAAACTGCCCTGTCAATCATCCTGTCACCATATACTGCCCTGTCAATCATCCTGTCACCATAAACTGCCCTGTCAATCATCCTGTCACCATAAACTGCCCTGTCAATCATCCTGTCACCATAAACTGCCCTGTCAATCATCCTGTCACCATAAACTGCCCTGTCAATCTTCCTGTCACCATATACTGCCCTGTCAATCATCCTGTCACCATAAACTGCCCTGTCAATCATCCTGTCACCATAAACTGCCCTGTCAAACATCTCGTCACAGTTAAAATCCTCCATTTAATCTAATTCAATTTCCCTACCGTTTCGGAGAGAAATGCTGTAGCCCGTTCATCTGCAGTCGTGGGTCCTTCGGAGACTCTCCTCATGTGATACATTTTTGTCAGGTAAGATACTGATAATTAATCACTCAAACCCCTTTATCTAAACCTCTCTACATAACCGCCTGATGTCCTCCATGTCTGTAGTTTTTTAACACTTAGTAGTGTTTGTTTGTTTGTAGTTCTAAGCGAATCCTCGTTCAGCGCGTGATGGGTTGTGGGTAATATTAGCCATTAGCGCGCATCGATCTGCACTTTGGATTCTGAAGGGAAATACGTAGTAGACCATCCGGGTATCTCTGGAACACTCATTTCAACATACTGCGATTTGGGACGTACTAATTCTATTTTCAAATACTATTTAGGACGGATAGTATGCGAATTGGGAGTAAATTATTCCTCCAAAAGAGTTCCTACAACTATTATCGTTCCTAGTTCCTGCGGTGCGAACACACACGCCAACATCCGCCAATAGGAACTGTGAACAGGTTCCTCCGGTGCGAAAGCCCCAAAGGTGTCTGGGTAATGATGATGTCACACACCACAGAGGTCAAGAGGCCACACGCCGCACAGATGCACAGGAGGTTGTACACGGCCGACCCCATGATGGTGCTCACGCCGATATCTCCTTTAGTCACAAACACACCTGAGGAAACGCATTCACACACACCGTGAAATCAAAACGGACATTCCTAATGGAGAATGTTTTTTTGCTTGCAAGACACAACATACAATTACATATTCACAGAGATTACATGGAGAACTCTAGTGCGTTATTTCATTACCCCCCAAAATTAAACGTAAACTATTATCTACACCACAATCATGCTGGAGGATGTGTGGGCACGCTGATGTATCCTGGAGTTGCCTGAAAATATAACCTTTCTGGAACACGGTTTTGATGGAGAGCAAAAAGATTTTAAGTGTTTATGAAATACCAAGAAATGTCATTATATTGTATTGTGGAAACACCACACACTCAGTGTTCTCTCCAGAGAGGAGATGTGTGTCTTAATGTTAATATATTAAGTGTAGCATGTAAGAAGAGTATTACAATGCATTGGTGTGAGCCGGACATCACCGTACTTGGAGAATGGGTAGAAATTGTTAAAGAAATATGTAATATGGAAGAATTTAGTTTTATTTTGAGACTTAAAAAGGACTTATTTCTAAAATACTGGAAGATATGGATTGAGTACTGTAATGTAAACAATGTATACTTGCAGACAAAACAGAATGTATGCCCCGTTTTATTGTTTGCTTTTTTTTTCTTCTCTTCCCTGTCTTTCTAAATGTTGTATACTTGAAAAATCATCAATAAAAATACAGTAAAAAAAGAAAAAGAAAACAAAACGGACAATTCTGGTTTTTCATGGAATATAAACCTTATTCACAGCAGCGACATCTTTGATTTTTTTATTTTTTCGTAATGAAAGCGAGGCTGTGATGATCTCTTCAGTTGGATCAGAGATGGTTGGACTTATTTAATGTGTTTTTAGGATTGTTCCGCTGACAAAACGGCAAAAATATCGTTCCAAGAAATTTCATTAGACAAAAAGCTCCCGACAATATGAGCTGTGGAAGATGATTAGTGAACTGGGAGCTTTTTACAGCGGATGTAAATGAAAACACGGTAAGTTTATCCCTCACAGCCTCGCATTCACACGTGTCATGGCGCTGGTCTAAATTATTATCATTATTGTTTTAATAATGTTGAATCAGAATATCTTCCTTTTACGGCACCTCTTCTCTGATGATGTGGGCGGGGCTATAACCTGTCACTCACATGAGATCAGCCAATAGAAAACCACCACCATCCAATCAATTCCCCAATCAAGCCCCGCCCACAAAAATTTGGAAATTTAATGTTCAGGTCTATGCTCAAAAAGTTAATAAATTGATTATAAATACAGTGTAAATATAATTTAGTACCATAAAATCCCCTAAAAATACAAAATATGAAATTAAAAACATTATCAAATTAAATATAGTACGTTGATTTAATTGAAATAAAATAAACAATTCTGTCATTTTTGACCGACATGTGAAAAGCACCAGAGGGTTTTTAAAGAGATGTCACTGAGATATTTCTGTCCTGTTGGCGGAAAAATACCTAGAAACGCAGTGACGAGTTCTGGCGCCGAACTTCCCGCTGCCATGAAAGTGGCTCCAGCAACATCTTGTGAAAGACCGAGACCTGAAACACAACCAGATCCAATCAAATCCCACTCTGACACACTGCCGGAAGACTAACCCATAATTCTAACCCATAATCATAACCCATAACCCATAAATCTAACCCATAACCCCAACCCATAAACCTAACCCATAACCCATAAACCCAACCCATAATGATAACCCATAAATATAACCCATAAACCCAACCGATAATCATAAACCATAAACCTAACCCATAACCCCAACTCATAACCCCAACCCATAAACCTAACCAATAAACCTAACTCATAATCATAACCCATAACCCTAACCCATAGCCCCAACCAGTGCCGCTGCTAGCCATTTTGGTGCCCTAAGCATAATTCCTTTATGATTAAATAAAACGTTTATTTTTGGCCGTTTAACTTTAACTTTTTAACGCGCAATCCAACGGACCACTGAGGCGGCGGCGCCACCATCGTTACTTTCTAGAGCAATTAAATACTCTTGTTCTGCCTGTTTTGTTGTATACATCCCTAAAAAGTGCCTAATAATATTTCTATACTGAAATAATATCAGCATTATAATTATTATGACTATGATACGATGATTGATTTTTCATTAGGCTATTTTTGGTGCCCCCTCAGCAGTTGGTGCCCTACGCACAGCGTGTGATGAGCGTGATGGGAGCGGCGGCGCTGACCCCAACCCATAAACCCATAACCCCAATTCATAACCCATAAACCCACAATCCTAACCCATAACACCATAAACCCAACCCATAACCCATAACCCCAATTCATAACCCATAAACCCACAATCCCAATTAAAAACATTATCAAATTAAATATAGTATGTTGATTTAATTGAACATAAACCCACAATCCTAACCCATAACACCATAACCCATAAATCTAACCCATAAACCCACAATCCTAACCCATTAACCCACAATCCTAACCCATAACCCATGGGTTATCGTCGCAAGCAATCATAAAATACAGCATATTGAAAAAAAAAAGGTATTTACTGTGAGAAATGGACCTCTATAAAATATAACCCTAATGGTTGGGTCGGGTTAAATGATTTCGGGTTTGGGCTTAAAATATAACCGTAATGGTCGGGTTAATGATTTTGGCTTTGGGTCAGGTTTAAAATATAACTGTAATGGTCAGGTCAGTTTAATGATTTTGGGTTCGGGTCGGGTTAAATGTTTTGGGGTTCGGGTCGGGTTAAATGATTTTGGGTTCGGGTCGGATTTAAAATATAACTGTAATGGTCGGGTCGGGTTAAATGATTCAGGGTTCGGGTTGGTTTAATGATTCGGGGTTCGGGTTGGGTTAAATGACTCGGGGTTCGGGTCGAGTTAATGATTTGGGGTTTGGGTCGGGTCGGGTTAAATGATTCGAGGTTCGGGTTGGGTTAAATGATTCGAGATTCGGGTCGGGTTAATGATTTGGGGTTTTGGTCGGGTTAAATGATTCGGGGTTTGGGTCGGGTTAAATTATTTGGGGTTCGGGTCGGGTTAAATGATCCGGGGTTTGGGTTGGGTTAAATTATTTGGGGTTCGGGTCGGGTTAAATGATCCGGGGTTTGGGTTGGGTTAAATGACTCGGGGTTCGGGTCGAGTTAATGATTTGGGGTTTGGGTCGGGTCGGGTTAAATGATTCGAGATTCGGGTCGGGTTAATGATTTGGGGTTTTGGTCGGGTTAAATGATTCGGGGTTTGGGTCGGGTTAAATGATTTGGGGTTTGGGTCGGGTTAAATGATCCGGGGTTTGGGTCGGGTTAAATTATTTGGGGTTCGGGTCGGGTTATATGATCCGGGGTTTGGGTTGGGTTAAATGACTCGGGGTTCGGGTCGAGTTAATGATTTGGGGTTTGGGTCGGGTCGGGTTAAATGATTTGGGGTTTGGGTCGGGCTTCAGTTTAAAGCCCGCTCAGATCTGACCCAGGCAGCTTACGCTCGCTGATGACCTCCAGAGACGGCAGGAAGTAATCATCACACACGATGGAGACGGCCAGAAGCATGTAGAAGATGATCATGAAATAAATCAGGATCCCTCCGTCTTTCCTCTCCTGAAGCGTGAAGAATCCCTCGGGAAACTCCGAGGACTGAGGCGGGACGCACTCGCTCGCATTTTCTGCTAAACACACACACACACACACGCACGCACGCACGCACACACACACACACACACACACCTCTGTGAGGAGTCTTCACTGCATCTGAACGGGTTCTGGCCCACATTCAGCTCTCTGACACAAACATCTGTATTTAACATCTTACAAATGTTAAATCAATATAGTGTTTCATCTGAATGAGTGGCCAGGATGATTTTCACATTGTTTTGAAGAAAACAATTCTCAAAAGTCTCATTTTATGGCCTTTATTTATGGCCTTATTTCAGTGACATTATATGTAACAGAAATAAGCACAAAAGTCACGGCATGTCAAAACACCACTTTTTAACTCTCTCGTGCTATTCGGCCATTTTTGACCAAAAATTGTACGTTTATTTATTTATGTATTTATTTAACTTGGTACAAAACTTGCTTGCTTGCACACACACACACACACACACACACACACACACACGCAAAACAAATCATGGACAATATTCAGCGTTCACATTACTGATTTAACCGATCAGATGAGAACAAAACTTGAACTGATTAACTAGAACAAGAGAAGTTTATTAGAAGTTTCCAACATTCACACTGTTGCAGCTGCTTTGAGACAGTCTGTATTCTCTATTCGAATCCCACTCACCGACATCCCGACGGACTCTGGGAGAAGCCGGACCCGGAAAACTGTTTCCCGCGCGGAAGACGAGATGAAGCGCTGCAAATATGAGCAGAACTACAGCGACGATATACAGCAGAACGTCTCTGCGCTTCTCCCGGTGAAGAAGTGTGTGTTTCCTCATCGTTCCCACCGATTACTGATGCTTGAGGAGGTCATGGAGCTGTGTGTGTGTGTGTGTGTGAGTGTGTGTGTGTGTGTGTGTGTGTGTGTGTGTGTGTGTGTGTGTGTGTGTGTGTGTGTGTGTGTGTGTGTGTGTGTGTGTGTGTGTGTGTGTGTGTGTGTGTGTGCGTCACAAGACTCATTATTCTGCATGAACGAGTCTCAAGCCTTCAGGGCTGAAACAGTTTGAAACAAATACAAATGTTATCATGCAAAATTATGTGCCTCTTAAGCTGATAAATCCATTCTTTGCGCAAATTAAAGCTGTGCACATCAATTATGGCCCACACTTACATAAATGACTCTGAATTATTCATATTTTGAGAAATGTCCTCACGTTTTCTTGCTGGATGTGATCGGACTTCTGTATATTCAAGATCAGGGGTTTCCAATCTTTTAGAGCACCAAATATGATCATCCCCATCCTCAAATTTAAAAGGCAACTATATATTTGTATGCATAAAGACCTAATTATTACTGTAAAAAATTAATATTATAAATGTGTATAATATTATTTGGAAAATATTTAGTTTCTATTATGCTGCATCGTTGCATTCTTTCCTACTTACCGACTTTTAGATGGAATATTTATTTAAAAAAAATGTATTGATATATTTTAATACATTTATTTATTTTAGTCAAATGTATTATTTATTTAAATCCATTTTTATTTATTTCAATCAAATTGATTTATTTCAATCATGTTTTTTTTTTAATCAAAGATTTTAATTTATTTTTTATTTACATCAACTTTGATTTATTTTAATCAATTTGTGTTCAACATGTTAATGATCATGATTTTTTTTTAAACAAATGTATTTATTTAAATCATGTTTTATTATTGTAATAAAAAATATTTATTTATTTATTTACATAAAATGTTTATTTCAATTAACTGTTTAAAAATCCATTTGTATTTATTTTTTTATCTTTTTTAATCTTTTATTTTATTGTTTAATTTATTTATTTACATCAATGCATTTTTTCTACTAACTATACTGTTAGATGTATAATTTATTAATAAAATTGTATTTATTTTTATCAACTTATTTTAATTAAATATTATAGTTTATTCATTTCTTTTTCTTTACATAAAATGTTTTTTATTTATCATTATAAATCTATTAATTTAAGTCAATTTATTTTAACTTATTTAAATACATATTTATTCAATTATTTAAATGAATAATAAATAAATAAATCTGACTAAAATAAATAATCTGAACATTTATTTGATTATTTATCATTATAAATGTATTCATTTTAATCAGATTTATTAACTTATTTGTTGAAATAAATATTTATTCAAATATTTAAATAATTATTTTATTATAATCAATTAGTTAGTTTAATCTTACATTTCCCAGGACCCCAAAAACCCATTTGAAGAGTCACTCAGATCAGGGAACAGAATTCAACTTTAGACTTTAATCAGGTTTATAACGAGTAAAAAGATACAGCTCAACGGTTCTCAACGAGTATGAAGAAGTTTCAAAACTACAAAAATTAATGTGTTCAAAATATAAATACACGCTAGTTCAATAAAATCATACGAGTGCCTGTGATCATGTCAGCTCAAAGCTCTTTTCATTTGTGTTGTTATTATTATGGAGCTAAAATAGTCTCAAAATTAATCAAGGCACATTTTGCGGATTGATTCAAAGCTCTGATGATTGGCTGGATGGAAAACCCACATCTGATTGGCTAAAGGAAAGCCTCAACCATTCAGAAATGAGCTTTGCATTTCTGAATCTAATTTTGTGAATATGAATGAGTTTGTGAATTTCAGTTTGCAAATATACAAAATGTGTTCGCCAATGTGAATTAGCTTACACATTTGTGAGTCGTATTTTGTAAATACATTATTTTTCAGTTATTAAAGTCCCCCTGTGATGAAAATTCAGCTTTTAATGTAGTTTATATGTCTATGTGGTGTTTAATATGCTTTAACACAATCCATGTGTAAATTCATAAGTCGACAGCATTGCTGAGTATTTCCTCCTTAAAACTGCAGTGAAACAAAGACAGTCTCAAAAACACGCTTTGAAATCGCTGGTGTTTCTGACGTCACAAACTACTTTGTAACCAATCAGATCAACGTGTGATCGTCAACGAGTGGATCTCTGAGTGAGTGAGTGAGTGGAGGCGGGGCTCATTTGCATATTCATAGAACCGCGCATACTAAATGAGGCAAGGGTGTCGAGTAACATTCAAGATATTTTAAGGCATGATGGAAAAAAAAAGTCTAAATATGTCATTTTGGTGATCAAAGATGTGTTTTAACAGGGGAACTTTGACACGTTTAATTCTAGTTTAATGTTCTCTGACATCTAAGTTTTTAAATGTTAACGTTTTTTCTTGGCTATACGAACGTTTTGCAAACATCATTGAAATGTTACTTTTGAACGTTCTGAAACAAGTAGCAACATTTAAAAAATGTCAGACGAACATTCAATATAAACGACGTACGGATAATGTTTTCGTGCTAACGTTTTGAGAACATTATTAAACACCAGATAACTTTGAACGAACATTATATTAACGTTACAGAGAGAACGTTTGTTCATAACTTTGAGAACGTTCCCTGTTAGTTGAGATCTGACTGCTGTGTTTCTGAACTGAGAACCGGATCTGAACACGTTCACACTGCAGTTCAACTGAATCCAAACAGTGTGAACAGAACAGAACAGAACAGACCAGAATTGAACAGAATTGAACAGAACAGAACAAAAGAGAAGAGAATTGAACAGAACGGAACAGAAGTGAACAGAACAGAAGTGAACAGAACAGAACTGAAGTGAACAGAACAGAACTGAACAGAACAGAAGTGAACAGAACAGAACTGAACAGAACAGAACAGAAGTGAACAGAACAGAACTGAAGAGAACAGAAGTGAACAGAACAGAACTGAACAGAACAGAAGTGAACAGAACAGAACAGAACAGAACAGAACAGAACTGAACAGAACAGAACAGAAGTGAACAGAACAGAACTGAACAGAACAGAAGTGAACAGAACAGAACTGAACAGAACAGAACAGAAGTGAACAGAACAGAACAGAAGTGAACAGAACAGAACTGAACAGAACAGAACAGAAGTGAACAGAACAGAACTGAACAGAACAGAACTGAACAGAACAGAACTGAACAGAACAGAACAGAACAGAACTGAACAGAACAGAACAGAAGTGAACAGAACAGAACTGAACAGAACAGAAGTGAACAGAACTGAACAGAACAGAACAGAAGTGAACAGAACAGAACTGAACAGAACAGAACAGAACAGAACAGAAGTGAACAGAACAGAACTGAACAGAACAGAACTGAAGAGAACAGAAGTGAACAGAACAGAAGTGAACAGAACAGAACAGATGTGAACAGAAGTGAACAGAACAGAAGTGAACAGAACTGAACAGAACAGAACAGAAGTGAACAGAACAGAAGTGAACAGAACAGAACTGAACAGAACTGAAGAGAACAGAAGTGAACAGAACAGAACAGAATTGAACAGAATTGAACAGGACAGAACAGAACTGAACAGAACAGAATTGAACAGAACAGAAAAGAATTGAACAGAACAGAACAGAAGTGAACAGAACAGAACAGAATTGAACAGGACAGAACAGAAGTGAACAGAACAGAATTGAACAGAACAGAATTGAACAGAAGAGAATTGAACAGAACAGAATTGAACAGAACAGAACAGACGTGAACAGAACAGAACTAAACTGAACAGAACAGAACAGAATTGAACAGAACAGAACTAAACAGAACAGAACAGAATTGAACAGAACAGAGCAGAATTGAACAGAACAGAACAAAAGTGAACAGAACAGAATTGAACAGAATAGAACAGAACTAAACTGAACAGAATTGAACAGAACAGAGCAGAATTGAACAGAACTGAACAGAACAGAATTGAACACAGAATTGAACAGAACAGAATTGAACACAGAATAGAATAGAACAGAATTGAACAGAACAGAATTGAGCAGAACAGAACAAAACTAAAAAGAACAGAACTGAACAGAATTGAAGAGAACAGAACAGAATTGAACACAGAATTGAACAGAACAGAATTGAACACAGAATTGAACAGAACAGAATAGAACAGAATTGAACAGAATAGAACAGAACAGAAAATAATTGAACAGAAAAGAATTGAACAGAACAGAATTGAACACAGAATTGAACAGAACAGAATTGAACAGAATTGAACAGAACAGAATTGAACAGAACAGAACAGAATTGAACAGAACAGAATTGAACAGAACAGAACAGAATTGAACAGAACAGAATTGAACAGAACATAATTGAGCAGAACAGAATTGAACAGAAAAGAATTGAACAGAACAGAATTGAACAGAAAAGAATTGAACAGAACAGAATTGAACACAGAATTGAACAGAACAGAATTGAACAGAACAGAATTGAACAGAACAGAATTGAACAGAACAGAATTGAACAGAACAGAATTGAACAGAACAGAACAGAATTGAACAGAACAGAATTGAACAGAACAGAACAGAATTGAACAGAACAGAATTGAACAGAACATAATTGAGCAGAACAGAACAGAACATAATTGAGCAGAACAGAATTGAGCAGAACAGAATTGAACAGAACAGAACTATCTGTTAATACAGTGATACACACTCAGTGTATTTTCTCTGTTTCGTACAGCTCGTGACACTGACACACGGCACCTGATATAACCCTGTCGAGATCTCTAGAGTTTCAGACGCTCTGTTCGGGTTCCAGCTGAAGAACCACAGACGCAGTTCTGCAGTTCTCCCGAGCGGTTCGTCTGTAATGTCTCTCGCTCGGGGAGGGATCCGTGTTTGAGACGTGATGTCCTCATGATCGATGTCTGGTGTTCTGCACACGCCGGCAGGACACGCAACACGCCGTCTTATAGTAGTCGTACACGCAGAGACGGGCCTGGACCACCACGTTACAGTTGAAATATTTATCACGACACTTTTCATCTGGAAAACAGAAATTAAACAGATACTACGGTCAATCTCACGAGATCATGTTCAGGTCACAGCATAAAAAACACACATTTATAATAATTATTTATTTTTTATTTCAATATTTATATTTAAATATTTATTTATTTAAAATTTCTACATGCAAAATACAGTTTATATATACAGTATATATATATTTACACACACACAATTTGTATTTATTTATTTATTTAAAAACAAATATATGTATATAATTATATAATATATAAATATACAAAATATAGTTAATGTATATAATATATATTTAAATTGTCTACATACAAAGTACAGTTTATATATATATATATCATTTTTATAAATATATTTTTTAAAACAAATGTATATATAATTATATATAATATTTTCTATATATATATATATATATATTATTATATTTTATATATATATATATATATTATTATATTTTATATATATATATATATATAATTTTTTAAAATGATGTTCTATATGCAAAATAGTGTTACTTTCTTTTGATTTTGGGTAAATGTAACATGAACATGCCACTTGATATTCATATATTCACGAAGGAACTGACCAATCAGAGGAAGGCAGGGCTCAGGGTTACACTCCTCCCTCTCGTGTGGTTTCAGTGTTTGCTCACAGAGGTCACTGCTGGTCATGTGATCATCAGAGAGACTGCTGGTCATGTGATCATCAGAGAGACGGCTGGACATGTGATCATCAGAGAGACAGCGCACCTCTCGCACTCGGTAACCGGACTCACACGACTTCGAGCACTGGATACATGCAAACATCACGCACAGAACAACAGAATAATATATTTTAACTCATATTTCTCTCAGGTTAATGTAAGACATGGACACTATACTAGACAAAGTATTATGGATGAATCTATGTAAGTGTAAGACGTTGTACGGTAGGAGGACGTTTGAATATACAGGTGCGCAGGAGTGGAGTAAGTTTCCATTGGACATCGAGGTTTTAACGGATAATGTTGGTTTAGTGTAAGAGTGAAGAGATTGTTTTTTGATAGGATGGCTTAATAGATGTGTATATTTTTTGTTGTGATAGGTTTTTTTGTGTGCATGGTTTGTCATGAAAATGTGTGTGTGTGTGTGTGTCAGTGCATGTGTCTCAGTGGATGTGTGTGTGTGTGTGTGTGTGTCTCAGTGGATGTGTGTGTGTGTGTGTGTGTGTGTGTATCGATGTGTGTGTGTGTGTTTGTCTCACCTCGCTCCAGTCGGTGTGGAACCACTTTGCTGCGCAGGTTTTGAAGAAGCAGTTCTTCTGGCTGATTGGTCGGTCCAGAGACGAACACTCGAATGCCGGCATCACCGAGAAACCCTCGTCTGAGCTCATCAGACACACCACTGCCCTGTGCTGACTGCCCACACCACACTCCGCCGAGCACTGACACACACACACGCGCGCGCGCACACACGCACACACACACACACACACGCGCACACACACACACACGCACACACACGCACACCGCTCATGAACACAGCAACACAGACCAATGCACCATCATCTCAAACAGGGATTCACAAACTTTTCCCAAACCCAGAAATTAATGTCAATAATTTAACAAGTCCTTTATATTCATTTAGCATTTTATGATTTATATAATTTTTGGTATATATATTTATTTTTTTATTTTATATTTTATGATGATTTAAATAATTTTAGATAATTGTTTTACATTGATTTTGAAATAATATTTTTATTTTCATTTTAAAAAATGTATGATTTAATCATAGCTTTTCACAAACCCCAACCGTAATTTCTAACATCAGAATAGAATGATCTGATCAGCACAGGGTTATCCTGAGGGCCATACCGGAGTCCAGGGCCCTGATCTGATCAGCACAGGGTTATCCTGAGGGCCGTACCTGAGTCCAGGGCCCTGATCTGATCAGAACAGGGTTATCCTGAGGGCCGTACCGGAGTCCAGGGCCCTGATCTGATCAGCACAGGGTTATCCTGAGGGCCGTACAGGAGTCCAGGGCCCTGATCTGATCAGCACAGGGTTATCCTGAGGGCCTTACAGGAGTCCAGGGCCCTGATCTGATCAGCACAGGGTTATCCTGAGGGCCGTACCTGAGTCCAGGGCCCTGATCTGATCAGCACAGGGTTATCCTGAGGGCCGTACCGGAGTCCAGGGCCCTGATCTGATCAGCACAGGGTTATCCTGAGGGCCGTACCGGAGTCCAGGGCCCTGATCTGATCAGCACAGGGTTATCCTGAGGGCCGTACCTGAGTCCAGGGCCCTGAGCTGATCAGCACAGGGTTATCCTGAGGGCCGTACCGGAGTCCAGGGCCCTGATCTGATCAGCACAGGGTTATCCTGAGGGCCGTACCGGAGTCCAGGGCCCTGATCTGATCAGCACAGGGTTATCCTGAGGGCCGTACAGGAGTCCAGGGCCCTGATCTGATCAGCACAGGGTTATCCTGAGGGCCTTACAGGAGTCCAGGGCCCTGATCTGATCAGCACAGGGTTATCCTGAGGGCCGTACCTGAGTCCAGGGTCCTGATCTGATCAGCACAGGGTTATCCTGAGGGCCGTACCGGAGTCCAGGGCCCTGATCTGATCAGCACAGGGTTATCCTGAGGGCCGTACAGGAGTCCAGGGCCCTGATCTGATCAGCACAGGGTTATCCTGAGGGCCGTACCTGAGTCCAGAGCCCTGATCTGATCAGCACAGGGTTATCCTGAGGGCCGTACCTGAGTCCAGGGCCCTGGTCTGATCAGCACAGGGTTATCCTGAAGGCCGGACCTGAGTCCAGGGCCCTGATCTGATCAGCACAGGGTTATCCTGAGGGCCGTACCGGAGTCCAGGGCCCTGATCTGATCAGAACAGGGTTATCCTGAGGGCCATACCGGAGCTCAGGGCCCTGATCTGATCAGCACAGGGTTATCCTGAGGGCCGTACCGGAGTCCAGGGCCCTGATCTGATCAGAAAAGGGTTATCCTGAGGGCCATACCTGAGTCTAGGGTCCTGATCTGATCAGCACAGGGTTATCCTGAGGGCCGTACCGGAGTCCACGGCCCTGATCTGATCAGCACAGGGTTATCCTGAGGGCCGTACAGGAGTCCAGGGCCCTGATCTGATCAGCACAGGGTTATCCTGAGGGCCGTACCTGAGTCCACGGCCCTGATCTGATCAGAACAGGGTTATCCTGAGGGCCATACCTGAGTCCAGGGTTAGCATAGCACAGGGTTATCCTGAGGGCCGTACCGGAGTCCAGGGACCTGATCTGATCAGAACAGGGTTATCCTGAGGGCCGTACCGGAGTCCAGGGCCCTGATCTGATCAGCACAGGGTTATCCTGAGGGCCATACCTGAGTCCAGGGCCCTGATCTGATCAGCACAGGGTTATCCTGAAGGCCGGACCTGAGTCCAGGGCCCTGATCTGATCAGCACAGGGTTATCCTGAGGGCCGTACCGGAGTCCAGGGCCCTGATCTGATCAGAACAGGGTTATCCTGAGGGCCATACCGGAGCTCAGGGCCCTGATCTGATCAGCACAGGGTTATCCTGAGGGCTGTACAGGAGTCCAGGGCCCTGATCTGATCAGCACAGGGTTATCCTGAGGGCCGTACCGGAGTCCAGGGCCCTGATCTGATCAGAACAGGGTTATCCTGAGGGCCATACCTGAGTCTAGGGTCCTGATCTGATCAGCACAGGGTTATCCTGAGGGCCGTACCGGAGTCCACGGCCCTGATCTGATCAGCACAGGGTTATCCTGAGGGCCGTACAGGAGTCCAGGGCCCTGATATGATCAGCACAGGGTTATCCTGAGGGCCGTACCTGAGTCCACGGCCCTGATCTGATCAGAACAGGGTTATCCTGAGGGCCATACCTGAGTCCAGGGTTAGCATAGCACAGGGTTATCCTGAGGGCCGTACCGGAGTCCAGGGACCTGATCTGATCAGAACAGGGTTATCCTGAGGGCCGTACCGGAGTCCAGGGCCTGATCTGATCAGCACAGGGTTATCCTGAGGGCCATACCTGAGTCCAGGGCCCTGATCTGATCAGCACAGGGTTATCCTGAGGGCCGTACCGGAGTCCAGGGCCCTGATCTGATCAGAACAGGGTTATCCTGAGGGCCATACCGGAGCTCAGGGCCCTGATCTGATCAGCACAGGGTTATCCTGAGGGCTGTACAGGAGTCCAGGGCCCTGATCTGATCAGCACAGGGTTATCCTGAGGGCCGTACCGGAGTCCAGGGCCCTGATCTGATCAGAACAGGGTTATCCTGAGGGCCATACCTGAGTCTAGGGTCCTGATCTGATCAGCACAGGGTTATCCTGAGGGCCGTACCGGAGTCCACGGCCCTGATCTGATCAGCACAGGGTTATCCTGAGGGCCGTACAGGAGTCCAGGGCCCTGATATGATCAGCACAGGGTTATCCTGAGGGCCGTACCTGAGTCCACGGCCCTGATCTGATCAGAACAGGGTTATCCTGAGGGCCATACCTGAGTCCAGGGTTAGCATAGCACAGGGTTATCCTGAGGGCCGTACCGGAGTCCAGGGACCTGATCTGATCAGAACAGGGTTATCCTGAGGGCCGTACCGGAGTCCAGGGCCTGATCTGATCAGCACAGGGTTATCCTGAGGGCCATACCTGAGTCCAGGGCCCTGATCTGATCAGCACAGGGTTATCCTGAGGGCCGTACCTGAGTCCAGGGTCCTGATCTGATCAGCACAGGGTTATCCTGAGGGCCGTACCGGAGTCCAGGGCCCTGATCTGATCAGCACAGGGTTATCCTGAGGGCCGTACAGGAGTCCAGGGCCCTGATCTGATCAGCACAGGGTTATCCTGAGGGCCGTACCTGAGTCCAGGGCCCTGATCTGATCAGCACAGGGTTATCCTGAAGGCCGGACCTGAGTCCAGGGCCCTGATCTGATCAGCGCAGGGTTATCCTGAGGGCCGTACCGGAGTCCAGGGCCCTGATCTGATCAGCGCAGGGTTATCCTGAGGGCCGTACCGGAGTCCAGGGCCCTGATCTGATCAGCGCAGGGTTATCCTGAGGGCCGTACCTGAGTCCACGGCTCTGATCTGATCAGAACAGGGTTATCCTGAGGGCCATACCTGAGTCCAGGGTTAGCATAGCACAGGGTTATCCTGAGGGCCGTACCCGAGTCCAGGGACCTGATCTGATCAGAACAGGGTTATCCTGAGGGCCGTACCTGAGTCCAGGGCCCTGATCTGATCAGCAAAGGGTTATCCTGAGGGCCGTACCTGAGTTCACGGCCCTGATCTGATCAGAACAGGGTTATCCTGAGGGCCATACCTGAGTCCAGGGTTAGCATAGCACAGGGTTATCCTGAGGGCCGTACCGGAGTCCAGGGACCTGATCTGATCAGAACAGGGTTATCCTGAGGGCCGTACCTGAGTCCAGGGCCCTGATCTGATCAGCACAGGGTTATCCTGAGGGCCGTACCGGAGTCCAGGGCCCTGATCTGATCAGAACAGGGTTATCCTGAGGGCCATACCGGAGCTCAGGGCCCTGATCTGATCAGCACAGGGTTATCCTGAGGGCTGTACAGGAGTCCAGGGCCCTGATCTGATCAGCACAGGGTTATCCTGAGGGCCGTACCGGAGTCCAGGGCCCTGATCTGATCAGCACAGGGTTATCCTGAGGGCCGTACCGGAGTCCACGGCCCTGATCTGATCAGTACAGGGTTATCCTGAGGGCCGTACCGGAGTCCAGGGCCCTGATCTGATCAACACAAGGTTATCCTGAGGGCCGTACCTGAGTCCAGGGCCCGGTGACCCACTCGGTGTGGCTCTCACAGGGGCCGCTGTTGCAGGACTGAGTCTCGACCGGCCGATCGGACCCGCATCCCTCCAGAGGTAGAGCGCTGGTGTGATCGCTGAGACACACAACACTACGAGTCTGCAGACCCACACCACAGTCCGCAGAGCACTGTTGAAAAAACACACACACACAAACACAAAAGAGTCAGCGCAGCCACACACACCTGATCAGAAACTAGGGATGCACAATTAATCTCAATGAAACCGCACGAGATTTGGCAAAGGCTGCGATTATTTTATGCACAGTTTGTCAGTGATCGGTAGTAAATGTTGCTCCATCTGAACACCAGAGGGCGTCTCACACACACACACCACATATCTCTCTGAACACCAGAGGGCGTCTCACACACACACACACACACACGACATATCTCTGTGAACACCACAGGGCGTCTCTCTCTCACACACACACACACACACACACACCATATATCTCTCTGAACACCAGAGGGCGTCTCTCACACACACACACACCACATATCCCTGTGAACACCAGAAGGCGTCTCCCACACACACACACACACACCACATATCTCTCTGAACACCAGAGGGCGTCTCACACACACACACACACACACACACACACACACACACACACACACACACACACACCACATATCCCTGTGAACACCAGAGGGCGTCTCACACACACACACCACATATCCCTGTGAACACCAGAGGGCGTCTCTCACACACACACACACACCACATATCCCTGTGAACACCAGAGGGCGTCTCACACACACACACACACACACACACACACACACACATATCCCTGTGAACACCAGAGGGCGTCTCACACACACACACACACACACACACACACACACACACACACACACACACACACACCACATATCCCTGTGAACACCAGAGGGCGTCTCACACACACACACACACATACATCACACTCTCTGTCTCTGAATACACAGAAGATTGAAACGCTTTGATTAATGAAACATGAGTAATAAACGCCCGACTGCATTATTCTGTGTCAGAAGCACATCATCTCACAGAAGGAGGAGCTCAACTGTGCTGATGAAGTGAGTCTGGAGGAAAATCATGTTATTAAATGTTGTCTTTTGTTGGACAAGAGGCTCATAAATGCTTCTCATGTCTGGAAAGATGTTTGACGCGTGTTGCTTTTTCAAATGCACATTATAAGCGACTCAAACTCAGTGCTTTCAGACTGAGCAGCGTTTACGGATGATCATCACTGACGAGCTGCGCAGAAAATAGAATCGTAGCCTTTGCCATTTCAAAATCACGATAAGCCAACTTGGTTTAAGAGCGATTACATGTAAATTGCGATTAATCGTGCTGTGCTATCAGAAAGCAGTCTAGCATGCCTCACCCGAGCGCTCCACTCGCTGAAGAACCAGCTCTTCGAACACGGACCCGAGTCACAGTTTTCCACGTCACTGGGACGCAGTTTCATGTTGCACTCGTCGTCTGCCACGATATCACCAACATTACTGACACAGTGCACCTCACGTGACCTCTGACCCACGCCGCAGGGCACAGAACACTGACAACACACACACACACACAGACTAATGCACAGATGCTACTAACCAAGTGCAACCTTCCTGTCTCTCTCTTGAATCAACACTGAAGTGATTAAACTGCAGTTCCTCCACTGGCCACTAGAGGTCGGCTGCAAAAGAGACTCAATCCCATAAACCCCCATGTTAAACTGCCCAACTTTACAGGAGAAAAAAATGTGTTCGCAGCCTGGAGCAAAAAGTGGTTTTGGTCTATAAAGCTAATTTTGCCCTTCATGGCGACTGTGAGGCGGATGATTTTTTTTTTACTCATCCATTTCTATTGTATTAAGCCTTAAAGTTGTGCATAATTAAGGGCGTGGCCACTTGAGTGACAGGTGGATTGCCACTGATGTCACTACTAGCTGTTTGTCTGCTGTCTGTTAGCGTCACGTCACCTCAGCTAATCCGCCTCGCTGCACATCTTCGTTTATCCGGGAGTGACGCGCAGCCAAGATGGCGACGGCCGGCTCCGCCCACTTTGGGCTTTCTGACACTACGTCCATATTTTTATACAGTCAATGCTTCTACCTCATGCTTGAAATTTGAAACTACCACAGTAAAGTATGTGTGTATGTTTTTAGTTTTACTTTTCCACCTTTGGCTTGCTTAGTTGGTGATATTTAATTAATATTCAGCAATATTATTGATCTCCTGCATTGACACCATTATATGAGAACTAAACTGAGCTGGACGATGACATCACGGTTTTCTCCAGAGCGGCTATTTAGATAAATGAACTAAATTAATAACTTTTTTACAACAAAAATGAGCAATCACTGAACTTACTTAAGCTGGACTATGACGCTATTTTTTCTATAAACAAACTTTGTTGCATTATTTTCCTGTTTTCTCTGTAAAGCGTCTTTGAAACACTCTGTATTGTAAAAAGCTCTAAATAAATAAAGGTGACTTGACTAGTGTATTATTGCAGTTATCAAACCCAAATGAGTCCAAAGCTCCGCCCACTGCCCCCGCTGATAGGCTGTCGCTCAGAGTCCTCACGTGTGTGGCCAATCAGCGGGAGGAGGGGCTGTGACTGACAGCTGTCACTCACAGGACTCCAGTCTGAGCGGATCTGCCACTCGCTGCAGATCTTCAGCTGGCAGGTGGCGCTGGTCTCGGGCCGCTCCGCGTCGCATCGGCTGGTGTGTGTGTTTAGCGTGCGATTAGCGTACACGTGACGACACAAGACCTGGCGATGCTGGAGACCCAAACCACAAGTCTTACTGCACTCCGACCACTCGCCGATGTCCCAGCTGAACACACACACACGCACACACACATCAGTCAGAATGATCTGTGAGAGCTCGTGTCATTACGTGACTGTAGTGACGTCTGAAGACAAAAGGACTATATTCACTATACAGGTGAAACTCGAAAAATTAGAATATTGTGCAGAAGTTATAATTTTGATGATTATGTCTTACAGCTTATGAAAACCCCAAATTCAAAATCTCCGAAAATTAGATTATTGCATGAAATCAATAAAAAAAAGGATTTTAAATACAGAAATGTCGGCCCTCTGAAAAGTATAATCATGCATATGTATATAGTTATATATACTAAATATATTAGTTTCCCCTTTTAATTTGAATTACTGAAATACATGAACTCTTGCACGATATTCAAATTTTTCGAGTTTCACCTGAATATCACCTCATGAGTCTTTTGGGGACATTATAAAACACTTAAAGACATTTACATAAATTCAGTATAAACCTTATCGATTATTCTATATAAAATCAGCCGACATTTAAATCTCTAAATGGAACAAAAACGACAATATTTAAATCTCTTAATGGAACAAAAACGACAACATTTAAATCTATATTCAAACAAAAACAACAATATTTAAATCTCTAAATGGAACAAAAACAAAATTTAAATCTCTTAATGGAACATAAACAACATTTAAATCTCTTAATGGAACAAAAACGACAACATTTAAATCTATAATCAAACAAAAACAACAATATTTCAATCTCTAAATGGAACAAAAACAATATTTAAATCTCTAAATGGAACAAAAACGACAACATTTAAATCTATAATAAAAAAAACAATAATATTTAAATCTCTAAATGGAACAGAAACAATATTAAAATCTCTAAATGGAACAAAAACGACAACATTTAAATCTATAATCAAACAAAAACCAACAATATTTAAATCTATAATCGAACAAAAACAACAATATTTAAATCTATAATCGAACAAAAACAACAATATTTAAATCTATAATCAAACAAAAACCAACAATATTTAAATCTAGGATAAAAAAAAAAAAAAAAAATTTATATATCTTAATGGAACTAAATCTCTTAATTGTCTTGATCTCTCAGTAGTTTTTGAGTCCTTGCTGCACTGATATTGTTGTATACAGCACTATAAATACAAAACACTGTATGTAGATCTAAATCCAGAGGAGCACGCGCATCCTGGTTACAGGTGTATATATGTATATATGTATACAGGTGTGTATCATCATCATATTGGCCAGCTCTGAAACGGTTGCCGCACTATAGACATCAGTATGACTCAATGCTGCATTTACACCACTGGGTGTCAGTATAAGCCAAAGACGACTGTCACACAACATCATTTACTGCACGGTTCTTCAAATCCGGCCCAGATAATCACTAGAACTTTGGGATCACTGGAACCCAACCTGGAGCTAAACTACACTTGAAGAAACACTCAAAGAAGAAGAAGAGACTCACAATGCAGGACAGGGATGTGTGTTGCACGGCTGCTCCTGCGCGCTGGGTTTGGTGTTGCTGTCACACAGCCCGATCGGCACGTGTGTGTGTGTGACCCGGTGAACGCAGACGAACACTGTGTACCTGCTACCTGCAGACCAGACACACATTCAGGTGTTGCACAAATCCAGCGTCAAAGGCATTACAAAACGAGCCCAGATTTTCTTCTTCAGGCCTTGTTCACACTAATACCTCTTTTTCTCTGTTTTGGCCTTCGGGGAGATGGCGTTTTTATTCATGGAAAATGCTTTTTGAAAACACTCTCCAAAGAGGATGAACTTGAAAACGCAGTTTTCGTGTTGTAGTGTGGACTGTCAAAACTGAGGAGTTTAAAAGCGATGACGTAAGTTTAGTCATGTGACGCATATTGTACCAATAAATATTCATGTTTATACCGGGTTTGTGCCTGTTATCACTGTAAAAAAAAAAAAAAAGCTTATACAACAACAAAAAAATCTTGGTACTAATTTCCCCTAGCTTTTTCTTGTTGACTCAACTTTTGTAAATAACAGTTATATGAGCTGAAAATAGGTTGTCTGTGACACACACACACACACACACACACACACACACACACACACACACACAAAAACATTTAGTTGAGTCAACTTGAGATTATTTGTTTTCTGGAGAGATGCAACTAATCTCTGACAAATCTTTTGTAGTCGAGCCAATTCAACATTTTTTGTCTGTTGGAAACAGAAGTTCTTAAGAATTAGCAGGTTTAGATGTTGATTTTTTTATTGAATCTCATTTGGTCACCATTTTGGTGATGAGCATTTCCTTGAGCTGGTCAGTTTGACGCTTTTTGTGTGAGTTTGTGGTCTTTGTAACAGTGTTTAGCAAAACACATAATCTGTTGCTATTTCATCGCATAAATATCCTTCATATTCCATTGCATTTTTTAATAAAATGTGCCGCATAATCAAGGATTTTTGCCCGCAACAATCACAAAAAAAATCCGCAATTTTCTGGAAGGAGTGTTTAGATTCACTGAAAGAAGTGTGTTTCTGACCTCTGCCACAGGAGGCGCTGCAGTCCGTGAAGCCGCTGAGCTTCCAGTTATACTCTCGGACTCGGTTTGGAGGCGGAGCTTCGGGGAGCTGATTATCCGGGATGAGGGGGGGGTACTTGACCCCTGACCCCTCGTGACCTTCGAGGGTCGACTGGCCGTTCGCATCAGAACCCGTCTGACCGTTCACAACATTTACTGAGGAGCAACACAAGACACAGTAAACCGAGTGCTGTAATACGGGAATAAAAGGCAATAGAGCAGCGTTCCCGGATCGCCTCACCGTCCAGTCGGCTCTCTTTAGGAGCATCCACAGTGTTCTCGGACGGCATGAGGAACTCGTAATGAACGCCTGGATTGGGTTGCTGGTAGATCATCTAAACAGAGACACACATCAGGGATGAGGAGAAACTACGCTTTATCCTTTATAGTTGATGTCAACTAAAGCGGCTTTCGCACCGGAAGAACCTGTTCACAGTTCCTAGAACTATATTGACGTGTTTGTTCGCACATTAATATTATTAATAAATGTAAAAATAAAATTTAATAAAATAAAAAAATATATTAATAATAATATTAACACAATAATAATAATAAATACCGACAACAGCAATAATAAAATAACAAATATAATTGATGAATTAATACATGTTATTTATACATTACATATTATTCATATATAAATATAATTAATACAACTAATAATTAATGCAATTTAATTAAATAAAAAATATTTTTTATAATAATAACACAACAATAACAACAATAATTCTTGAAAATAAAATTGAATTTTATTTTTGAAAATTTATATATTTAATAAATAATTAATAAAATGTACTTTATTAAATTAATTAAATAATAATAATATTAACATAATAATAATAAACATAATATTAATAATTCAGTATTATATTGCACTAACATAACATTGGGTTACAATAAAATAAGTTACAATAGCTAAATGAATATATATACACACATGTTTATACATAATTATATAAATAGTAAACATTATGTTAATAATTCATTATTATATTGCAATAACATAACATTGGGTTTCAGGAAGTCCAGATATCCGGTGTTGATGTGTCACTCACATAAACATCCAGGATCTCATTGGTCGGGCCCTCGGCCAGTAACGACTCTCCGCTTCTGCTGCTGATCTCATTGGGCCGCCGGTACATGAACATCGTTCCCACTCCCTCGTACATTCCTGGACGGTCGATGGCCCAGTTTCCATTAATAATGGATCGGCCAGACCGACTGAGCAGAGCTGCACACACACACACACACACACACACACACACACACACACACACACACACACACACACACACACACACACACACGCACACACACACACACACACACACACAGTAGCTGGTCACAGCAGCTAACAGTGCTTCTAACACACACTGACATGCAAATAAAACCCGAACCCCTCGCTGACAAACACATGTAAGTGAACTCAGCTGGTCACACACACACACACACACACACACACACACACACACACACACACACCCTGAGGCCATCGCCCGGCTCATCTTTGCTCTTGATGTGGGAAGTTTATTGAATCCTGTGGCTCATAAATCAGGAGAGGGAAAAACGGACACTGTGAAAAAAAGTCCACTGAGTTTGTCGAGTCTCCTTCATTTCTACAGTTGCTTTAACAATATAGAGTTTCACAGCAGCTTTACAGTGATAATAGGAGATTACAGTAACAGAGATTGTTTAGGCTTTACAGCAGATGTAGAATAGGGTTATTGTCCAGATAAAGTTAGTTATGATTGATTCACTTCCGTTGTAAAGATCATTAGTTATTAACTTATGGGCCGCTAACACAACACTATGTCAATATGTCATGTAATAAGCGCAGATAATGCTGACATCTGATCCTCAACCAGCAGCACAGACACATGAACATGTCCAGCTACTGGAAACCAGCAGATCTGAAGGGTGAATCACAGTGTGTGTGTGAAACCGCTGAGAAAGAACAACTCATTCTGTCGCTCTCTCTCAGCGTCAGGCTCACACTGTCGGGGACTTTAACGAACCGAGAGACTGAAATACACGATATATAGTTTTCCAGAGACTGAACTGGGCTGTAATTTACCAGATCTGATGTTTTTTACAAGCAGCCAGTTTAAAGTCTTCTAAAACAGCAGCTTCAGCCTGTAGTTATCACTATAGTTATAGTTACAGTTATAGATGCAGTAATATAGTTACTATACTTATTGCTATAGTTATCATAGTGGCTTTAATTACAGTTATTATATGTATTGTGATAGTTATCGCTATAGTTATCTTCATTATAGTTATCGTTATAGTGTACTCAGTAGCGGCATTCGCTATGTTTCTTTAAAACGGGTCTGAATCACAAAGTGTCGCACTTCTGTGTATACTGTAAATAAACTATAGTTATCATTATATTAATCACTATACTTATCGCTAGTTATTGCTATAGTTATTGTTATAGTTATCATTATAATTTTAGTTACAGTTATAAGTACAGTTGTCGCTATAGTTATTATAGTTAATGCGCCAATGCATTATAGTTTCAGTTATAGTTATCGTGATAGTTTTTGTTAAAGTTTCAGTTATAGTTATCGTTATAGTTTTTATAGTTTCAGTTATAGTTATCGTTATAGTTTTTATAGTTTCAGTTATAGTTATCATTATAGTTGTTATAGTTTCAGTTATAGTTATCGTTATAGTTTTTATAGTTTCAGTTATAGTTATCGTGATAGTTGTTATAGTTTCAGTTATAGTTATCATTATAGTTGTTATAGTTTCAGTTATAGTTATCGTTATAGTTGTTATAGTTTCAGTTATAGTTATCGTGATAGTTGTTATAGTTTCAGTTATAGTTATCATTATAGTTGTTATAGTTTCAGTTATAGTTATCGTGATAGTTGTTATAGTTTCAGTTATAGTTATCATTATAGTTGGTATAGTTTCAGTTATAGTTATCGTTATAGTTTTTATAGTTTCAGTTATAGTTATCATTATAGTTGTTATAGTTTCAGTTATAGTTATCGTTATAGTTTTTATAGTTTCAGTTATAGTTATCGTGATAGTTGTTATAGTTTCAGTTATAGTTATCATTATAGTTGTTATAGTTTCAGTTATAGTTATCGTTATAGTTGTTATAGTTTCAGTTATAGTTATCATTATAGTTGTTATAGTTTCAGTTATAGTTATCATTATAGTTGTTATAGTTTCAGTTATAGTTATCGTTATAGTTGTTATAGTTTCAGTTATAGTTATCATTATAGTTGTTATAGTTTCAGTTATAGTTATCATTATAGTTTTTATAGTTTCAGTTATAGTTATCGTGATAGTTGTTATAGTTTCAGTTATAGTTATCATTATAGTTGTTATAGTTTCAGTTATAGTTATCGTTATAGTTGTTATAGTTTCAGTTATAGTTATCATTATAGTTGTTATAGTTTCAGTTATAGTTATCATTATAGTTGTTATAGTTTCAGTTATAGTTATCGTTATAGTTTTTATAGTTTCAGTTATAGTTATCGTTATAGTTGTTATAGTTTCAGTTATAGTTATCATTATAGTTGTTATAGTTTCAGTTATAGTTATCGTTATAGTTGTTATAGTTTCAGTTATAGTTATCGTGATAGTTGTTATAGTTTCAGTTATAGTTATCATTATAGTTGTTATAGTTTCAGTTATAGTTATCGTGATAGTTGTTATAGTTTCAGTTATAGTTATCGTTATAGTTTTTATAGTTTCAGTTATAGTTATCGTGATAGTTGTTATAGTTTCAGTTATAGTTATCATTATAGTTGTTATAGTTTCAGTTATAGTTATCGTTATAGTTGTTATAGTTTCAGTTATAGTTATCGTGATAGTTGTTATAGTTTCAGTTATAGTTATCATTATAGTTGTTATAGTTTCAGTTATAGTTATCGTTATAGTTGTTATAGTTTCAGTTATAGTTATCGTGATAGTTTTTGTTATAGTTTCAGTTATAGTTATCGTTATAGTTGTTATAGTTTCAGTTATAGTTATCGTTATAGTTTTTGTTATAGTTTCAGTTATAGTTATCGTTATAGTTGTTATAGTTTCAGTTATAGTTATCGTTATAGTTGTTATAGTTTCAGTTATAGTTATCGTTATAGTTGTTATAGTTTCAGTTATAGTTATCGTTATAGTTGTTATAGTTTCAGTTATAGTTATCGTGATAGTTGTTATAGTTTCAGTTATAGTTATCGTTATAGTTGTTATAGTTTCAGTTATAGTTATCATTATAGTTGTTATAGTTTCAGTTATAGTTATCGTTATAGTTGTTATAGTTTCAGTTATAGTTATCGTTATAGTTGTTATAGTTTCAGTTATAGTTATCGTGATAGTTGTTATAGTTTCAGTTATAGTTATCGTTATAGTTGTTATAGTTTCAGTTATAGTTATCGTTATAGTTGTTATAGTTTCAGTTATAGTTAGGGTTATAGTTGTTATAGTTTCAGTTATAGTTATCGTGATAGTTGTTATAGTTTCAGTTATAGTTATCGTGATAGTTTTTGTTATAGTTTCAGTTATAGTTATCGTGATAGATTTTGTTATAGTTTCAGTTATAGTTATCGTTATAGTTGTTATAGTTTCAGTTATAGTTATCGTGATAGTTGTTATAGTTTCAGTTATAGTTATCGTTATAGTTGTTATAGTTTCAGTTATAGTTATCGTTATAGTTGTTATAGTTTCAGTTATAGTTATCGTTATAGTTTTTATAGTTTCAGTTATAGTTATCGTGATAGTTGTTATAGTTTCAGTTATAGTTATCATTATAGTTGTTATAGTTTCAGTTATAGTTATCGTTATAGTTTTTGTTATAGTTTCAGTTATAGTTATCGTTATAGTTGTTATAGTTTCAGTTATAGTTATCGTTATAGTTGTTATAGTTTCAGTTATAGTTATCGTGATAGTTTTTGTTATAGTTTCAGTTATAGTTATCGTTATAGTTGTTATAGTTTCAGTTAAAGTTATCGTTATAGTTGTTATAGTTTCAGTTATAGTTATCGTGATAGTTTTTGTTATAGTTTCAGTTATAGTTATCGTTATAGTTGTTATAGTTTCAGTTATAGTTATCGTTATAGTTGTTATAGTTTCAGTTATAGTTATCGTGATAGTTGTTATAGTTTCAGTTATAGTTATCGTTATAGTTGTTATAGTTTCAGTTATAGTTATCATTATAGTTGTTATAGTTTCAGTTATAGTTATCGTTATAGTTGTTATAGTTTCAGTTATAGTTATCGTGATAGTTGTTATAGTTTCAGTTATAGTTATCGTTATAGTTGTTATAGTTTCAGTTATAGTTATCGTGATAGTTGTTATAGTTTCAGTTATAGTTATCGTTATAGTTGTTTTAGTTTCAGTTATAGTTATCGTTATAGTTGTTATAGTTTCAGTTATAGTTATCGTGATAGTTTTTGTTATAGTTTCAGTTATAGTTATCGTTATAGTTGTTAGTTATCGTGATAGTTGTTATAATTTCAGTTATAGTTATCATTATAGTTGTTATAGTTTCAGTTATAGTTATCGTTATAGTTGTTATAGTTTCAGTTAAAGTTATCGTTATAGTTGTTATAGTTTCAGTTATAGTTATCGTGATAGTTTTTGTTATAGTTTCAGTTATAGTTATCGTTATAGTTGTTATAGTTTCAGTTATAGTTATCGTTATAGTTGTTATAGTTTCAGTTATAGTTATCGTGATAGTTGTTATAGTTTCAGTTATAGTTATCGTTATAGTTGTTATAGTTTCAGTTATAGTTATCATTATAGTTGTTATAGTTTCAGTTATAGTTATCGTTATAGTTGTTATAGTTTCAGTTATAGTTATCGTGATAGTTGTTATAGTTTCAGTTATAGTTATCGTTATAGTTGTTATAGTTTCAGTTATAGTTATTGTGATAGTTGTTATAGTTTCAGTTATAGTTATCGTTATAGTTGTTTTAGTTTCAGTTATAGTTATCGTTATAGTTGTTATAGTTTCAGTTATAGTTATCGTGATAGTTTTTGTTATAGTTTCAGTTATAGTTATCGTTATAGTTGTTATAGTTTCAGTTATAGTTATCGTTATAGTTGTTATAGTTTCAGTTATAGTTATCGTGATAGTTTTTGTTATAGTTTCAGTTATAGTTATCGTTATAGTTGTTATAGTTTCAGTTATAGTTATCGTTATAGTTGTTATAGTTTCAGTTATAGTTATCGTGATAGATTTTGTTATAGTTTCAGTTATAGTTATCGTTATAGTTGTTATAGTTTCAGTTATAGTTATCGTTATAGTTGTTATAGTTTCAGTTATAGTTATCGTGATAGTTTTTGTTATAGTTTCAGTTATAGTTATCGTTATAGTTGTTATAGTTTCAGTTATAGTTATCGTTATAGTTGTTATAGTTTCAGTTATAGTTATCGTTATAGTTGTTATAGTTTCAGTTATAGTTATCGTGATAGTTTTTGTTATAGTTTCAGTTATAGTTATCGTTATAGTTGTTAGTTATCGTGATAGTTGTTATAGTTTCAGTTATAGTTATCATTATAGTTGTTATAGTTTCAGTTATAGTTATCGTGATAGTTGTTATAGTTTCAGTTATAGTTATCGTTATAGTTGTTATAGTTTCAGTTATAGTTATCGTGATAGATTTTGTTATAGTTTCAGTTATAGTTATCGTGATAGTTGTTATAGTTTCAGTTATAGTTATCGTTATAGTTGTTATAGTTTCAGTTATAGTTATCGTGATAGTTTTTGTTATAGTTTCAGTTATAGTTATCGTTATAGTTGTTATAGTTTCAGTTATAGTTATCGTGATAGTTGTTATAGTTTCAGTTATAGTTATAGTGATAGTTGTTAGTTATCGTGATAGTTGTTATAGTTTCAGTTATAGTTATCGTTATAGTTGTTATAGTTTCAGTTATAGTTATCGTTATAGTTTTAGTTACTGTTATCAGTATAGTTGTTATAGTTATCGTTATAGTAATCGCTAGTTTTCGTTTTTGAGTTTTTATTATTTTTCGTTATAATTTTAGTTGTACTTACTTTTAGTTTTAGTTACGTATCAGTATATTTTTTTGTTAACGGTATCATAGTTATCGTTATAGTTATTGTTATAGTTATCATAATTGCTATAGTTTTCGTTATAGCTTTCATTATAGTTTTTAATAGTTGTAGTTATTGTTATAGTTTTAGTAATAGTTATCAGTATATTTTTTCGTTAAAGTAATAGTTATCGCTATAGTTATTATATTTATCGTAATTGCAATAGTTTTTGTTATAGGTTTAGATACAGTTATCGTTATAGTTATTAGTATAGTTATTATAGTAATCGCTATAGTTTTATTTATAGTTATCCTTATAGTTTTCGGTACAGTTTAAGTTATCGCTATAGTTTCCGTTATAGTTATCATTATAGTTTTAGTTACCGTTATAGCTTTCGTTATTGTTATTATAGTTTTCGTTATAGTCATTATAGTTATCGTTCTTGCAGTGAATGGACCTGTACTCACCCAGATAGTTCCTGCTCTTTACCATCTCCGTGACGTTTATTTTGGTGGCTCCCGGTGGAATCTCCACGATCTTGTGATAGCCCACTTTGGCCAGGCTGTGTTGAAACAGGCCCGAGACAAGCTTACATGCGCTGTTATCCCCTCCACACACGCCACATTTATCAGGAACCTTCCCAGAACCCAACAGGTCGTCGCAGCCGGCGCTCTGACAAAGAAACATAAAAGAAATCAATGACCTCTAATAGTAGTAGTTCTAGGCACTAGACACCAGGGTTGTTCCCCGAGAACTAACGGTTCCTTAGGAACGTTTTCTGGTTGCATTCGCAGCGCCAGTAGGAACTTTTAAGTGCCCTGCTAAAAATTTCCAGTCCAAATATCTAAAAATTCTTAAATCAAGAAGCATTTACTAGATGAGTAATTTGACATAAACTGTTTTCCAGGGAAATTAATTAAAATTAAGTGAGTTTTTGCTTAAAACAAGCAAAATTATCTACCAATGGGGTCAGAAAATCTTAAAATCTTAATTCAAACAGAAATAAGATTATTTTTCGACCCCATTGGCAGAAAATTTTGCTTGTTTTAAGCAAAAACTCACTTAATATTGATTAATTTCCCCAGAAAACAAGACTTAATATCTTATGTCATTTTACTACTTTAGTAAATGTATCTTGATTTAAGAAATGTTTGATATTTGGACTGGAAACAAGACAAAAATACTGAGTAAGAAAAGCAGTGTGACGTAAGCCGCGCTTGTTGTTGTGACTTTTATTTTGACAGCGCTGAGAACGACTGAGCCTGAACACACAGCGCTCGCATTTTCTCCGTGTCGATTAGTTTACGATCTGTCTATCAGTCCTGTCGAATACGTTATTAGATAGAACTATTATAAAAGAAAGTAGACGGTAATGAAAAGGTATTAGCGTATGTCCAGTGTTGCTGAGCAGAAACACATTATCATGTTTCTCTCGGTCCCTCAAAGTGGTGTTGGATTTTCTCCTCAGCGTAAAGGTTGAGAACTTCATCTATTACTGTTTTACATGTTCGTAGAGTTAGTTTGTGAAGTAAATATGTCGGCTATGATCAGTGTGTTTACACAGCTATTTTAAAAATGGCGGGTGCTGGTGTTTCGCGTGCATTCGGCCAATCAGCGAACACTAACGTCACTGTAGTTCCTATAGCTGGGTTAGACCGACTCTGAAGGAGGAGTAAATTAGTTCTTGCAACTGAAGTCGTTCCTAGTTCCTGCGGTGCGAACACACACGCCAACATCCACCAATAGGAACTATGAACAGAACAAAGCCCCTAAATAAACTCGCACACATGAACTCTGCTACACTGAGGTCAGTAGTGTTTGTGCGTGTGCGTGTGTGTGTGTGTGTGTGTGTGTGTAAGACCTGCAGTGATGAAGATGTAATCACGTGATCAGTTAGTTTGGCTAATGGTTTAGACAGCTCAATCTCTTCTGAACACTGTATGTCAGTTTTCATGATGGGAAACGAACATTAATCAGACATCAGCGCTGGAGACGGGAATATATTTATCTTTTCAGCACTCCATAAACCCAGGGTTTAGTGAACAGGTGCAGAAAGAATGGAGTGAAAAGACAAGAGAGAAACGAGTGAGGGAAAGGGAGCCGGTGACCCTACATTTACATTGAATCATTTGGCAGACGCTTTTATCCAAAGCGACATACAAATGAGGAGAACAATAGAAGCAGTGAAACTAACAGTGTAAGTGCTATGACCCTTCACAGTTTAGTCTGACGCAGTACATGTAATTATTATTATTATTATTTTTAGATAGATATAGAAGATGCGTGTTCAGCCGTTTCTTGTAATGAGTTGTGCAGATCCTCCAGCAGGGAACGCCCGAGAAAGAGACTGGGCGTTGTCACAGCTGATAATCCGCACCAAAGTTCATGTTTTGATACATTTTAAAAGGTTTGTAAACGGATGCGCGTCAGACATCATCATGTGGGCTGCATCTCGACACTGATTGGTTTGTAAACGGAGGCGCTTCTGACATCATCATCATGTGGGCTGCATCTCGACACTGATTGGTTTGTAAACGGAGGCGCGTCTGACATCATCATCATGTGGGCTGCGTCTCGACACTGATTGGTTTGTAAACGGAGGCGCGTCTGACATCATCATGTGGGCTGCATCTTGACACTGATTGGTTTGTAAACGGACGCGCGTCTGACATCATCATCATGTGGGCTGCATCTCGACACTGATTGGTTTGTAAACAGACGTGCATCTGACATCATCATCATGTGGGTTGCATCTCGACACTGATTGGTTTGTAAACAGACGTGCATCTGACATCATCATCATGTGGGCTGCATCTCGACACTGATTGGTTTGTAAACAGACGTGCATCTGACATCATCATCATGTGGGCTGCATCTCGACACTGATTGGTTTGTAAACAGACGTGCGTCTGACATCATCATGTGGGCTGCATCTCGACACTGATTGGTTTGTAAACAGAGGCGCGTCTGACATCATCATCATGTGGGCTGCATCTCGACACTGATTGGTTTGTAAACAGACGCGCGTCTGACATCATCATCATGTGGGCTGCATCTCGACACTGATTGGTTTGTAAACAGACGTGCATCTGACATCATCATCATGTGGGCTGCATCTCGACACTGATTGGTTTGTAAACAGACGTGCGTCTGACATCATCATCATGTGGGCTGCATCTCGACACTGATTGGTTTGTAAACAGACGCGCGTCTGACATCATCATCATGTCGGCTGCATCTTGACACTGATTGGTTTGTAAACAGACGTGCATCTGACATCATCATCATGTGGGCTGCATCTCGACACTGATTGGTTTGTAAACAGACGCGCGTCTGACATCATCATCATGTGGGCTGCATCTCGACACTGATTGGTTTGTAAACAGACGCGCGTCTGACATCATCATCATGTGGGCTGCATCTTGACACTGATTGGTTTGTAAACAGACGTGCATCTGACATCATCATCATGTGGGCTGCATCTCGACACTGATTGGTTTGTAAACAGACGCGCGTCTGACATCATCATCATGTGGGCTGCATCTCGACACTGATTGGTTTGTAAACAGACGTGCATCTGACATCATCATCTATGTGGGCTGCATCTCGACACTGATTGGTTTGTAAACAGACGTGCGTCTGACATCATCATCATGTCGGCTGCATCTTGACACTGATTGGTTTATAAACAGACGCGTTTCTAACATCATCATCATGTGGGCTGCATCTCGACACTGATTGGTTTG
Organism: Siphateles boraxobius; assembly: GCF_051911475.1. Lineage (NCBI taxonomy): Eukaryota > Metazoa > Chordata > Actinopteri > Cypriniformes > Leuciscidae > Siphateles > Siphateles boraxobius. The sequence goes on from NW_027508942.1 coordinate 6,604,437, forward strand.
TAAACAGACGCGCGTCTGACATCATCATCATGTGGGCTGCATCTCGACACTGATTGGTTTGTAAACAGACGTGCATCTGACATCATCATCTGTGTGGGCTGCATCTTGACACTGATTGGTTTGTAAACAGACGCGCATCTGACATCATCATCATGTCGGCTGCATCTTGACACTGATTGGTTTATAAACAGACGCGTTTCTGACATCATCATCATGTGGGCTGCATCTCGACACTGATTGGTTTGTAAACAGACGCGCGTCTGACATCATCATCATGTGGGCTGCATCTTGACACTGATTGGTTTATAAACAGACGCGTTTCTGACATCATCATCATGTGGGCTGCATCTCGACACTGATTGGTTTATAAACAGACGCGCGTCTGACATCATCATGTGGGCTGCATCTCGACACTGATTGGTTTATAAACAGACGTGCATCTGACATCATCATCATGTGGGCTGCATCTTGACACTGATTGGTTTGCAAACAGACGCGCATCTGACATCATCATCATGTGGGCTGCATCTCGACACTGATTGGTTTGTAAACGGAGGCGCGTCTGACATCATCATGTGGGCTGCATCTCGACACTGATTGGTTTATAAACAGACGCACGTCTGACATCATCATCATGTGGGCTGCATCTCGACACTGATTGGTTTATAAACAGACGCGCGTCTGACATCATCATGTGGGCTGCATCTCGACACTGATTGGTTTGTAAACAGACGTGCATCTGACATCATCATCATGTGGGCTGCATCTCGACACTGATTGGTTTGTAAACAGAGGCGCGTCTGACATCATCATCATGTGGGCTGCATCTCGACACTGATTGGTTTGTAAACAGACGCGCGTCTGACATCATCATCATGTGGGCTGCATCTCGACACTGATTGGTTTGTAAACAGACGTGCATCTGACATCATCATCTGTGTGGGCTGCATCTCGACACTGATTGGTTTGTAAACAGACGCGCGTCTGACATCATCATCATGTGGGCTGCATCTCGACACTGATTGGTTTGTAAACAGACGCGCATCTGACATCATCATCATGTGGGCTGCATCTCGACACTGATTGGTTTGTAAACAGACGTGCATCTGACATCATCATCTGTGTGGGCTGCATCTCGACACTGATTGGTTTGTAAACAGACGCGCGTCTGACATCATCATCATGTGGGCTGCATCTCGACACTGATTGGTTTGTAAACAGACGTGCATCTGACATCATCATCTGTGTGGGCTGCATCTCGACACTGATTGGTTTGTAAACAGACGCGCGTCTGACATCATCATCATGTGGGCTGCATCTCGACACTGATTGGTTTGTAAACAGACGCGCGTCTGACATCATCATCATGTGGGCTGCATCTCGACACTGATTGGTTTGTAAACAGACGCGCGTCTGACATCATCATCATGTGGGCTGCATCTCGACACTGATTGGTTTGTAAACAGACGCGCGTCTGACATCATCATCTGTGTGGGCTGCATCTCGACACTGATTAGTTTGTAAACAGACGTGCGTCTGACATCATCATCTGTAAGGGCTGCACCTCGACACTGATTGGTTTGTAAACAGACGTGCGTCTGACATCATCATCATGTGGGCTGCATCTCGACACTGATTGGTTTGTAAACAGACGCGCTTCTGACGTCAGCATGTGTTAATTCGTCGTGTAACTTTGAAAGGAATGAATGAACAGACGCATATCGTTGCCACTATACTGTTATTATTACGGTATTACCACCGTCAGCTCCAGCTATACTCCAGGCTAGTTCAAACTCGCCAAATGAACGTCCTGGTTGTTCTAGCATTTTACCGTTGTTTTATTAAAGCAGGCAAAGAAGACCGGAAGCAATCCCGCGGGAACCACCGGAACTACCTGTGAATGCTCTGAAAGTCCGAACCTAACAGAAAATGCGTTCACAATAGAAACTAACCAAACCTAGGTTCAGTTTGAGGCGAACCGAGACTACCTCTTTTCGTCTGACCATATTTTGTCTGTGTGATGCGGGCCGCGGTCGGGGGGGATCACACCTGTCACTTTGATTCGGATGATGCACCACAAGACGCCGTTCACTTGCAGAGCGCAAGTTTCTGGATGGCACGTAAGTCTGGAGTAATGAGTTTCCCTGTGGGAGGTACGGAAACAAACACCCATAATCCCTTGCTGGAAACAGAGCCAGTGCTCATCTCAGCATCTGACCTGCTGTCAAACCCAGTTCAGCTCTCCAGATCCCAGTGTACAAGTGCCAGACTGATTCATTACAGATTCACAATCACTGCATTCACACACAGAACACACAGCGGTCAGTGGAGGCGGGAGGACTAAAGGTTTGTCAGTAAGTCATCGCTCTTGGTCTGGACGCAAATATAGTTATCGTTCCAGTTCTAGTTCTATTTATTGTTTTAGTTGGTTATATTTAGTTGGTTGGTTACTGCAATAGTTTTCAATCATTATAACGTCCATTTAGTCTGATCAAAATCCCTTCAGACACAAAATACAAATGATAGTAATGACTTCCAGGATGCAAGTAGGAACTTCCCAAGAGTCTCTCTCCCTCTCTCTCTCTCTGTCTCCCTCTCTCTCTCTCTCTGTGGGACATCCGGCCTGTTTGGCACCCGGAGAAACACCAAAACATGGATTTCAACATTCCTAAAATTCCCTTCAGACTCGCCGCTGAACGACAGCTGACGGTGTTTCTGTGATTTTTTGTGGATTCTCCTGTAGTTCATCACATCAGCTTCTGCTCTGAGATGAGAATGAAGACTAGAGAATATCTTTCTGCATGTGAACATCATCATCATCATCTCCTGAAACACCAAAACTCTCGAGTTTCCGGCTGAATGTAAATGTGATGGGATCAGCGCCTCGTCTGATATGTAATATCCTCTCTGAAGTCCATCCACAGTAAAAGCTCTTTGAACGGCTCCGGTTTGTGGTTCACCAGCGAGAATGAAGCGGTCGCACTGACCCGAAGGCTACGGTTACAGGCGGCCCGGGATATTTTACACTCCATAATGGCCGAATTCAAACAAAAGCACCTTCACACACGAAGAACACACACATTTGTGCAAAAACCAATGCCCTCGATGGAACACACACTCTCTGAAATCATTTTGAAGTTATTGATATTTCAAGCCCTCCATTGAACCATCACAATTATTACAGGTGATTCAAACAAAGCAGCTCTTTGTGTGTGTGTGTGTGTGTGTTCAACATTCTCACATTCACCTGGATCTTGTTTATACTGAAAATTCACATTCTAACTTCTATCGTAATAAATAAATGCAGTTGCTAGTGTCCTAAAGTCTTCTTTCTGCAGTCATTTAATAAATATGAAAATACGACATCTGGTACAATGAGCCTCGTCTTTTCTGCACAGATGGCACGAGTTCCCACGATGCACTGGGCATGCACTGGGCATGCACGAGTTCCCACGAAGCACTGGGCTGCACGAGTTCCCACGATGCACTGGGCATGCACGAGTTCCCACGATGCACTGGGCATGCACGAGTTCCCACGATGCACTGGGCTGCACAAGTTCCCACGATGCACTGGGCTGCATGAGTTCCCACGATGCACTGGGCTGCATGAGTTCCCACGATGCACTGGGCTGCACGAGTTCCCACGATGCACTGGGCATGCACGAGTTCCCACGATGCACTGGGCTGCACGAGTTCCCACGATGCACTGGGCTGCATGAGTTCCCACGATGCACTGGGCTGCACGAGTTCCCACGATGCACTGGGCATGCACGAGTTCCCACGATGCACTGGGAATGCACGAGTTCCCAAGATGCACTGGGCTGCACGAGAGTTCCCACGATGCACTGGGAATGCACGAGTTCCCACGATGCACTGGGCTGCACAAGTTCCCACGATGCACTGGGCTGCACGAGTTCCCACGATGCACTGGGCTGCACGAGTTCCCACTGTGCACGAGTTCCCACGATGCACTGGGCTGCACGAGTTCCCACGATGCACTGGGCTGCACGAGTTCCCACGATGCACTGGGCTGCACGAGTTCCCACGATGCACTGGGCTACCCGAGTTCCCACAATGCACTGGGCTGCACGAGTTTCAACGATGCACGAGTTCCCACGATGCACTGGGCTGCACGAGTTCCCACGATGCACTGGGCTGCATGAGTTCCCATGATGCACTGGGCTGCACGAGTTCCCACGATGCACTGGGCTGCCCGAGTTCCCACGATGCACTGGGCATGCACGAGTTCCCGCGATGCACTGGGCTGCACGAGTTCCCACGATGCACTGGGCTGCACGAGTTCCCATGATGCACTGGGAATGCACGAGTTCCCACGATGCACTGGGCTGCACGAGTTCCCACGATGCACTGGGCTGCACGAGTTCCCACGATGCACTGGGCTGCACGAGAGTTCCCACGATGCACTGGGCTGCACGAGTTCCCACGATGCACGAGCTCCCACGATGCACTGGGCTGCACGAGTTTCCACGATGCACTGGGCTGCACGAGTTCCCACGATGCACGAGTTCCCATGATGCACTTGGCTGCACGAGTTCCCACATTGCACTGGGCTGCACGAGTTCCCATGATGCATGAGTTCCCACAATGCACTGGGCATGCACGAGTTCCCATGATGCACGAGTTCCCACGATGCACTGGGCTGCACGAGTTCCCACGATGCACTGGGCTGCACGAGTTCCCACGATGCACGAGTTCCCATGATGCACTTGGCTGCACGAGTTCCCACATTGCACTGGGCTGCACGAGTTCCCACGATGCACTGGGCTGCCCGAGTTCCCACGATGCACTGGGCTGCACGAGTTCCCACGATGCACGAGTTCCCACGATGCACTGGGCTGCACGAGTTCCCACGATGCACTGGGCTGCACGAGTTCCCATGATGCATGAGTTCCCACGATGCACTGGGCTGCACGAGTTCCCACGATGCACTGGGCTGCACGAGTTCCCACGATGCACGAGTTCCCACGATGCACTGGGCTGCACGAGTTCCCATGATGCATGAGTTCCCACAATGCACTGGGCTGCACGAGTTCACATGATGCACGAGTTGCCACGATGCACTGGGCTGCACGAGTTCCCATAATGCACAAGTTCCCATAATGCACAAGTTCCCATAATGCACTGGGAATGCACGAGTTCCCACGATACACTACAGGAGCCAGAAGCTTATGGACAGACTGGAAGCCTTTCACTCAACACTTTCCATCCAGCCTTTCCTTCACAAAGCCAACAAACCGACACGAGGAGCTCTCAGATCTCTTAATCTGCAGGCCGGGAAACATCACAAACATCACATATACTCTATTTATGAAAGGAATAATCGAGAACGATGATATCATGGCATCGTTATAAATTCAGTGACTGATGCATGAAGACGTACAATATAACAAAGCATCTATGAACCCTGAAATTTACTAACCCAACCTTAAAGGGGAAATGAAGCAGTCAGTCAAGTTTACATGATTTAAAAGATGGATTTCCACTATAATCAAAAATTATATAAGAAATATGACAAATGTTAACATATAAAAGAAACACCGTTATATCTTTCGTGGCAAGGGCGCCGCCATTGTGCAGTATTATAACCGGTGACGTCACGGGGTGGGTTTGCTCTGTGCTGAGTTCAGTAAAATACAGTGAAAGATGCATGTAAGCTGGTCGAACCAGCAAACAACTAACGTTAGGTACAGTCATTGTTAGCTAACAGCGGTAATCATGAACTAGCTAACGCTAACTTAGTGTTTAGCTAGTGTACTTATTAGTACTGACAAAATGACGACGTGTAACGTTAACAAACTGCACATGGAAACATTGTTCGCGATGTCTGCCATCATATTCCTGTCTCTTGTCAACACCATGGTTGCAATACATGATCAAGATCAGCGTCTTGACAGCAGATGGATCGTGCTATCGTGGCATAATAATCTGTTTGGTTGTTATTTACTTACCTGAATGAAATGAAATCGAATCGAATGTATCGTCCTGTGGAATCATTCATTCACAGACAGCATACAAGATGTACAACTAATAAAGATCTTCATCGCTGGCAAACAATATAGATTTGCTTTCACTAGACTGTACTGTCCACGGCCACTTCATCCAACACACTTGATGTTCTTAAATCTTCCTGTTACGACTCTGAGTCGAGTGTGAATTGAAAGCGCTTCAGTGATTCAGTGCGTGCAGGAAACCGAACAGATCATTCAAACTGATTCGCGAACCGATTTAGACAGATCTCCCAAATCTCGTTATATGCAGGGCCATACAAGTTATGGTGTATTAGGTGTAGAGCTTAGATTCTCTGCCCGAGCCCGAGCCCGACCCGACCCGACCCGCGGGCCGGGCCGATATTTCCCACCACTATGCTCGGGTCGGGTCGGGCCCTTGATCAAGCACGTCACGTGTCACGCGCAGCGTCTCCTCCACTCGCACGCTGTGCTGTATTGTGTAGCTTAAGTGCAACATAGAGATTGAAGAAGTAAAGAAAAAAATTAAAAAAGGAGAATTAACTTTGAGCAAGTATGAAGGAAAGTCGGAGGTATGGAAATATTTTAAACTCGTGGGCAGTGACAACATATGTTTTGGCTTTGTTGAGTCCAAGTGCGGCGCGCTTCTAGAGAGTCTGTATGTGTTGTAGCCATTAAATAAGCGCATTTAGTTTCATATTTATTAAAATATTATAATGTTATTTTTTTCCATCTATGTTGATTATGAAAGTGAACAGAGTAGATAGGAGGATGCGCAATATCAGGAGACATGGAGTGGTTCAGGCATGATTTTGACCACTTCATTATGTTTTGTTTTGTAGAAAGCCTTTCTTTAAAGTGAATTTCGTTTTGTATAAATTGTATCTTAATTTTAATACATTTTTCATCAACCAATTGCCTGAAGAAGAAGAAGCATTAATAAGAAGCAAATATAGCAGGCAATATTCATGACATGGAGGCGCCGGCGAGCCGAGTTCACCATAGCACGTGAACTGGAGCATCTCATCATAAAATTAAATCAATTCTCGGCACGCTTGTCACCGAATTTACTAATTGTTCAATTTAATAAAATTAAAACTATCACTGTGATAATTAAAATAATTGAATATTAAATATTAAGTGGCCAATTTTTGCACATTTATTAATAGTATATATATATATATAATTGCGCAGCTCCACACTGTCAATGGTCTAGCACCCATTCAGCACCTGCGTTAAAAAATGATCTGGCGTCGCCCCTGGTTATAACGGCCCACATATTAAAAATGGTCGGGTTTAAATCGGGCTCGGGCTCATAATTACAGTTAATGTGTCGGGCCGGGCCGGGCTCGGACACAACGTGCACGGGCTCGGGTCGGGTCGGGCTTGATTTTTTGGGCCCGATCTAAGCTCTAATTAGGTGTAGCTCATACCTGTCAACAACACTACCGTTTTCCCCGGGAGTCTCCCGTATTTCACATCCATCTCCCGCCCCCTTCCCGTTTTGTTTCTCCTGTGAAACTCCCGTAATTTGTATAGCCCAAATCTCGTTATATGCAGGGATGCAAACGGCACACTTTATTTTAATGCAAATATGTTGTTAAATGCGTAGTTTTCCAAGCGCGCTGTATCTTTTTTATGGGCATGATGAGCGATGCTCAATTTACAAATGAATCACTCTTTTTTTTTTTGTCGATTCTGTTCAAAGACTTCATCAAACTTGTTGGCAGATCTGTCTACATCGGTTCGCGAATCAGTTTGAATGATCTGTTCGGTTTCCTGCACGCACTGAATCACTGAAGCGCTTTCAATTCACACTCGACTCAGAGTCGTAACAGGAAGATTCGTATGCTGTCTGTGAATGAATGATTCCACAGGACGATACATTCGATTTCATTTCATTCAGGTAAGTAAATAACAACCAAACAGATTATTACGCCACGATAGCACGATCCATCTGCTGTCAAGACGCTGATCTTGATCATGTATTGCAACCATGGTGTTGACAAGAGACAGGAATATGATGGCAGACATCGCAAACAATGTTTCCATGTGCAGTTTGTTAACGTTACACGTCGTCTTTTTGTCTGGTACTGATAAAGTACACTAGCTAAACACTAAGTTAGCGTTAGCTAGTTCATGATTACCGCTGTTAGCTAACAATGACTGTACCTAACGTTAGTTGTTTGCTGGTTCGTCCAGCTTACGTTCATCTTTCACTGTATTTTACTGAACTCAGCACAGAGCAAACCCACCCCGTGACGTCACCGGTTATAATACTGCACAATGGCGGCGCCCTTGCCACGAAAGATATAACGGTGTTTCTTTTATATGTTAACATTTGTCATGTTTCTTATATAATTTTTGATTATAGTGGAAATCCATCTTTTAAATCATGTAAACTTGACTGACTGCTTCATTTCCCCTTTAAAGGGTTAATTCACCCGAAAATGAGAATTGCCCCATGATTTACTCACAATAACTATCCTAGGTGTTTATGACTTTCTTCCTTCAGCCAAACTTAAAGTTATATTAAAAATATCCTGTCTCGTCCCAGCTTTATAATGGGAGTGAATGGAGCCTGAGATTTTAAAGCCCATGAAAGCGCATCCATCCATCCATCATAACGGTAATCCATACGACTCCATGGGTTAATAAAGGCCTTCTGAAGCAAAGCCATGCATTCTTGTGAGAAAAATATCCACATTTAATAATTTTATAAACTATAAACTCTGGCTAACTGCAATGGCCGTATCCGAGTCTAGTTCCGGCAGAAGAGTGACCTCTGACCCGACGCATGACTTCTGACCCGACGCATGACCTCTGACCCGACGCATGACCTCTGACCTGACACATGACCTCTGACCTGACGTATGCCCTTTGAAACCGCCGCATGACCTCTTACCCGGGGCATGACCTCTGACCCGATGCATGACCTTTGACCCGATACATGACTTCTGACATGACATATGACCTCTGACCCGACGCATGACCTCTGACCCGATACATGACTCCTGACATGACATATGACCTCTGACCCGACACATGACCTCTGACCCGATGCATGACTTCTGACATGACATATGACCTCTGACCCGACGCATGACCTCTGACCCGATGCATGACTCCTGACATGACATATGACCTCTGACCCCACACATGACCTCTGACCCGATACATGACTTCTGACATGACATATGACCTCTGACCCGGCCCATGACCTCTGACCCGACGCATGACCTTTGACCCGATACATGACTTCGGACATGACATATGACCTCTGACCCGACGCATGACCGCTGACCCGATACATGACTTCTGACATGACATATGACCTCTGACCCGACACATGACCTGTGACCCGATGCATGACTTCTGACATGATGTATGACCTCTGACCTGATGCATGACCTGATGCATGACCTCTGACCTGACTTTTTTGGTGCATTCTATAAATCAGCAATGATGAAGTAGCCTATGACAATGGGTAATATATATCCAAATGCAAAACCTAATAAAAGTAATTACGCCTGAAAATACTTTAAGCACCTAGGGACTGGCTCCAAGATCAAGGGTTTGATTCCCAGGGAAAGCAAGAACTGATAAGAATGTAAATGTGTCCCTTGAAATGCAATGCAAGTCGCTTTGGATAAAGGCGTCTGCCAAATGCATAAATGTAAATGTTTGTGTTTGATAGTTTTCCGCCCGTGATCTCCTGCATGCTTATTTTGATTTTTGGATACTCTTTTGTTTCTTCATGCTGTTTACACCGTTACTCAATAGAAATAAATGGTGAATCATTTAAAGGTGAATATTGTCTAGTAGCTCAGAATCCCTTAAAAATACAAAATAATAAAGAATAAATATTATTGAGACAAAACGTAGAGCATTCATTTTATACAACTAAAAACTAAAACTATATAGACATTTAAAAAATATATACACTAAAACCAACCCAAACCAAAATTATAAAATTAAAACAAAATATAAAAGTAAAATCTGATTCAAAATATTAAAGGGCACCTATTATGCCCCTTTTTACAAGATGTGATATTGGTCTCGGGTGTACCCAGAATGTATTTGTGAAGTTTCAGCACAAAATACCCCACATACCCCACAGGTTACAATTTATTATAAACATTTGAAAATGTCATTTATGGGGCCTGTTTTAAAAAGAGCTGTTTTGGTTCGTACCACCTTAAATGTAAATGAGCTGCATATCCCCGCCCAGCCATTGGATGAGGGCGTAACTTGAAAACAACAGTCGGTAGAAGCAAAATGGCTGAAAGTGAGAGACCCGCTGTTTTGTATGGCATTCAGCCGTACATGTTTGAACCGGAATCAGACCCAGATGATGAAGAGACTCCGGCAGAAGAAACACAAATGAGAATGGAGCAGGACATCTCGGAATGGTTATTTGATACATTTATGTAGTTATAGAGTTGTAATTGCGTCCCCTTTGCAATAATGGATGTGCAACACACACACACACACACAGACACACACAAACTGTGATAACGTTGGTGCAATTTTTTGAAACTACAAACACAAATACTGTGATAACGTTTGCTACGTACAAACGAAATTACATTCATGTGATGTTTCTGTCTGCACAATATCCCTCGTTCTACAGCTTCGTGTCGATGTGCTGGCCTTTGTATAAACATAGCAATTTTGATCAAGTCAAGTCATCCTCATTTATATAGCGCTTTTAACAATGTAGATTGTTTCAAAGCAGCTTTACAGAAATAAACATATAATTTAAGGTAACAGAGATTGGTTTGGTTTTATAGTGGTTCTTGAAAAATGTTTTTTCCAGCTAAAGTTAGTTTTGATTGATTCACTTCCGTCTAAATTATCATTTGTTATTAAATTAGGGGCCGCTAAGACGACACCGTTCTCTCTAAACAGACTTTAAAAGTGAACCTGTGATAGACGCTGATGGCGTTCACATGCGCATTAAGAATTGATTCTATAGTTATGTGCGTTTGAATATACAGGTCCTTCTCAAAAAATTAGCATATTGTGATAAAGTTCATTATTTTCCATAATGTAATGATAAAAATTAAACTTTCATATATTTTAGATTCATTGCACACCAGCTGAAATATTTCAGGTCTTTTATTGTTTTAATACTGATGATTTTGGCATACAGCTCATGAAAACCCAAAATTCCTGTCTCAAAAAATTAGCATATCATGAAAAGGGTCTCTAAACGAGCTATTAACCTAATCATCTGAATCAACTAATTAACTCTAAACACCTGCAAAAGATTCCTGAGGCTTTTAAAAACTCCCAGCCTGTTTCATTACTCAAAACCGCAATCATTGTCACAGTCCTCGTCTGCACCTGTCTGTCCTTGTCTGCACTACACTTCCCAGCATCCCCTGTCATCATCACCTGCACCTGCGCCTCATCACCCTCATCATCATCATCACCGTCACCTGTTGCCCTTGTCATTATCTGTGTATTTAAGTTCCCCTCTCACGCTTGTCTTTGCTGGTTATTGTTTGTGCACTAGCACACTGTTCTGTTTGTTTGGTTATTTACTTATTGGAATAAAACCTTTGCTATTTTGTAACTTCGCCTACCTACATCTTCTTCATCCACCCGAGGACGTGACAGAATAACCAGCCCAACAAAGAGTCAGCATGGGAATTCTTCTCTACCCGGTTTACCCAGCTCACTCTCTACTCACCACTTTCCAAAATGGATTGTCTATAGAGGATTACATCGCCGAGTTCCTGGAACTCTCTGCTGGGGTAAGCTGGTCAGATGATGTCTTTAAAACTGTCTTTTGGTTGGGCTTAGACAGTCATCTGTACCAGCAAGCCCCAGCAGCAGCTTTTCCAGGAACCTTTGCCAGTTACCTAGATCATGTGCTGTGGTTGTGTGGCTCAACCTTCACCATTGGTGAGGCGGATGACATTGCCACACAATCACCGTCTCCAGCCATCTCCATCACGCCCACCATCAAACCAGCCACCGGATCGGTATATGGACGTCCAGGACTGGTTTCCTGCATCGCCGATCCCCCACTTATATCAGCACGTGCTGCCAGGAAGGCCATAGTCCCAGAGACCGTCCAGCCAGAGACCGTCCAGCCAGAGACCGTCCAGCCAGAGACCGTCCAGCCAGAGACCGTCCAGCCAGAGACCGTCCAGCCAGAGACCGTCCAGCCAGAGACCGTCCAGCCAGAGACCGTCCAGCCAGCTCTGGAGGAGGCAGTGCTCCTTGTGAGATCCATGGCTGTTTTGTGTGTGTGGGCAGCACACACATTCGTCACAGCCCATGAACCTAGCTCGAAGCCCTCTTCACCGCTGGTCCCGTCCAGCACAGAGCCTTCACCGCTGGTCCCGTCCAGCACAGAGCCTTCACCGCTGGTCCCGTCCAGCACAGAGCCTTCACCGCTGGTCCCGTCCAGCACAGAGCCTTCACCGCTGGTCCCGTCCAGCACAGAGCCTTCACCGCTGGTCCCGTCCAGCACAGAGCCTTCACCGCTGGTCCCGTCCAGCACAGAGCCTTCACCGCTGGTCCCGTCCAGCACAGAGCCTTCACCGCTGGTCCCGTCCAGCACAGAGCCTTCACCGCTGGTCCCGTCCAGCACAGAGCCTTCACCGCTGGTCCCGTCCAGCACAGAGCCTTCACCGCTGGTCCCGTCCAGCCCTTCTGAGCCTTCACCACTGGTTCCATCCAGCATAGCCGGGCCTTCACCGCTGGTTCCGTCCAGCCCAGAGACTTGTAATGACTCTGTCACTCTCCCCATTAATTTTTTTGGGGGGGGCCATAGGCCCTCGCCGTGGGCGCCCAAGGACCCACGGCCACCCGAAGGGGCTTCTCCGCCATGGCCGCCCGAAGGGTCCGCACCGCCATGGCCGCCCGAAGGGTCCGCACCGCCATGGCCGCCCGAAGGGTCCCCACCGCCCTGGATGCCCGAGGATCCGACAGCTCCACCCTGGACGCCCGAGGTTTCGTCTGCTCAGCCACGCCCACGTCCTGCTCCGCCATGGCCACGCCCACGTCCTGCTCCGCCATGGCCACGCCCACGTCCTGCTCCGCCATGGCCACGCCCACGTCCTGCTCCGCCATGGCCGCCTGGTCCATCCTGGAGTCCATCCTCCTGTACCCGGTCCGCCTTCCCGTTACAGACTCCAGGATGCCCACCCTCCCACCCCTGTTTTAAGGCGTGAGGTCACGCCTACCGGGAGGGGGGAGTAATGTCACAGTCCTCGTCTGCACCTGTCTGTCCTTGTCTGCACTACACTTCCCAGCATCCCCTGTCATCATCACCTGCACCTGCGCCTCATCACCCTCATCATCATCATCACCGTCACCTGTTGCCCTTGTCATTATCTGTGTATTTAAGTTCCCCTCTCACGCTTGTCTTTGCTGGTTATTGTTTGTGCACTAGCACACTGTTCTGTTTGTTTGGGTATTTACTTATTGGAATAAAACCTTTGCTATTTTGTAACTTCGCCTACCTTCATCTTCTTCATCCACCCGAGGACGTGACAATCATGGGTAAGACTGCCGACCTGACTGCTGTCCAGAAGGCCATCATTGACACCCTCAAGCAAGAGGGTAAGACACAGAAAGAAATTTCTGAACAAATAGGCTGTTCCCAGAGTGCTGTATCAAGGCACCTCAGTGGGAAGTCTGTGGGAAGGAAAAAGTGTGGCAAAAAACGCTGCACAACGAGAAGAGGTGACCGGACCCTGAGGAAGATTGTGGAGAAGGACCGATTCCAGACCTTGGGGGACCTGCGGAAGCAGTGGACTGAGTCTGGAGTAGAAACATCCAGAGCCACCGTCCACAGGCGTGTGCAGGAAATGGGCTACAGGTGCCGCATTCCCCAGGTCAAGCCACTTTTGAACCAGAAACAGCGGCAGAAGCGCCTGACCTGGGCTACAGAGAAGCAGCACTGGACTGTTGCTCAGTTTTGCATGTCATTCGGAAATCAAGGTGCCAGAGTCTGGAGGAAGACTGGGGAGAAGGAAATGCCAAAATGCCTGAAGTCCAGTGTCAAGTACCCACAGTCAGTGATGGTCTGGGGTGCCATGTCAGCTGCTGGTGTTTGTCCACTGTGTTTTATCAAGGGCAGAGTCAATGCAGCTAGCTATCAGGAGATTTTAGAGCACTTCATGCTTCCATCTGCTGAAAAGCTTTATGGAGATGAAGATTTCATTTTTCAGCACGACCTGGCACCTGCTCACAGTGCCAAAACCACTGGTAAAGGGTTTACTGACCATGGTATTACTGTGCTCAATTGGCCTGCCAACTCTCCTGACCTGAACCCCATAGAGAATCTGTGGGATATTGTGAAGAGAAAGTTGAGAGACGCAAGACCCAACACTCTGGATGAGCTTAAGGCCGCTATCGAAGCATCCTGGGCCTCCATAACACCTCAGCAGTGCCACAGGCTGATTGCCTCCATGCCACGCCGCATTGAAGCAGTCATTTCTGCAAAAGGATTCCCGACCAAGTATTGACTATTGAGTGCATAACTGAACATAATTATTTGAAGGTTGACTCTTTTTTTTGTATTAAAAACACTTCTTTTATTGGTCGGATGAAATATGCTAATTTTTTGAGACAGGAATTTTGGGTTTTCATGAGCTGTATGCCAAAATCATCAGTATTAAAACAATAAAAGACCTGAAATATTTCAGTTGGTGTGCAATGAATCTAAAATATATGAAAGTTTAATTTTTATCATTACATTATGGAAAATAATGAACTTTATCACAATATGCTAATTTTTTGAGAAGGACCTGTATGTGCGCAGGTTTGTAATTCCTTACACACCATGCCTAAACAAACTACTTGTCTATAAATTTGATGCAGAATTTTTATTATATCTTATCACTTTGGGTAGGTACGCGAACCGAAAAATCCCACAACGCTTTATCTGTGGAGTGGTATAGGGATCCTCCATAGGGAGAGGCTAGTTGGCACTTCAGCACTGCATTGTCATCGGGTCCAGGCGAAAGTCCTTCGTCAGATCTGCAAACGGCCTGGATGTCTTGTCTTTACAGAAAACATGCACAGTTTTTAATACAATAGCTTTAAAAATATATATATTTATAAACGTGTGGTCACACACTATACAAACAAGGTTTGAATTATATACACAGACATCCTACGACGACGACAACAACTTTAGACGCATTTGTTGTTGAATTGGCTGACATCGACTGAAATTACTATTTGTCATAAAGTAATCATAAAGTACACTTACTTCTACCTGAGGTGACGTTGGATCGCGAACAGTAGGCAACATCCACACTTGAGGATTAACTTTGAAGCAAGACCTGCTTTGAATTGACCCTCGTTCACAAAACAGTCTGTCAGAAAATGATTCGCGCAAACAAACGTATTTTGGAAGTTTAAGTTGCGCCTTTCCTTCCTAAATAAAATCCATCCACTGCGTTTTCAGTGGCTCTGATGTCGGAAGTAAGTGAAAACTACTATGAACATTATTACATCCCACAACAGAACACTAATGTTTCTTAGGAGACATTTTCGACAAGGCAGCGCAAATCGTCAGAACACCGGCTGTCGTTGAAACAATGGAGGATGATGAACAGATCACCGAGGGCGGGGTCTATGCCAAAACCACAGTGTCAATCAAACCACGTCGGTGGCGCTTGCTCAATTCTACGTCACACTGATCCGAATCTTAGAACAGCTCGTTCTGAGACAGTGCTTATGAGTTATTGAGATTGTAAAAAAAACACTGGGTGGATTTTTATCATTCTAGGGTGTTTTTGCTCACACACTGCCAACACACATTTACTTTGCATAATAGGTGCCTATAATAGTAATACTAAAACAAGGCTTCCTCAAGGATAAGGACACTTCAGAGCTCATATAACACTCATATGTGTGTCTGTGGAGATCAACAGCACGTCACAGAGAATATATATGATGAGGACATAAAAGAGTTTTCTCCTCCAGTCTAAACAGCCTGTGTCTGTATTTGTCTGACAGCGAGTCACATTCCTGTAAAAGTTCATGTGGACCCCATGTGGAGGACGAGACCAGCAGCAAACGCAGGATTTAAGAGTGTAACCGCAGGGTTTATAATGGGCAAGATAACAGCCAGTGTTTTACCACGGTGAACTCCAGCACTGGAGCCGCTGTAATCACCGTCAGACTCAGTGAACCGCGGACAGCGCTCTGAAAAACATCACGCTTTTTCTTCTCATTACTTGCTTTGTGTAAAATGCTTTGCGAATATTGTGTGTAAACAATCATGCCAATAAATACTTTAAATTGTAAATTGTAATCATAAAAAAGAAAATAAAAACACTTTTCTAAGTTGAAAGCCTCTGTTTATGGAAGCTTGTTTCCGTCACAGAATAAAAAATAAAGGTATTTGCGACTTTTTTCCTCACAATTGCAAGTCAACATCTCGCAATTCTGACTTTTTATCTCAGATTGCATGATATAAAGTCACAATTGCGAGTTATAAAGTACGAATTGTGAGATAGAAACTCGAAATCGCGTGTTATAAAATCCTTCGAATTGGACTTTATAACACAAAATTGCGAGGTTTATATTTTACAGTTCTGAGATAAGATGTCAGAATTGCATGATATAAAGTCGCAATTGTGTTATAATGTCTGAATTTTGAGTTTATAACTAGTAATTCTGACTTTATATCACAATTGCGACTTTATATCATACAATTCTGACGTTATATCTTGCAATTCTGATAAATAAATTCAGAGTTGTGAGATGTAAACTCAATTGTGAGATAAAATGTCACAATTATCTTTTAAAATGTTTTATTCTGTGGCTGAAACAAGCTTCCCTATCTGTTACTGTTCTACAGTTGAAGAAAATAAGCATAAGAGATCATGATATTGTCCTGTTAACAGAAGGTAAAGTTAAAGACGTAAATCAGGCCCGGTCTGAAGCGAGTCGTGTGATTTACGGCTCTTCTGAGCGCATCAGCATGAGGGAAACGAGCGGGTCTGGAGCTTTTTTCCAGTCCAAATATATAAAAATTCTAAAATCAAGAAGCATTTACTAGAGAAGTAAAATGACATAAGAAATTCTGTCTTGTTTCCTGGTAAATAAATAAAAATAGTATGTCAGTTTTTGCTTAAAACAAGCAAAATTATCTAGAAAAATAATCTTGTTTTCCATTTGAATTAAGATTTTTTTTTTTTACCCCATTGGCAGATCATTTTGCTTAGTGTAATTTATATGTGTGAACCTGACCTAACCCTAAGCAAAATGATCTGCCAGTGGGGTAAGAAAAAAAATCTTAATTCAAATGGAAAACAAGATTATTTTTCTAGATAGTTTTGCTTGTTTTAAGCAAAAACTGACATAATTTTTTTTTTTTATTATTATTATCAGGAAACAAGACAAAATTTCTTATGTCATTTTACTTCTCTAGTAAATGCTTCTTGATTTAAGAATGTTTTAGATATTTGGACTGGAAACAGGACATAAACGCCAAGTAATTTTTTGCCGTGTGCGAGAGTAAACACACACGTAAAGCGCGCTGAAATAGCCAGCGGTGGCACTGGGTTTCTCACAGCTGGCACAAACACACACACTGAACCACTCCTTCTTTCATCTCTCAGATCCTGTTATTAAAAAAGCCCACTGATGACATTTATACGGTCGTTTCTGCAGCGTTTGACGTGTTAATGATGGGAGAGGAAGCACTGTAGGAAATAAACATGGCCTCAGAAACCATGTGTGCATTATTCACACCCGAGAACACAATGAGCGTCACATTCCCTCTCAAGGACACTCGTTTAATGTGCTAACTACGAGCTAACAGCAGGAGCATGCATAAGATTCATCCAAAGTAGAGCTGAGTGATTTATACCACAAAATGATTCATATTTTAAACAATCATGTGATCATGCCTGTATAATTTGGTGAATAAAATACTTAAAAATACAAATGAAAGGTGATTGACCTATAATTAGTTTCTATTTTAATTAATGCATCTTGATGCACTCAAATCAAAAGATCAAATGATTCATATCAAATAAAGTAAAAACAGATTGAGATTGGTCACATTGCCTCTCAAGGACACTCGTTTAATGTGCTAACGAACAGCAAAAAGCAGGACCGTGCATAAACGATTCGTCCAAAGTAGAGCTGAGTGATTTATACCACAAAATGAATCATATTTATGACCATGCCTGTCTAATTCAGGGAATAAAATACTTTACAAATGAAAGGTGATTCATCTATAATCATTTCTTTCTATTTTTATTGATGCATTGCATCTTGATGGACTCAAATCAAAAGACCAGATGATTTAAATCAAATAAAGTAAAAACAGATTCACTAGATTGTGATTGTGTCGTTCACTCTTCATCTGTTTTGCACATTTGTGTACTTAATATAAATGTGGTCTAAAACATCTGCGCCTAACGAACACTCCTTAAAACAATTAAGATAATAATTGGATAATATAATATATTTGCATAATTATTTAGCGCTCAGCCCTAAATTAAAGGCAGTACGCAGAATAATACTGATGATAGTCCAGCTCGAACGATCTTAAAGAGAAAGATCTTTAAAAGAAGTTTGTATAATGTGAATGTAGGAAGAATATTCCCTGAGAACTGGAGTTTCTTTGACGAAGCAAACATGAAAACACACAGACCTGCGACCACGGCTTCCCCAGGACTCGCATCTGCAGACACACGAGCAACAGCGGAGCGACGGCAGACAGCATCATCACACACACACACACACACACACACACACACGCTCTCTCTCTGTGTGAATGTGTCGTCCTCCCGGAGCGAGGTCACATGAGCCGCACAGACAGTGTCTCTCTGAACGACACACACATGTGAAAGTTGAGCTTCTGGAGGAGGAGGAACAGTGTGTGTGTGAGAGAGAGAGAGAGAGAGAGAGAGAGAGACCACATATGAAACCAGCTGCACTGACTGTACTGTGGAGGTGAAGAACAATTACCATATTCATATACCATGGTATCTATAGATGGAGTTTATATGGAATTACCATGTCCAAAACAATGAACTATCTTAATATTGTGTCCAAAATACTGTGGTACTGTCTGAAAGCAAAGAAAGTAATTTAGCTGGACTTTAACAGCAGGATGAGACATGAGCAGAATCACACAGATACAAATACGGGTCAAACGAGAGATAGCAATTAATCAGAAGCAGCAACACCCTGACAACCACGCAACACCACTGTGACAACTACCCAGAACACCCTGGCAACAACACAACAACACCGACAACCAAGCAGTACACCCTAACAAAACCCTAGCAACCACACAGCAGTACCCTCATAACCACACAGCAACACCCTGACAACCCCCCAGAACACCCTAGCAACACCCTGGCAACCGCACAACAACACCCTGACAACCACCCTGCACACCCTAGCAAAACCCTGGAAACCACACAGCAACACCCTGACAACCCCCCAGAACACCCTAGCAACACCCTGACAACCATCCAGCACACCCTAGCAAAAACCTGGCAACCACACAGCAACACCCTGGCAACCACCCAGTACACCCTAGCAAAACCCTGGCAACCACACAGCAACACCCTGACAACCACCCAGAACACCCTAGCAAAACCACAGCAACTACACCATAACCCGGACAACCACCCATAACACTCTAGCAACACCCTGGGAACCACAGAACAACACCCTGACAACCACCCAGAACAACCTAGAAAAGCCCTGACAACCACACAGCAACACCCTGACAACCACCCAGAACACCCTAACAAAACCCTGACAACCACAGAGCAACACCCTGACAACCACCCAGAACACCCTAGCAAAACCCTGGCAAACACACAGTAACACCCTGACAACCACTTAGAACACCCTAACAACAACCGGGCAACCACACAACAACACCCTGACAACCACCCAGAACACCCTAGCAACAACCTGGCAACCACACAGAAACATCCTGACAACCACCCAGAACACCCAAGCAAAAGCCAGGCAACCACACAGTAACACCCTGACAACCACCAAGGACACCCTAGCAAAAGCCTGGTAACCACATGGCAACACCCTGGCAACCACTCATAACATCCCAACAAAAACACAGCAACACCCTGACAACCACCCAGAACACCCTAGCAACAACCTGGCAACCACACAGCAACACCCTGACAACCACCCAGAACAACCTAGCAAAACCCTGGCAACCACACAGCAACACCCTGACAACCCCCCAGAACACCCTAGCAACACCCTGACAACCATCCAGCACACTCTAGCAAAAACCTGGCAACCACACAGCAACACCCTGGCAACCACCCAGTACACCCTAGCAAAACCCTGGCAACCACACAGCAACACCCTGACAACCACCCAGAACAACCTAGCAAAAGCCTGGCAACCACACAGTAACACCCTGACAACCACCAAGGACACCCTAGCAAAAGCCTGGCAACCGCATGGCAACACCCTGGCAACCACTTATAGCATCCCAACAAAAACACAGCAACACCCTGACAACCACCCAGAACAACCTAGCAAAACCCTGGCAACCACACAGCAAAACCCTGACAACTCCCCAGAACACCCTTGCAA
>NW_027508942.1:6630000-6675000 GCF_051911475.1 Siphateles boraxobius
AAAGCAGTCGAATTTTGTAGTTCTTTTTGTGCTCCGGTTCCTACCCGAAACCCGAAGTTACATAGTGCCAGTAAAAGCCATACAGACCACGTCACGCTATGGCAGACGTGTCATTTAACCTATTGTAAGTCGATGTACCATCACAAGGGTCTTGGAAATATATTATGAAGGTTGAAAAACTACATATTGTTACTTTAAAATCGTCACTTTTTGAGGGTGAGCAAAAACACCCTTTTTTGTGTGTGTGTCCCTTTAAATGCAAATGAGCTACTGCTCCCGCACAGGGGCGGAGCTTCCAGAGCTGTGTGTGTGTGTGTGTGTGTGTGTGTGTACGCACGTTAGCAGCTCAGATTACCTCACACACGCACTGAAAATTTCAAAAACGTTTAGTGTTTTATGTTCAAACCGGAGTCAGAAAGACGGAGAGACTCTAGAAGTGACAACATGTAGAGCAACAGGACATTTCTGAATGCTTAGTTGATGAATTTATGTATCTGATGTGGAGATATCTATCTTCTAGTCACTGATAAGCATATTCTGTCATGATAATCTATAAATCGTGTTTCGGGGGGCGGAGTTTATGTAAATTTTAGGGTTAAAGATGTCACTAATCCATGAAGAAGCTCGTATAGTTCCTACCAGCCGTTTGTTAGTCGATTTCTGTAAAAGCAAATATCTCCCTTTGCTCTGAACTTTGAGCGACATAACTTTGCAGATGTTGTTTATGCTCAAACAGCAACATTACTAGAGGTGTAACAATATATCGCAATACAAAAATGCAACAATATGTATCATGGATAGTGACAATATGTATTGCGTATAGTTATAAAATAAAAATAAGAATTACTTTGTGAGAAAAAATTCAAGTTTACAGAGAGTTTTAGTGTCAGTACTATATTAAACAGCTTCAGAATCATGAATATTGTTATTCTGGTGTCTCTATTGTCCTGTGCTTTGGGTTTCCAGCACCAAGTCCAAGAATATTCATTTACACACACCATTTAATACCAAATTTACCATTTTAATCAACAGTACATTTTTTATTAACATATGTCTTGGAGTATCGCAATAATATTGTATTGTGAGTTCAATAGCGGGATAAGTATCGAATCGTGACATGAGGGTATCGTTACGCCCCTAAACATTACACCCTAACTCTAGTTAGAAAAGTCAAATCATAATCAACCGCCCCTTTAACTTTCACAGACAGTCGCGTTTGACATGTGCTGCTTGTTATCCTGGCGTCTGTGTTACATCTCGTTTCTGCAGGATTTGTTGAAGTGACGTGTCTGAAAAAAGCACAGCTGGAACGACAGGCAGATTCGAGCGTGGCTAATTCACTCACAAACACAAAAGATCCTCTGGCAACTGTTGTGCGTCTTCACATGCAGGACGCTCTGAACTCTGGGTAATTAAAGCACGTCTGAATAACAGAGATTGGGAGATCAAACAGAATAAACATCTGCAAGAGAAGAGCTTCTGATCGACTTATCAATATGTGACACCTTTAACATGCTGTTAGACTCAATTAGGATCAAATTCATCATATTAAACGTCAAAATCAAACAAAAAAAGTACCGTCATTGAACAGTATGAAGCTTATTCTTAAAATCCCACTGTAGCCAATCATTTTATTCCTTAAAACTCATCTTTGATCACCAAAATTACATATTTAAAGTTTTTTCCTTGCCTTAAAATATATTGAATGTAACTCGACACCCTTGCCTCATTTAGTATGCGCGGTTCTATGAATATGCAAATGAGCCCCGCCTCCACTCACTCACTCAGAGATCCACTCGTTGATGATCACACGTTGATCTGATTGGTTACAAGGTAGTTTGTGACGTCAGAAACACCAGCGATTTCAAAACGTGTTTTTGAGACTGTCTTTGTTTCACTGCAGTTTTAAGGAGAAAATACTCAGCAATGCTGTCGACTTATGAATTTACACATGATTTGTCTTAAAGTATATTAAAAACACCACATAGACATATAAACAACATTAAAAGCTGGATTTTCAACACCAATCAGATCAACGTGTGATCGTCAACGGGTTAGGGTTAGGGTTAGAACGAGTGGATCTCTGAGCTGAGTGAGTGAGTGGAGGCGGGGCTCATTTGTATATTCATAGAAACGAAATTCATATCTCAATTTTATTAAGGTAAAATAACAACTGGTAAATATAAGGCAGCATACACAATAAATGACTAGAAGCTTGAAAACATAGCGTATGGGTTAGGGTTAGGGTTAAAAGTCTGCTTTACCATGGAATCATTAATAGTTTTTGTTCTACCATTAGCTGTTCATGTTAGCTGTGCTGTCAGACATACAGGCTATAGTTACAGTACATCTGTTAGGTGACATGACGCTGTAATTACAGGGTCGCATCTCTCTCTTTAAAGGTCTGTGCTATATATATATATATATATATATATACACACATATGTGTGTGTGTGTGTGTGTGTGCCATTTGTACTTTTTATCCAAAATGTCAATGTAATTTCAACAGCAGCCCGACCTTACTTCATAATATTTGTCTTATCTGATGCCATCACTATGCTGATTTAAGAATTGACTTTAGGCTGCTATATTTAACAGTGAGTTCCTCATTCAGGTGGATCAGGAAAGACAGGGGGAAATCTATTACATGTAGTTTGTTTGATAACAACTACATTATAGTTAATAAAGGGTTCTAAAGGATCTTTGTCGGCTTACTTTTGCATTTTAAGGCATTATGTTGCATTGGTTATAATGATAATGTTAATGTTTGTCAATTTGTAACTGTTTATTATATATATATATATATATATATTTGGGGTGGAACGGTACCCAGAAGTCACGGTTCGGTTCATACCTCGTTTCAGACATCACGGTTCGGTAGGAGTTCGGTACAATGGAGGGAAAAGCAAAACAAAAATGCAGAAGGCAATTATTTTTATTTTATTATTTTTTACACCCAGTTCTTGCGTCTAAATTAGTTGCTTACATTAACAAAATGAGCCAACAATAGCAGACACAAGCCCTATAAATAAAAATAAATGGCCATGTTTTATAAAAAGGTTCACAAAACTAAATAAAAATGTTTAGAAAATATGCAAGATAACGTTAATTTAGTTGTAGGTTACGTTCTTATATCCATTTTTTTTCTAATGTCACAAGGAATAATCTGGTTTACTGCTTTACACGATTCTTTAGTAGTGTGGTTTGGGTGTCCTAAAGTGTTAGTAGAGTACAAAAGTACTAAAATAAACATTCACGAGTGTACCTTACTTCTCACCGCTGATTCCTGATGGTTTAGGGGACAATTACACCGAGTCGCACACTGTCGTTTCAAAGAATAGTAACGTTACACCGGCGAGCGCGAAGTATAAATGCCTCGTCCATTTGGGAAGGCGCGCGCGGTCAGCGGAGGCTAGCGCTGCGGAGGCAGGCTAAAGTAAACAAATCTAGCAGGGCAACAGATAAGGTGTCCCTAAAGGACCCGCGTATCTAACGGTAGTTCCGCATTACATTAATTAATTTGCACGCGAGTTTTATTTATTTTTATACCGTGTATTCTCCGTGTTAATTCATGCACCGAACCGTGACGCCCGTACCGATTCGGTTCAATACGAATACATGTACCGTTCCACCCCTAATATATATATATATATATATTGTATGTATGTAGGCCTACAGTGGCTGATATACTTTAAAATAAACCTTTATTATTTAAAGCCCATACATGATGATGTCCGGCACACTTATTTATTTATTTTTTGTGGGGCGCCAAAATTGTTGCACCAGAAATACATTATCAAAATCAATCGCTGATTATGTAATAAAATCAGAATCATTCTCGCGATTCGATGCTTCACTGGTTATTTGCCAGACATAGAGTGCCGAAGTTATGACGTCACTTTGTAGGACAACTCGGAAGTTAGCGGCGCATGAAAAGCTTTGCATTTTCCCCATAGACTTTTGGAAAATCGCAAAAAATAAGATCTGTGTTCAACAAAGAGTTGTGACCCTTAAACGTTTTGTCTATCAAGATAATCTTTACAAGTTAATCCAAAATGTATACATTTTGAAGCCTATATAAAGTTTAAAAAACCACAAGCAGGTTATAACTAGTGATGGGCAGATCGAGGCTTCGTGCAACACTGAAACTGTTGAATCAAATGTGCCATATTGTGCCGAGGCTTCGCAACAATCCGACACCCGTCACCATGGTGACCCCTAGTTATCCGAACAGTGTAAATGTGACAAAAACCCAGGCCAAACATGCATAAAAACACCTTTTACAATCTATTGCAATTTTTTTACAATTATCTAATCATACGATTATCATGTGTAAACGTTCTTTTATCAATTGTCAGGGTTTATTTTGTTTGTCCTATGAATGGCTCAGCTAAACAGCCCAATACGACTATTAACTACCTCATTTTAATTATACTAATGTCTAATTAAAATGTCTACAAATGTCTACAACTAATCAGAGATCAGGTAAAGCCCACAGACACTTGTTCATTGGTTCTCTGTGACTCCTCATGATTCATGGGTTGACAGAGATCATCGCTCCCAGCGGTGAACCATTGAAATTTCGAAGTGTTTCGAAACAGTTCTGATGTAATGAAGCCTCGTTTACTGAAATCACGTGACTTTGCCAGTTTGATACACGCTCCAAACCATTGATTCGGAACAAAAGATTCGTAAAGGCTTCGAAGCTTCACGAAGCAGTGTTTTGAAATTGCCATCACTAGTTATAACTGGTTTGTTTTATGTCATAGATCAAAACGTGAAAATATTTAGAGGCTTTGTTAACCACAGACCTTATTTCAGGCGATTTAGCAAAAACCCATTCAAAAAACCCATGGACTTTAGGGCGAGGGAACCGGAAGTGCTAAAATGCTAACTCACTTCCGCGTTTTGGCCTACAAAGTGACGTCATAACTTCGCCACTCTATTGGGTCCGTCAGACTGGAGAAATGTTAGCGGTAATGTGAACAGAAATATTTAAGACCCATTGAATCTGAATTTAAGACATTTTAATACTTTTTAAGGCCTTTTATTAGGAAAACTTTATTTAAGACTTTAAGGACCCTCGGCCACCTTATTGAAATACTCGCCAATAACACTCAGGTAAGATGAGTAACATGAGAACAGTTTTCTATCTGTACCGTTTTTACTTCTTTGCTCGCTGTTTTGCTATTATTCTCCTGCACTAATGCCTAGCTCACACTACAGGAGTTTAAGCCCGATTTGCAAGTTAACAAGCTCAACAGGTCTGGCTGTAATCGCGTGCAAATCTGCGCTCGCCGATCTTTATGTGTGAAATACTAAACAACGCATCAAAAACGCTAGCGACACCTCGCCGACGCCAGACAAATATCTAGCATGCTAAATATATCTGGAGCTGTCGGCCGACTCGATAGCCTTTCGATCAGCACCGTTTGGTGTCGCGTGTTGCGACGAGCATTATCACATTCCACAAGACTTTTGTATTTGATCGATGCCAAACCACAACGCGAGCGGCAGCTGCTTTTCCATTATAAACATGTTTTACTCACCTCAACTCTCTCTAGCACAGACGATCCCCGCTGCCCGCGTGTTATCCGTCCTTCCACACATATTCTTTTATTTTCGGGGGTTTTAAACGGATCATTGCGCAAACATTATTTCTTTTTTTGCACCGCCAATTTTGTCTATGTGACTAATTTTGTCTAATACAACTCCTATTTCGCGTGATTTCCCATTCCACTTCTCGCAGGTGTTTTCGTGACAAAATGTGGTTTGGGGACCGGATCGAGTATGGAATTATTTTTGTCTCAAAAAAACTGAACGTAACTTTATAAAACTGCACGTAACTTTTTCAGAAACTATCAAAAATACGTCATTACAAAAGAAGAAAAACACAATGAAAAAAATGAACTCAGTCGCACAAATTCAACAGGCTCTTCAGATATTCTTTGTTAATGTTTTTCAAAGATTCGTTTTCGCACATCGTGGATTCTGAATGCATTGCCACAGATTTCGCTTACGCTTCGCAGTTTTTCGTTTGCTGTTTTGAAACAAACCTCTCGTGGGGGTGGGGCTTAACCGTGATCTACTCTGATTGGACAGTGAGCTTTTGATGGACAGGTGCTCTCTGACTTGGAAGTACAGGTACAGACGTCACTCAGTGGCGCGCATATTGGAAAGCTCTCGCGGTGATTGGGATTATTTAATCGGGTTAGACAATTATTAATCAGGATGGTTACTTATTTACTTATCAAGAATGTATCTCTCATTATAATATTCCTGTTACTCCAAAACAGTTTGCCACTGTATTTGGTGCTATCCCTAATGGTGTCATTATGCTATTTAAGGGCCATAATAGTTTTTTTGACAAGTTCTGAAATGCCTCTCCCAGACCCGGCTGACACGTAGCCTATAGGCACTAGGCAGAATATGTTTTAAATCTACATTAAAAAATAATAGATATTCGTTTTCTCTTTCTCAATGATTTCATGGAAGAAGGTTTGGACTCTCCCTAACAAGTACCTATTGGTAAATAAGGTTTTATTCATGTACAGTGTGCAACAGTTTGTTGCGGGTTATTATTGTCATTCACAAGTTTGCAATGCAAAGCGTAAAATAAAGCCAGAACTGTTGCACACTGTAGGCCTACATGAATAAAACTTTTATCGATTTTATTAATTAATTCAGTAACACGAACTACTTCAAGCTGCCCTGAAGGACAAGCGGAGGAGGACGATGATGCCGCTCCGTGTCTCTCCTGAGAGCTCATCTTTACAGACTGAGACGATCGAAGGTAAAGTATTATTTAAATATTTAGTAATAAAAAGCACGACGTATTGCATACAAATCACCGCGAGAGCTTTCCAATATGCGCGCCACTGAGTGACGTCTGTACTTCCAAGTCAGAGAGCACCTGTCCATCAAAAGCTCACTATCCAATCAGAGTAGATCACTGTTAAGCCCCACCCCCACGAGAGGTTTGTCTCAAAACAGCAAACGAAAAAGTGCGAAGCGTAAGCGAAATATGTGGCAATGCATTCAGAATCCACGATGTGCGAAAACGAATCTTTGAAAAACATTAACAAATTAAGCATATCTGAAGAGCCTGTTAAATTTGTGCGACTGAGTTCATTTTTTTTCATTTTCTTCTTTTGTAATGGCATATTTTTATAGTTTCTGAAAAAGTACGTTCAGTTTTATAAAGTTACGTTCATTTTTTTTTAGACAAAAATAATTCCATAGGATCGAGTCGTTGGGTGGCAGAGTTGTTGTCAGCTCGTGTAGTGTGTAAAATCATGTTGCAGATCATTTATGTAGTGTGAACACCACAACGACTTCAAGACTCCAGAGCAAGTCATGTAATCTAAACTGCACAGCGATCTGCCGACGTTTAAAGTTGTGTAGTGTGAACTAGGCATAAGCTGAACAGCCAATCAGAGTTCTCTCTCTCACCGACAGCCCGGCGCCGATTCAACATGTCGGATGGTCTGGAAAAAACCCGACGAGGACCAATTTCAGCCGACGGTGCGGATTCGGAACACACTGAGAAAACGAAACTGAACTTCCTACCTGACACTTTCCCGCCACACACACAGACGTCTCGTTGCCTCCACAGGGAGTCCCGTCGACGACTCGCTCCGACTGACGGACGTAGAACCGGAAGCCGACGGCCCGACAGTTGAGCTCACACACCTGATCACTGGACACTGAGCAAACACACACACACATGTTCATCATGAGACACGGACAGAACAGAGAACACACACACACACACACATTCAGAGACTGACACACAATCATTTCATCACAGAAGTTTAGAGCCTCACAAAGTGTAATAATTGATTTTGTTCAAATCACTGTCAAGTCACCTTTATTTCTATAGCGCTTTTTACAACACAGAGTGCTTCAAAGCAGCTTTAAGTTACAGAGATAACAGGAAAATAATGCAAAGTTTGTTTCTAGAAGAAAATAGCGTCACAGTCCAGCTTAAGTAAGTTCAGTGATGCTTCATTTTTTTGTAAATTTTTTATTATTTTAGTTCATTTATATATAAATATCAGTCCCTCCAGAAAAACGCGATTATGCGATCGCATAATTCAATGCATAATCAGCAAAAGTCCGCATATTTATGCGGGGCCGCATTTTTTCAAATACGCCGCACTTTCGACGCATAAATTGCCGATTTCTGCGCAAAATATGCGGGGCTTGCATGATTATATAATCCCCGCATTTTCTTTGCAAAAAAGTCACATATATCTTAGCAGAAAGTTGAAAAATGTTGCGTTTGCTTCACACACGAGCAGCCGTTTCCCTGTTGCCATGGGAACGTTATGAAGTGACGTAATTACGCGACGTAAACATCATCGAAAAGCTGTAAAACAGGAGCACACATTTATTTTTTATATTTTATTTATTCAAATTTACAGAAGTTGTAGCATATTCCTTGTGTAAAGCTACAGAACTTGTTTGACTCATCAATGTTCTGTAAGTTTGAGCCGTGTGTTTATTAATGTCTGAAATAAAACTAGATGAGTTTTAAATATTCCAGCACTTTCTGTGATGTGTTACACTTGTTTATCATAGGAAGTAATAAGAAATGACTCTTTACATTAAGGCAGTGGCCTAGTGAGAACAGGGTGTTGGGGAATCACTTTTCTTTCTCTTTTTCATCAAACCGCAGTTTTTGCAAGTTCCCGCTATTTCATCGCATAACATTACATACATATCTCTATTGTCCTGTGCTTTGGGTGTCCAGCACTGAGTCCAAGAATATTCATTTACACCCACCATGTAATATCAAATTTAGCATTTTAATCAACAGTACATTTTTTGTTAAACTTTTATCATATGTCTTGGAGCATCTCAGTAATATCGTATCGTGGCATGAGAGTATCAGTACACCGCTTCTAAACACACAATAATTCAGAGACTGCCAAGGAAACATTTCATCACACAAAATGTAATACTTATTTTTCGAGTTTGTTGAAATCACTGATCTCTAGAGCTAATGAGAACAGAATCCGGTGCTTGTAATGATCCACAGCCGCCACAAGAGGACAGCAAAGACACCAGAACCAGAACCAGAACCAGTCTCGAAAACACAGAGAATTATGAAAACTTTATTTCTGAATGTTCATGGGAACATTCCATTATATCATTCTTCAAACATTACGGGAACGTTACTTTTGAATGTTCTCTGAAACAAGTAACATTTAAAAACATCCAACTTAAAAGTTTCAGAAAAACATTCCATGTGTGATGTATAAATAATGTTTTTGTGCTAATGTTTTGAGAACGTTATTAAAGGGTAGATGACTTTAAATGAACGTTTTATTAACGTTACTGGAAGAACGTTTGTTTATAACTTACAGCGTTTATAACGTTCCCTGTTTGCTGTGGTGAGAATACACTAGTTTGTGTCATCAAAACAAAAACATAAAACTTTGGCATGAATTCATCGTCAGCTAATCTGCAAGAATATTCCACACAAACCATAAACGTACGTGAACATGAATCAAATATTGGCGCAGCATCAAAGTTCATAAATCCGAAAACATTCGCTGTTCCACAGGATCCGACATGCCGGAAAATCTCCAGAAGCACAAATTATTAACTCACTGAAATATGACTAACTTTAACTGCAACAATGATCATTAGAGTTAACAGCACAAATGTGTAATTCAGGATATTTTCCCTTCGGGTAACATAAAAAAAAAATTCTGCCAAAAATGGAAAAACTGCAAGAGATTTATTTAGCCTTAATTTAGTTTAAATATAGAAATGTTGAATTTCATTCTTCATTACTCCAGTCTTCATTGTCACATGATCCTTCAGAAATCATTCTAATATGATGATTCGCTGCTCAAGAAACATTTATGATTATTATCAATGTTGATCATTTTTTGGGAAACCGCGAAACAATTTTATTTTTCAGGATTCTTTGATGAATAGAAAGTTTAAAAGAACAGCTTTTTTTTTTTAAATCGACTCTTTTGTAACATTATAAATGTCTTTACTGTCATTACTTTAATGCTTCCTTGATGAATATAAATGTAACTGACTGATTGGTAGTGTAAAAATAAAGCATAAGAGATCTATCAAATGTCGAAACATTGATATCTAAAAAAAACTCCTGAAAGAATCTGCTCACCGTCATGCAAAGCTTCCCACCGGTAAAGTCTCCCCATGAAGAGCTGCGTGTTGAAGGCGGAGCACTGCACGTCTCTGATTGGCCTGCTGGATGACGGACAGGCCTGTGAATTCATAAACACACCCATACATACTTTCTTTACAGATCTCTTTCGCCATATTAAAGTCTAAGTGTTGAGTAAATCTTCCATCTTTTCAGTGTTTTTACACAGCATCAGTTTGTACTCAAATGCAGAAACTAAACTTTACATTCTTCAAAACATTCTTTAAAATATAGCTGCATTCACACCATGTTGTAATTACCATAATTGCGAGATTAAGATTTGTAAAAGGTGTTCACGTCCTCGTAGAACTTGTAATTACATAATTACAATTTGTAAACTGGGATTATTGTGACATGAGTGCTGCAGATTAATTTTGGCATTAATAGTGTTGCTATAAAAACGCATTAATCCAAGTCAGAGGCGGTGAATTCCTTTAAAACTGTATATATGAAGTGCCTGACGGAACCCTTTAACCCTCTGGGCTTCTTCGTAAATGGGTTACACACCCGGTCAAAAACGGACAAAGCCTTAAAATTTAACTTTATTTTTTCCCAGGATAACCAAACAAATATATTTTTCTTCTATAATATTTTCTGATTATTATGTAGAATTTTTAGAGTTTTTTATGATACTTTGCATTAATTATATAATTTTTACAAGCTATTTTTCCATTAGAATTAATATATATATATTTAAAAAATATATATATAATAAAAATAAAATAGAGTCTAGGCCTTCAAACAAAAAAAATTCAAGTGAGAACAGCGCCATCTAGTGGCTGTAAAAATATATAATTGTGTGTAATGTCCTGTAAGCGCCTGTAGGCTCCCATAGCTTCCTATATAAATACATAGAAAGGCTTTTTGGTTCCTATTGCTGTTTTAGACATGATTTCTCTATCTTATTCGTTTTTTTAATTTAGATATATATTTAGATATTCTAAAAGACTACTTTTTAAAAAAATTTTTAGATAAGTATCAGGTTTTGCATTATGTTTAACCCCTTAAAGCTCCAGTAGGTAGCTTTTGTAAACAAATATTTGTTAAAACTCTCATTATGTCCTGAAAGTAGAATATGAGACAGGTAATCTGTGAAAAAAAGCAAGCTCCTCTGGCTCCTCCCTGTGGTCCTACTGCCATTTGCAGAAATACACCGCTCCCGGTCAGAAACAACCAATCAGAGCCAGGAGGAATGTATTAGCAGTGTCAATCACGCTCGTCTAAGAGCTGATCACCCCTCTCTTGCACAGCGCGAGCGCGTACCGTCGTTCGTGACTCTCCTGTTCGAACTCGTTCATCCAAATTAACAAATCTTTTTTCGAGTCATTTCGTTCATTCAACAAACGAAATGACTCGAAAAAAGATTCGTTCATTTTGATGAACGAGTTCGAACAGGATCACGAACGTGCATCACAGAACAAAGCAAGGCGAGCATTTGTGCTTATAAAACTTAAAGTTATTTATTTATTTTTGAAATGACTAGAATAGAATAGAATGAATAGAAAGAGTACAACCTTATAAAGTTACATGTATTGCAAAATAAATAATGATTTGAGGACCAAGTTTGTAGACAAAGTATGGGCAGGCCATAGTCAATGTAAAGCATATTGTTGATGTTTCGTCCCTATTAGTGAATGTTCCATAACTGTTTATAATCCGCCGTCATCGGTGGTCCTGCTTACTAGCCTGCGCGTTCACGGCAGGCTCCGCTGTGGGGGAGGAGCTGTGGAGGGAGGAGCTGTGGAGGGAGGAGCTGTGGGGGAGGAGCTGTGGAGGGAGGAGCTGTGGAGGGAGGAGCTGTGGGGGAGGAGCTGTGGAGGAGGAGCTGTGGAGGAAGGAGCTGTGGAGGGAGGAGCTGTGGGGGAGGAGCTGTGGAGGGAGGAGCTGTGGGGGAGGAGCTGTGGAGGGAGGAGCTGTGGAGGGAGGAGCTGTGGGGGAGGAGCTGTGGAGGAAGGAGCTGTGGAGGGAGGAGCTGTGGGGGAGGAGCTGTGGAGGGAGGAGCTGTGGGGGAGGAGCTGTGTGTGAGGAGCTGTGGAGGGAGGAGCTGTGGAGGGAGGAGCTGTGGAGGGAGGAGCTGTGGGGGAGGAGCTGTGGAGGGTGGAGCTGTGGAGGGAGGAGCTGTGGGGGAGGAGCTGTGGGGGAGGAGCTGTGGAGGAGGAGCTGTGGAGGAGGAGCTGTGGGGGAGGAGCTGTGGAGGGAGGAGCTGTGGGGGAGGAGCTGTGTGTGAGGAGCTGTGGAGGGAGGAGCTGTGGGGGAGGAGCTGTGGGGTAGGAGCTGTGGAGGGTGGAGCTGTGGAGGGAGGAGCTGTGGAGGGAGGAGCTGTGGGGGAGGAGCTGTGGAGGGTGGAGCTGTGGAGGGAGGAGCTGTGGGGGAGGAGCTGTGGAGGAGGAGCTGTGGGGGGAGGAGCTGTGGAGGGAGGAGCTGTGGGGGGAGGAGCTGTGGAGGGAGGAGCTGTGGGGGGAGGAGCTGTAGAGGGAGGGCTATAGCGCAACAGAGAGCAAGGGGGTTGGAACTGTAAGTTGTGCTTGTTCAAATTTTCAGGCTAAGTCAACATTTTCTCAAAACTCCCTACTGCAGCTTTAAGCCCTGAAGCCATTTTTAGAGTTGTTTTTTCTGAGTGACACATAAAAGCAAAGACTCATAACTCCAAAACTATAACAAGGAGACTCAAAAGGTAGGTATAGTTTGATAGAAAACCTTTTTTAAATTTTCTGAAAATATAAATTACATTACATTGGCACATTCTTCTGTTGAGAAACTGCTGATAAAAGACAAAATATATATATAATTTTTATTATGATTTTGCATATCTTTCTTGTTTGACATGGAATAACTCAGGAAGGAAATAAGGTAGGAGGAAAATTATTTTTTGGTGAAGTCCCGCTACATGTGAGCTGCATCTGAATCAAATTTTGTGGTGATTGGATAAAGTACTCAAAAGTTACAGCATTTGGAACCAAGATAGCCTTTTTGTTTAGTCATTGACGCCCCTGATGGGCTTTTTTAATATTGTGCCTCCATGGATAAAATCTTGTCATCAACGCAATAGATTATGTTCATTTTGGGCTCATTTTAATTATAATAATATGCTGTAAAAAATGATGTGCCATTTTCAACGATCTGTGAATGTTTCATGAGCTGTATGATGTTTTGAAACATTGCAGTACATAGTACAAAAAAGTATTTTTTAGATTATGAAAAAAATAAAATTATATTTACCAGCAAATAATTCAGCAATAATTAGGAGTTTTTCAAATTGGCTACATTCACTGTAAAGTACAGACTCTACGGTTTCAAATGACACCTATTTTGTTAATCAAGGCAATATTTTTTTAAAATATGATAATGCGTATTTTCGCAGCTTGGTGGCGCCCGCGGGCGGTACACTCTGGTTTAGAGGGACTAGTCAGCTCTCGTTTAGAGTTGATCGACGTGGTTAGATGCTTTAAAAAGCTGAGATTCTAAGCTTTAAAATTATACATATTTTGTGTTACTCCACTTTTGAAAAAAAACCACGGATGGTTCCGGGAACATTGGAAAACACGTTGCAACCCGGAAAGATGAGAGACATGTTTTTTTAGCCAAGTATGCATCACTTCGTGAGGTATATCCCGTGATAAACGCAATGGATTATGCTGTGTTTGGGCTCTTTGTAATTGTGATAATCTGCGGTCAATAAAGCTGTTCGATTTTTCACAATCCATGCATGTTTCATGGATATATGAGCTGAAACGTCATGTCAATAAAACATAGCATCACTGCTACTGCTAACTCATTGGCGTGCCTGTGCAACTTCATGTGTTAGAAGTCCATGAGGAATATCTTTAGATTTGAGTGATGGATTATGGTGAATTTAGGCTCTTTTTAATCGTAACAATCTGTTGTAAATAATGATGTGCCATTTTCCACAATTTATGCATGCTTCGTTGAGTTATGAGTTAAAACGCGACATTAGTGCTCCATCTTTATACAAGGCTCTGTGTGCACCTGTGGGTGTTTGTGTGTTACAACTCCATTAGTAATATCTTCGATCTGAGTGATGGATTATGCTGAGTGTGGACTCTTTGTAATCGCGAGAGTCTGCTGGAAATAATGTTGTGCAATTTTCTACGGTCTGTGCATGTTTCATGAAGTTATAAGCGAAAAACAAACGCGAGTGCTTCATCAGTATATACTTGCTAGGTGCCTCCGTGATATTTTTTTGTGTTAGAACGCCATGAGGAATATCTTTAGATCTGATTAACGAAATATATTGAGTTTGGGCTCTTTTTAATCGTGAGCACCTGCTGTAAATAACGATGTGTCATTTTTCATGATTGATGTATGTTTCATGAAGATATGATTGAAAAGGCCAAGTCTAAGCTACCTTGCTTGGCTACGTGCCTCTGTGGGTTTTTTTGTGTTAGAACTCAACGATGAATATCTTTAGTTTTGAGTGACGGAGTATGTTGAGTTTGGACTCATTTTAATCATACGAATCTGCAGTAAATAATGATCATTCTCCACAAACGGAGCATTTTTCATGAAGTTACGGGCGAAAATGTGTCCTAAATTAAGCATCCATTTATGATTTACAAATGTATCTCGAGGGGCTTCTTGTACAAAACCTTGCTCAAGCTTAGAAAAAAGCCCAAAACAATTATGCTTGTTGTATTCTACGCATTGAGACCTTTCAAATAACATATGACACATGACTATCTGAGCTGTATGATGTTTTTGACATATTGCAGTGTGTAGTACAAAAAAGTACTTCATAAATTATGAAAACATTTTTTTTTCTATTGATCAGCAAATAATTCAGCACTACTTAGGAGTTTATCAAATTGGCTACATTCATTGTAAATTTCAGACTCTTAGCTTTCAAATGACACCTATTTTAAGTTGATCATGGTAATATTTTTGAAAAATATTATTATTATTATTTTCGAAGCTAGGTGGCGCCTGTGTGTGGTGCACTCCGTTTTAGAGGGATTACTCAGCACTCTTTAGGAGTTGATCGAAGTGATTAGATGCATTAAAAAGATGATATTCTAAGCTTTAAAATGATACCTATTTTGTGGTGTACCATTCAGTGGTTGCTTAGTAATTTGATTTTGATTTGTGTGTTTGTGCATTTGAGCGAGAGTCTTTTGTATTTTTTATTTATTTTTGCATATTCTCAAAATTTGCTGTTGCTGTCTTACCATTCCATTTCTCTCTCTCTTTGGGTGTGTGTGCGTGCATTTGAGCGAGAGTTTTTTTATTTTATTTATTGATTTTATTTTGCATTTTCTAACAATTTGCTGTTGCAGTCTTGCCAGTTTATCTGTGTTTGTGTGCGTGGGTGTGTGCGTGGGGGGGGGAGTCTTATTTGCACTCTTGATGTTTTAGAGTGTCACCCCTTCATTGCTGTACACTTTTTTTCTGCACAGTGGCTGATCCGTAGTTTGTACCAGCAAAAGTTTCTCTGAGTTTTCCTATTTTTTCGTATATCCCAATCATTTCCTATGTCGGTCATTTTTGACCGGGAGGAAGCTAAGTGTGACTATTTATTTACAACCCTTTAACATATCCAAATCATCTCCTTGATGACATCACGTCCTGTTTTTGATTCGTTTAGATGTCTTTGGTCCGTGTTGCGTTCATATTTCAGTCGAACTGCACCAAAGTTAATTTTATTCAATCCAAACCTGGCAAGTGTGAGCCTCCTCAAGAGTTAAACGTGTGCTTGTCCTGGTTTAATGATGATGTTAACCCAGGGTTAAAGGCTGTGTGGAAGCAGTTTCTGTGCAGATGTTACCCTGGGCTTGCAGATCTTGTGCTGGTTCTGGGCTCCGGGGCAGGAGGCGTTCGGGACCGCGCTGTACGCTCGGCTCTGCACTGCCGGTGTGTGAGAGCGCCGGTTCTGGTGGACGGTTCTACCGTGAGTCCAGGAACTCTGCAGCGGGACGTTTAGTGGCGAGCGGCTCCGTGTGTTTCGGGATGTTCGGCCAGAATCTCTCAGTAGAGGCGTTACGTATGAAATCCTGCTGTATCCGTGCGTCCCTGGACTGATGCCACGGTTTGCTTTTCTTCAACAGAGAAAAATATATACAGAGAAAGAGAAAAGTACATTTACTCATTTCTATGCTCTTATCCAGAGCGATTCATCTTAAGTAATAATTCCTAAACTGGTGTTAATCACCTCATGTTGGATGTGATCAAATCAAGCAAACAATCATCAATATCAATTGCTCTGCCAAATACAGGTTTGTGAGTTGAAGAAAAGCTAATAATTATTTAAATCAAATGTACAATTAAAATAAACAAAGATTTTTCACAGTAAATCAAAATAGTGATCTATCTTATCAAATCAGTTCATTTACACGAGCGCAGCTTCGGTTCACAGGAAATTATTCTTCTCACAAATTGCAAAAGTTTTACGTTTATTTACACTCACATTCACAGATTTTCCAACATTAATGCGACAGACATTTACGGCATTTCACTAATAATCTGCCAAAATAACAACTTGAGAGGATTTGACAAGTGTTTGAACATTTGAAAGTGAAGAATTCAAGACGTCAAAATTTGTTCATCGTCTCTGAATGTATCATGATATAAAATGCGATGTCATATTGCATTTCAAACTGCAATCACACAACAAACGGCTGATAGAGACTACAATGAGCTTCTTTACGGGGTTTAGTGACATCACTAACCCTAAAATGTACATAAACTCCGCCCCCGGGAATGCCATTTATAGATTATCATGACAGATTATGCTAATCAATGACTAGAAAATAGTTAACTCCACATCTCACACACACACACACACACACACACACACACACACACACACACACACAAGCTCTGGAAGCTCCGCCTTCTGTGCCGGGAGCAGCAGCTCATTTGTATTTAAAGGGACACACACAAAAACGACGTGTTTTTGCTCACCCTCAAAAAGTGACAATTTTAACATTCTATAAAAAATATCTGTGGGGTATTTTGAGCTAAAACTTCACACACACACACACACTCTGGGGACATCAGAGACTTATTTTACATCTTGTTTAAATCTTAGGGGGAATATTTAATATTTAAGCCTAAAGTGGTTCATCTTATGAAAAAGTGTGTGAATTAGAGTGTGAACTGATGAAGATGATCAAACCTCCATCCATGTCCGAGACTCTGCCGTCTCTGCTGGCCTGGTGTTGATCCGCTGGGATCGACCTGACAGATTCTGACCCGTTCCTGAACTCCTCCACCGCAGGAGAGCGAACACGAAGCCCACGAACCCCAGGAGCTCCACGACCCCGACCCATCAGAACCAGTGACATCTCCATCAGAACCAGTCAGCGGATCAGACCGGATCTGAGCACGTAAAGAGGAAATAAACAAGAACAAAAATGAGATACGATACCCTCATATCACGATACTGATTCAAGATACTCACGATACTCCAAGACATGATAAAAGGTTAACAAAACATTTCCTGTTGATTAAAATGCTAAATTTGATATTACATGGTGGGTGTAAATGAATATTCTTGGACTCAGTGCTGGAAACCCAAAGCACAGGACAATAGAGACACCAGAATAACAATATTCATGATTCTGAAGCTGAAAATACTGAATTATTTTAGACGAATATGTTTGCACTCTGTCACTGACTAGATATATTTAAAATAATGTCGGACACTTTTTACTGGTAACATCAGATATTTGGAATTATCAGTAGCTGCGTTTACATGGACCCTTTTCATCGGATTGACGGTTCTATCGGACTAAAATACTTTCATGTAAACACCTTAATCGATCTGATTGAGATCGATCCGATAGAAAGGAGTAGTTCATTCCTTTTGTAATCCGATCGAGAGAACATGTAAACACTTTATCGGATTGAAAACCGAAACTGAAAGGATTGCACATGTGCAATGACGTTGAAATAGAGTAATGATGTATGACGCACGGAGCGAGCTGTTCTTCCCATAGATATCCATTATAAAGGCTAGATGTCTTACGGCGGAGTCTCTATCGTCATCACCGTCGGCCATCTTGTCACAGGCAAGCTTTCTGACGGGCTCTGTGGTACCTGGTGTAAGATGAGTGATCAGCACGAACACAAATAGTCTTATCTCGTTGAAATCTTGATGGATTTACAAACGGTTTGGTTTCTTACAAACGTAACGTGGCTATAATTCTGGATGATTATTTATTAATAATCATAAGTATACAGTCTGATAACTACATCTCGGACGTTTATAACAAACCAAACCGTTTGAAAATCGGTAGAAAATTGAGCAAGTTATGGTTATTTAAAAAGTAAATGCACCATTATTGTTACGAGTGAGCGAGCTGCCTGTGACAAGATGGCCGCCAGGTGCGGACGTCGACCTCCATTGACCAGCAGCGCGGACGAGACATCTAGCCTTTGTTATGGATACGGTTCTTCCGATTGAATAAAGTGTCGTATAAATGAGTGTCCCGTTATTCTAAAATGCTCATTTCACTCCGCGTGTGTGAAGTGGAGCAGGACGACGTCACCGCAGTGCTCGCTTCAGACTCTCACACACACACGCGATCAATATAAGCAGCGGCACAACGGTTCATATGATCATGTCTCCAAATCATGACCAGAGACGGATAAATATTAAGTCTGCTGTTTAAAACATAGTTATACGTGAACAGCGGCAGTATTCGTGCAGTGCGCATGTCAAAAAATCTATTCCGATTTGAAGCTTGTGATATAAACGCGCACATCAAACCCGATCATTTTATTTATCGCTCATGTAAACACCGTGTCCGGATTCATCAATCGGATCGATTTCATTCCGATTGAACCCAAAGGTGTCCATGTAAACGTAGCTAGTGTCACAAGCTGGTGTCATGGACTTGACACACATGCACACATCACTACCTGATTATGTCGGCATTTACCATCTTTTAAATTAGAATGGTGTTGTGTAATTGTTTTCCCTATTTGAAGTGAGTCTGATATATTTATAGACCCTGTCGCACATTGGACCAATGATTTGGTGTAGTTGTGCACATTGTTGCAGTTTTGTTTTGTTCAGTTTGTTTGTATTTCAGCATGTGACCATGTGAATATTTAATTATTTCATCATAATAAGCCACATTGCATTAGTATACATTATATTCAACAACATTATATAGTAGTTTAATGTAGTACTGACACTAAAACTCTGAAACATATTGTTGCAGTTTTGTATTGCAATATATTGTGACTTGATATATTGTTACAAGGCGAGTAGTTTGATAATGACAGTAGAAGAGCATTAAAACACCAGTGAACACGAGCCAGATCTCGTCCAACAGCAGGACGAGAGCTGTCAATCAACAGCTGACAGCCAATCAGAGGCCAGAGGGCGTGACCTGGTCGTTCTCAGGGTCAGCGAGAGGTCAGACAGCTGGAGATCATGTGATGACGACACAAATGTGCAAATCATTCATTTTTCTCTAAAGAGATCCATGAGGCGACACTGAGCTCTGATGAATATTATGTAGAATATTCCTACTAAACGAACGCAATGCAAAATATCAGGGACAGGTTCTCTCGCGAGTCTCATTTTTCTGTTAGCATGTGTGTGTGAGGATGTGTGTGTGTGTGTGTGTGTGTGAGAGAGAGAGAGTGTGTGTTTACAATTGCAATGATCTGCACTGTTTTTATTATGAAGGGAAAAACGGCTAAATAGTCATAAAAACAAACATAAATACCTTCCTCTGGTCGTGTGTGTGAAGACAAATGAAGATCGGCCACAGGATCACAGCGACACTACAAACACAAGATTACATTATTACACAAACACGACGCAAACGCTTTAAAGTCCCAGTGAAACAGCTGGTCAGATCTGACAGGTTCCTCACCTGATGATCAGAGCGGCTCTCATACTGAAGACTGCACCTGCACACACACACACACACACACACACACACACACCTGTGCATGTCGTCAGATGTCACTCAAGTTCAGTATTAGTCCTCAGTTAACCTTTGACCCGACCTGTGACCTCTGACAGAAACACTGCAGCTGCTGTATTCAAGTGCATGTGGGAACGTCATGCAGGAGACAGTCGTGAGACATGAATAAAGGTGTGTGTGATATTACAGTCGTGAGACATGAATAAAGGTGTGTGTGTGATGTTACAGTCGTGGTGTGTGTGATATTACAGTCGTAATGACACATGAATGAAGGTGTTTGTGATATTACAGTCGTGGTGTGTGTGATATTACAGTCGTAATGACACATGAATGAAGGTGTGTGTGATATTACAGTCGTGGTGTGTGTGATATTACAGTCGTAATGACACATGAATGAAGGTGTGTGTGATATTACAGTCGTGGTGTGTGTGATATTACAGTCGTAATGACACATGAATGAAGGTGTTTGTGATATTACAGTCGTGGTGTGTGTGATATTACAGTCGTAATGACACATGAATGAAGGTGTGTGTGATATTACAGTCGTGGTGTGTGTGATATTACAGTCGTAATGACACATGAATGAAGGTGTGTGTGATATTACAGTCATGGTGTGTGTGATATTACAGTCGTAATGACACATGAATGAAGGTGTTTGTGATATTACAGTCGTGGTGTGTGTGATATTACAGTCGTAATGACACATGAATGAAGGTGTGTGTGATATTACAGTCGTGGTGTGTGTGATATTACAGTCGTAATGACACATGAATGAAGGTGTGTGTGATATTACAGTCGTGGTGTGTGTGATATTACAGTCGTAATGACACATGAATGAAGGTGTGTGTGATATTACAGTCGTGGTGTGTGTGATATTACAGTCGTAATGACACATGAATGAAGGTGTGTGTGATATTACAGTCGTGGTGTGTGTGATATTACAGTCGTAATGACACATGAATGAAGGTGTGTGTGATATTACAGTCGTGGTGTGTGTGATATTACAGTCGTAATGACACATGAATGAAGGTGTTTGTGATATTACAGTCGTGGTGTGTGTGATATTACAGTCGTAATGACACATGAATGAAGGTGTGTGTGATATTACAGTCGTGGTGTGTGTGATATTACAGTCGTAATGACACATGAATGAAGGTGTGTGTGATATTACAGTCGTGGTGTGTGTGATATTACAGTCGTAATGACACATGAATGAAGGTGTGTGTGATATTACAGTCGTGGTGTGTGTGATATTACAGTCGTAATGACACATGAATGAAGGTGTGTGTGATATTACAGTCGTGGTGTGTGTGATATTACAGTCGTAATGACACATGAATGAAGGTGTGTGTGATATTACAGTCGTAATGACACATGAATGAAGGTGTGTGTGATATTACAGTCGTGGTGTGTGTGATATTACAGTCGTAATGACACATGAATGAAGGTGTTTGTGATATTACAGTCGTGGTGTGTGTGATATTACAGTCGTAATGACACATGAATGAAGGTGTGTGTGATATTACAGTCATGGTGTGTGTGATATTACAGTCGTAATGACACATGAATGAAGGTGTTTGTGATATTACAGTCGTGGTGTGTGTGATATTACAGTCGTAATGACACATGAATGAAGGTGTTTGTGATATTACAGTCGTGGTGTGTGTGATATTACAGTCGTAATGACACATGAATGAAGGTGTGTGTGATATTACAGTCGTGGTGTGTGTGATATTACAGTCGTAATGACACATGAATGAAGGTGTGTGTGATATTACAG
This sequence comes from Siphateles boraxobius, assembly GCF_051911475.1. Taxonomy (NCBI): domain Eukaryota; kingdom Metazoa; phylum Chordata; class Actinopteri; order Cypriniformes; family Leuciscidae; genus Siphateles; species Siphateles boraxobius. The sequence continues at coordinate 6,651,872 of NW_027508942.1, forward strand.
TCGTGGTGTGTGTGATATTACAGTCGTAATGACACATGAATGAAGGTGTGTGTGATATTACAGTCGTGGTGTGTGTGATATTACAGTCGTAATGACACATGAATGAAGGTGTGTGTGATATTACAGTCGTAATGACACATGAATGAAGGTGTGTGTGATATTACAGTCGTGGTGTGTGTGATATTACAGTCGTAATGACACATGAATGAAGGTGTTTGTGATATTACAGTCGTGGTGTGTGTGATATTACAGTCGTAATGACACATGAATGAAGGTGTGTGTGATATTACAGTCGTGGTGTGTGTGATATTACAGTCGTAATGACACATGAATGAAGGTGTGTGTGATATTACAGTCGTGGTGTGTGTGATATTACAGTCGTAATGACACATGAATGAAGGTGTGTGTGATGTTACAGTCGTGGTGTGTGTGATATTACAGTCGTAATGACACATGAATGAAGGTGTGTGTGATATTACAGTCGTGGTGTGTGTGATATTACAGTCGTAATGACACATGAATGAAGGTGTGTGTGATATTACAGTCGTGGTGTGTGTGATATTACAGTCGTAATGACACATGAATGAAGGTGTGTGTGATGTTACAGTCGTGGTGTGTGTGATATTACAGTCGTAATGACACATGAATGAAGGTGTTTGTGATATTACAGTCGTGGTGTGTGTGATATTACAGTCGTAATGACACATGAATGAAGGTGTGTGTGATATTACAGTCGTGGTGTGTGTGATATTACAGTCGTAATGACACATGAATGAAGGTGTGTGTGATATTACAGTCGTGGTGTGTGTGATATTACAGTCGTAATGACACATGAATGAAGGTGTGTGTGATATTACAGTCGTGGTGTGTGTGATATTACAGTCGTAATGACACATGAATGAAGGTGTGTGTGATATTACAGTCGTGGTGTGTGTGATATTACAGTCGTAATGACACATGAATGAAGGTGTGTGTGATATTACAGTCGTGGTGTGTGTGATATTACAGTCGTAATGACACATGAATGAAGGTGTGTGTGATATTACAGTCGTGAGATATTAAATGAGTTGCAGTTACACTACCAGTCAAAAGTTTTGGATCGGTAAGATATTTAATGTTTTTAAAAGAAGTCTCTTCTGCTCACCAAGGCTGCATTTATTTAATAAAAAATATAAAAAAACAGCAATATTGTTTATTAACTTTTTATTATTAAATGTTTATTATAATGACTGTTTTCCATTTTAATATATAGTAAAGTGTAATTTATTCCTGTGATCAAAGCTGAATTTTCAGCATCATTACTCCAATCTTCAGTGTCACATGATCCTTCAGAAATCACTATAATATGATGATTTGATGATCAAGAAACATTTATGAATATTAACAGTGTTGAAAACAGTTATTTACATTTTTATTTCAGGATTCTTTGATTAATAGAAAGTTCAAAAGAACGGCATTTATCTGAAACAGAAAGCTTTTTTAACATTATATGAAATATATTAAAATATAAAACAGTCATTTTAAATAGTCATAATATTTCACAATATTACTGTTTTTGTGTGTTTTTTTATATTTTTAATCAAATAAATGCAGCCGAAGCAGAAGAGACTTCTATAAAAAAACATTAAAAAATCTTACCGATCTAAAACCTTTGACTGGTAGTGTAACTGGTAGCGTATATATATATTATATGAAGGCTGTAAGTTAGTAACATAAAAAAGTACCATGGTTTTAACACTTTGGTGGAAATGCTTCCATCCATTTCTGTAGTATACCATGGAAATATTGTGCAACATGAATACAAGCAGCAATGATGTATATCTACATAAATATATACATACGTATAGTGTGGTAAGAGTGAGTGCAGTAATAGTGTGGTAAATGTGTGGTAATGGTGTGGTAAATGTGTGGTGAAGGTTCTGGTAATAGTTTGGTAAATGTGTGGTAATAGTGTGGTAATAGTGTGGTAAATATGTGGTAATAGTGTGGTAAAGGTGTGGAAAGAAGGAGTGCAGTAATAGTGTGGTAATAGTGTGGTAAATATGTGGTAATAGTGTGGTAAAGGTGTGGAAAGAATGGGTGCAGTAATAGTGTGGTAATAGTGTGGTAATAGTGTGGTAAAGGTGTGGTAATAGTGTGGTAAATATGTGGTAATAGTGTGGTAAAGGTGTGGAAAGAAGGAGTGCAGTAATAGTGTGGTAATTGTGCGGTAAAAGTGAAGTACCCGTTGAGCTCCAGCTGTTCTAATGGAGAAAGTGTTGATGAGTGACGCGTCCTGACGCGCGTGACCCAGCGCGCTCCATATTCCAGCAGCTCGTGCGTCGCTCATTAACAATCATCTCCATCATTAATAACTGTCAGTCGTATTCAGATCCCGAGTCCTGTAAAATTTTCTCCGTCACACACACATCCGTGGAGAAACCAAGCGCTCGGATAGAAACAGAACGAGTGCGCGCGGCGCGCCACCTGAGAGAGAGAGAGAGAGAGAGTGTGAGTGTGTGTACGTGTGTGTGTGTTAAAAGACTGTGGTATCAAATGTTCACACATGTTCTAATTTGTTACGCTGTTTATTTAAATTTAAGTTACACTGCCGGTCAAAAATTTTCGATCAGTAAGATTTTAAATGTTTTTGAAAAAGTATCTTCTGCTCACCGAGGCCGCATTTATTTTATAAAAAACAACAACAAAAAATCTGTAATATTGTGAAAAATTATTCCAATGTAAAAAGCTGAATTTTCAGCATCATTACTCCAGTCTTCAGTGTCACATGATCCTTCAGAAATCACTATGATGATTTGATGCGCAAGAAACATTCATTATTATTATCAAATTTTGAATAAATGTATTAATTTCTTAAAGTTCTTTCCCCAAATTAAAAACAAACAAAACAATACTGACCCAAAACATTTGAACGGTAGTACAATGTTGCAAAAGATTCTATTTCAAATAAATGCTGTTCTTTCGAACTTTCTATTAATCAAATAATCCTGAAATAAAATGTTTTACAAAACTTTTTTCAACATAATAATCATAAATGTTTCTTTTGCATCAAATCATCATATTATACTGATTTCTGAAGGATCATGTGACACTGAAGACTGGAGTAATGATGCTGAAAATTCAGCTTTAATCACAGGAATAAATTACACTTTATATTCACATATATAGAAATCGTCAACGAGTGGATCTCTGAGTGAGTGAGTGAGTGGAGGCGGGGTTCATTTGCATATTCCGCGTATACTAAATAAGGCAAGGGTGTCGAGTTACATTCAAGATATTTTGAGGGCATGAAGATTTTTTTTTTATGTTTAAATGTCATTTTGGTGATCAAAGATGAGTTTTAAGGGATAAAATGATTGTCTACAGCGGGACTTTCAGTATCAGCGTTTCACTGATTTTTTCCCTGAAGAGTTTCGAAGGTTTCAGGAGATCCGAGGATTCCAGCATGACAGCAGGTTTAATTAAACAGGATCTTTTATAGAGTATCTCCAGCTCACCTCAGGAGGAGGAATAACTTCTCCTCTTTCAATCTGTCCCCCGTGTTTTTACTGTTCCTGTCAACCAATCAGACGCCAGGGTTTGTTTTGGGGCTGAAACAACAGTCATCAATCTTTCATTTCACTTTGATTTGAGCTGTAGTTAATGTTTAACAGGAATGTTTCAGGACAAAAGATGTTGGTTCAGGAACGCTTCAGTTCAGAGGAGTTCACTGAATTAAACTGCAATAATGATGCGTTTCTGTCTCGTTTTCCAGCACAAATATCAAAACATTCTTAAATCAAGATACATTTACTGGAGAAGCGAAGTCTTGTTTACTGATACAAATGCTCAAAATAAAGTTAGTTTGTGCTTAAAACAAGAAGAAATATCACCAATGGCGTCAGACAAAATAATCTTAATTCAAATGGAAAACTATTTTTGGCAGATATTTGTTAAATAATAATAGTTTTGGCAAATCTTTATCAAGTTGTCTTTGTACATACAAAATGTGTTCTTTGTTTGCTCAAATAAAGGTGAACAACATATTCAGGTCAATCAAAATGTTTTCACATTTTTTCTTTTTAATAACCAGTAAAGTACAAAACATAAATCAGTGCTTGTGAAGGACATTCAATATGGAGAAGCGACAGGCATTAAAGAGAAAGATCTGCAACACACTCGATAATGATGATGAGTTTCACAAGTTTATAGTTGTTTAGTGAACGAGGCACACACATCTGAAGGAGGGTTGTATCGTAACACACCTGGAATGTACCTGTGCAGAGTCTGTTAATCAGGAGCACCATTACGAGACGGCAGAAGAAGTTCCTGACAGGAGAGGAGATTCACTCACAGAAAACTTATTTAAAGTTGGTCTTATAATCGCAGATTCGCGGACTTCCGCGTTCAATAACTCGTGAACTTAACGTTGTTACTACATAAATAACCCCTAACACATAACTACACATATAACACCAGCAGCTACAACCTAATTTTCCTCAATACGAGTTTTCCTTCGCAGCGGACAAAATACTGTACATTGATCTCTATGCGCGGCTGCTGAAGGGACCGTCTGCAAAGTGCAACACCGAAGGAAAGCTCGTTTTGAGGATAATTTAAAGAGTAACTAAGCCCCTGGTCAGAGCCTGACTCCACCCACTGGCAATATTTAAAACATTCTGGAAAAGTGGGCGGAGCCCAGCGAAGGGAGGGGCGTGCACCTCACACACATCTCTCTGTAGGCGAGGGCGTGGTCAGCTGGTACTCTCTGACGTCAGAGGGTACCATAACATCCAATAGGAAAATTCAACTGCAGTAGCCACCGTTCACCCTGAAGAGGGCAGCACTCAGACACTTTTACACCATATATTGTAGAATTAAAACACTTTAAACCCAAATGTCAAAAAATGTACTTGAATCAATGAACAGCATTTATGAAGCTCCATTTTTACAGATCATTAACTAAAAAAAGTTGTTTTAGTGTTTAGTTACCCTTTAAATATTAAAACAATGTTATTTGTGTATTAACAATATTCAGCTCACGAGATATTGAACGCGGAAGTCCGCGAATGTGCGAATTCATGTGACGTACATTCAGGTTCAACCCGAGAACCTTCAGTCTTCGCCTTTTATTCCCCTATCACGTATTTTAGTAATAACCCTAAACTATCTTTCAAAGATTAAACACTCAAAATTCCTCCTGTGAAAACCGTTTTGAAATTGCGTTACTACTTTAAAACCTTCCAGCTGGCTCCTCCCCCTAGTGGGCGGAGTCATGTTTGCACTATTTTACAATCAAACTTGACAAAAACAGATTGTTAGAAAGGCCTGTTCTGTATTTGGCATTTGTTTTGTAATAGAATTGATATTAATTTATGACAGGAGAACGCATAAAAAAAAACTCAATTTTTTTTTATATTAACTTCGCAAATTTCTTTATATATAAATACTACAGTACATTTGCTTTACAGTAAACTTCAACTTCTAGAACTTTTTTCACTCCTGTAATCTTTTAAAAAGAGACCAACCTTATTTTAAGTTTTTTAAAGGATTAATTAACTTCAGAATTTAAATTTCCTGATAATTTACTCTCCTCCACGTCATCCAAGATGTTCATGTCTTTCTTTCTTCGGGTGAAAAGAAATTCAGGTTTTTGAGGAAAACATTCCAGGATTTTTCTCCATATAGTGACTTCACCCTGATCACGTAATGTGTGTCGCATCACAGCTCGTGCAGGACCAGCATTAGTGATTATCAAGTATATAAATGTTTATTTCTTTATTAAATGTCCGCTGGTTTGTATAGATCAGACTCTTATTCCTCGGCTGGATCGTGTCGAGACTTTGAAGCTGCACTGAAACTCACATTTGGACCTTCGACCCGTTGGACTCCATTGAAGTCACTATATGGAGAAAATCCTGGAGTGTTTTCCTCAAAAACCTTCATTTCTTTCCCACTGAAGAAAGAAAGACATGAACATCTTGGATTTCGTGGAGGAGAGTAAATAATCAGGGAATTTAAATTCTGATGTGAACTCCTCCTTTAAATTATAGTGCATTTTCATATTTACGCTCAAAAAGGGGGGGGTGACAGATACGAGTTAAAACACCTCTACGTTTATCGCGAGCACAATAAACGCTAAGCCTGTTATTTGCTGTGTGTGATCCGCTGGAGACACGTCTGTCTGAAGGCCTGTGTGTCTCTCATCTCCAGCACACAGTCTCTCACGAGCTCGGAGAACAGCGAAGGCCAGATCTTCTGCAGTGCTTCTCCCTTCACACTGTGACTGGAGGCCCGGTGGACCAGACCTCGCAGATACTGATGAACCATCGCTGAGCGCTGGGAAACATCCCCCTCCTCCTGAGAGACACAACAACAGGGCATGACAAACATTTTTGCATTACAAAAGTTGATACATTTCACATAATTTCCCTTTAAAGGTGCAGTGAGTGATTTTTAGCGCAGGGCTCTCAAGTGTCACGCACAGTCACTCATTTCGGTCTTTTGTCACGCACTCCCACCACACATTGTATTTCTCACGCGGAAAAACAATTTATAATATACTTAATATGCAGCAGCGGCCAAAATGTCTCTGGCCGCGCCGCTCTCACTGTGGAGCCATGATCAAGCGCGTCTCCCCAGGAGTTCTTACTCGAGCCCGCCACTTATCAGCCAATCAAAAGAAAGGGGCTACACAATAGCCAATCAGAAAATAGCAATATTGTATCTGGGTAAGATTTAATGCAACAACCAATGAAAAAAAGCATATCCTGGAATTATTCACGTGATTCTGCTACAACATCTTCCGAAAGTTTCGTTCCCTCACAGAGGAAACACTGGAGCTCCGAGTATCAGCACAGAGTAACTCACGATCTCCTGTTTTAATCTTACAACAAATTCACAACTTGTTTGACACAAACAAAGACAACTTGACTGCTGTCAGAGAATGTTTCCCAGATAATTAGCATCAGTTTTTCATGAGTGTCTGTAACTTAGCCAACAGTTTTACAGCCTGTTCACTGACAACACTGCTCAGAACAAGTAGTCTAGGCCTAGTCATATTTTCGTTACCATATGATGACTGACATATTGTCATGAAACACCCCCATTCCCGCGACCCGTCCTTTTGTGTCATGTTCATATTATATTTTTCTTTCAGCATAGATTTTACAATGTTGGTCTCACCTCAGGGCTGTCGGATATTTAAATTAATAAAATATATATATATATATATATATAATAAAATAAATAAAACATGTAATACAATTATTTAAAAAAAAATTATACATATATATATATATATATATATATATATATATATATAAATGAAATTCAATGTTTTCCACAGTTGGCCTCACCTCAGGGCCGTCGGACACTCGGCTGGGGTAGTTGAAGAGCGCTCGGCTCAAACCGTCTCCTGCATGTTTGCCGTTGTCCTTCAGTTCCTCTGGACTCTGACCGATTCTCCGACCGCGACCGTCCAGCAGGAACTGCAGCTGACGCTTCCTACAGACACACAGACACACAAGTGGCGGGAACAATACATGTTTTGAATGATCAGTAGGAGTACAGATTTACTTAGGAAGTCCATGCTGAAATAGAATAAATAAAAATAAATAAATTATAAAATCTAAAATATATATATAAAATAAAAAATTCAAGTAGTTTAACTTAGGAAGTCCATGCTGAAATTAACATAAAATATTTTTTTTTTAAATAAAGAACATTTATATAATTAATAATTAAATATAATATAATAATTAAATATAATATAATATAATTAAAATAAATTATATATATATACTTAAATTAAAATAAATAAATAAAATAAAAATATTAATTTTTCATAATTTCCATGACTTTTCCAGGGGCCAGATGCATTAAGACTTTGTTAAACAATTTGTCTTAAGAACAACTTTGACAAACTAGCAGTTTGACAAGGAGTAATCAGTCTTATTTTTCAGATTTACCTTTTTATGTAACTTACTTAAAAAAAAAGGTTATGACCAGCCTTGAGGAGAAAAAAATACGACTAATTAATATGATGCATTCGCATAAGTTTAAAATTTAAAATGAGGCCTCCATTCATATTCCGGTTTACCATAACTGTGAGAATCCTGGTTCTTGAAAAACAACAACAGTTGTTAAGGAGTTGAATTAAAATAAGAACGATCTTGATTATTATTACTGTTTGCTTATTTTAATGATGGTTTTGTCTTTTTAAAATAATTTAAGAGGTTATCTGATCTAGGACCTTCTGAGTCTGGACTGGTTCTGCAGTGCTAGCGTGTCTCAGGTGCTCAAGGGAGCAGCAGACGGCTGAAAAGAATTTGCTGAACAGCACAAGAAGAAGCTGTTTAATACTGTAAATCCTGGAGTGCTCAAATAATCCTGGAGACACACACACACACACACACACACTCACACACACAGCACTTGAAGGATGGCAGCTGCCTTGTACATGTTCTGGCCTGCCACACACACAGGTATTTTACAGGCAGTTCACTCTTCAAAATAAAGTCTTTACATTTCTTACAGACAACAACCAGTCTGGTTTCAGAAGCGTAAATCAACTGAGACGCCCCTCCTTTCGTTTATTGAGGACTCGAGCAGCTTCCAAATCCGAAACATGGTTTATCCCATTACGGGTTTATCATCTAGCTACTGGAGTGCCTCAGGGCTCAGTGCTGGGACCCCTTCTCTTCTCCATCTACATGTCATCACTAGTGTCTGTTATTCAGAAACATGGTTTATCCCATCACTGTTATCATCTAGATACTGGAGTACCTCAGGGCTCAGTGCTGGGACCGCTTCTCTTCTCCATCTACATGACATCACTAGGATCTGTCATTCAGAAACATAGTTTAACCCATCACTGTTATCATCTAGATACTGGAGTACCTCAGGGCTCAGTGCTGGGACCGCTTCTCTCTCCATCTACATGTCATCACTAGTGTCTGTTATTCAGAAACATGGTTTATCCCATCACTGTTATCATCTAGATACTGGAGTGCCTCAGGGCTCAGTGCTGGGACCGGTTCTCTTCTCCATCTACATGACATCACTAGGATCTGTCATTCAGAAACATGGTTTGTCCCATAGACTGTAAAAAAAGATGGACGACGCCCCTTCGCTCTCTTCCATTGGCGAGAAGTGAAGCCGCCATTGTCCCGATATGGTGCTGACATCTTGGGACTTGAGTCTGCGCAGTTGCGATTTCGGGACCAGACCTGCGCAGTAGTGAGCAGGAAGTAAAGCTGCGAAATCAACGCCCCGCCCTCACTCTCGCTGAATCAACCGCAAGCACACGCCTCTGCTGCAGAACAACCCATTATGTCGGTGTGAAATAATTAATTTTAGAAATTCTGATATTAAATTCAAAGCTCCAATATCCTCAGTCCTCCAAAGATCCCGAAAAAAAGTCCGTTGTTGCTTCAGTGACTACTTTGCACAGAGAACCTGTCAATCACAGCTGCCAATCATGTACGCCACAGAGCTGTTTTTATAGCATCAAATAACTAACTAAAAACAAACTTATTTTAAAAACAAACACTTGAAATTACATCAGCGTGATCTAAACTACAGTAAATGACAGAAACTATCTTTGGAACAAAAGATATGTGAAGTGTAATTTAATTGGTCTCACGTCCGATTGAATAACATGGGGAGGCGGGGTTTATGAGCTATACTAGGACCGGTCACCGGGGGGCGATCAAGACGTTTTGGCTTCACTTTTCAGGGCTTGTCCGGCATGCTTGGTTTGTCCCATCACTGTTATGCTGACGACACACAACTCTACCTCTCATTCCAGCCGGATGATCCGACGGGAGCTGCTCACATCTCAGCCTGACTGACATTTCTTGCTGGATGAAGGACTATCACCTTCAACTCAACCTTGTGAAGACAGAACTGCTCGTGTTTTCAGCCAACCCAACACTTCATCACAACTTCTCAGCTAGGTTTGTCAACCATAACTCCATCCAGGACAGCCAGGAACCTTGAAGTTGTGATTGATGATCAGTTGAACTTCACACAGAACACATTGCTAAAACTGCCGGTCCTAGAGATTTGCCTTATGCAACATTAGGATGATCAGGTCCATCCTATCGGAGCTACACAACTCCTTCTCCAAGCTCTTGTTCTCTCCAGACGGGACTATTGTAATGCTCTCTCCTTCCAGCATCACTGTCAAACCTCTGCAACTGGTCCAGATGCTGCAGCAAGAGTGTGTTTATCAAGCCAAAGAGACACACGTCACTCTCCTCATAAACCTGCACTGGTTGCCAATCAGAAAAAGACACACAATGTTTTCCTACAGATCAAACACTGGCTCTAATCCCTTATACCTAAACTCACTACTTCAGATCTACAGTCAAACCAAAATTGATTCATACATTTCTCACATTATCACAGTTTATTTGCTATCGTTTAGAAAATGGTAATTTTTGGTTTGACTGTATGTGTCTCCAGAAGCTTGAAGTTGTTGCATCATCCCAAAGAGACACAGAATCACTTTCACCTATAAAGCACTATAGAAATAAAGCTGTCACACACCTGGACTCCTCCAGCAGCAGAAGCAAGCGACAGCGTGGCGTTTCGGTCGCAGCGACATGACCAAGAGCCCCGAACATCAACTCGGAGGCCGTGATGTCATTCATAGTCACCTAAAACACAGATATATCATCACACACTCGTCATACACAGCAGCGAGTGACGCTGGCGGAGCTGCTCGGACCTCCGTGCCGTTGATCTTCTGCAGGTTGAGATGCTGAAGTCTGTAGATGAGGAAAGATCTCCAGAGCGTCAGTCGCACCACAGGATTGCCCTCCGGATGGACGGTGATCTGATCGAGACGCCGGATCTGAGCCAGAGCCGCCAGCTGAGGAAGATGAGTGATGCTCGTCTCCATGAACATCAGGTGCTGCGACGGAAACAGCATCATTACAGGTGCATGTTAAAGAGGCCATGACAGCAAAACCAAAATATCCTTTATATATATACATTTAAAGGCCCAGTGTATGATTTTTAGTGGCATCTAGTGGTAAGGTTGTGAATTGCACCCAACAGAAGTTAAGATGGCCGACAGGAAGAGATGTCGTCTGAGACAGCAGAGAGTAGCCAGTTAAACAATGAGGTTTCTTTACAAAGATAAATTAAGAAATTATCTTTACTTAATTATTCAGTGAAAAAATGTCATTTCGAATGTTATTGTTACTTGTTCATCATTGTGTCAGTGTTTCATTCACTGACTTTAGCAGCTTCTTTGCACGGTGAACAACATAGTGACAAAACGCGTTTGTCCGATCAGGGCCACCGTAGAAACATGTTGATGTAAGGTGACCCGCGGTGTGTGTAGAGAGAAACGGCTCATTCTGAGGCAATAAAACATAACGGTTCATTAAGGTCTTTGTACACCACTGAAAACACAGTTATGTATATGATATTGCATTTCTGTCAACAGATCCTCATAAATATTACACAATGCACCTTTAAGAGGTTTCTCTACTATAAAAACACACTGGAAGTTTCACACCTCAAAGTTTAATTTTAAAGAGGCCATGTTATGCTTTAAGTCTTGATGATGTTTTCAGGGTCTACTAGAACAGGTTTTCCTGCTTGAATGTTGATTATTTTCCTCATATTCTCCATTGTTGCGGCTCCTCTCTTCCCAGTCTGTCAGTAACACTCTGTTTACTTCCTGTCTCTATGAAGCCCCTCCTTCTGAAAAGCACACTGTGCTCTGATTGGTCGGCTGGATCAGTGTGTTGTGATTGGTCGAGCGCTTCGAGTGTGTTTGGGAAATGTCCCGCCTCTTACCATAACCGCCAGTTTAACACACTACTAACTAACTCAACCAGGCCCCGCCCCTTTATTTTGCGTATGAATTATTACAATGAGGAATATTGTGACGTGTTCGTTCCCGGAATAAACTCATGACTAAAATGGAGGCGTTTCAGGAGTTCAGAAACACTGACACTGATATAGAGAATAACTGAAGCTTTTTCATGCTCAAACAGCAACACAGCACACTGAAGAAAGATTAACATGGAGGATAAAAAATCATTAAAGTTCCTCTTTAAAATACGAGTTTTTGTTTTCCACCCTTCTGAAATGCCAGGATTTGAATTCAGCTAATTTGTGATGTGGTCATTTTGTGGTAATGTACACACCCCATAACATGTATATGTACATCTACACCTCCAAAACTGTGCATATCTATCTAAAAGAACAAACATTTAGAAATGCATGACTGAACACAAATGTTTTGCGAGAGAATGCAAAGTTTCTTGGGGAAAACCCAAAAAGTTTGAATGAAATGAGATGGGAAGAAAAATTATATTTCAATGCAATTTGTGTTTCCCCAAGAAACTTTGTGCTTGTTCGTTTACAAAAGCACTGAAATAAAGTTTTTATACCACCTCATGTTATTTCCATCACATTTTACGAGCGAATGCAAAGTTTCTCGGGGAAATGCAAAAGTTTGAATGAAATTATATTTCAATATTTTGCATTCTCAGAAAATTTGGATTTTACCGCTCAATTCATAGGGATTATTTCTACGAACTCTTTATGAACTCTTTGAAGCGTCAAAGAAGTGGTAGTTGAGTAGCTGTCAACGGAGGGACAGTAAAGTCTCAGATTTATCAAAAATATATGAATCTGTGTTCTGAAGATTAAAGAATGTCTTACGAGTTTGGAATGATTAATAAACATATTTGGGTGAACTATCCCTTTAATGATTCTCAACATGCTGCCAGTTCTTTTAAATATCTTGCATTGGAAACTATAGCGATGTGGAGTATTGACATTGACAAATGTCATCGTTGACATATTGGTTGCATTGGTTCATCTGCAATAAATTTCACAAACAAACATCCAGAAACATGATATAAAGATCTGAAAAAGCATTTCATGACCCGTTTGAAATATACAGTCAAACCAAACTGTATTCAGACTCCTTCAACATTTCTCACATTATCAGTTTATTCACTATAGTTTAGACAATGGTAATAAAATATAAGCAGAACTCAGTTGATATTTCACTGGTTTTGTCCGTCCTTCTGTTAGACTCTCACACATGAATTATGTTGAATATCTGTCAGCTGTTAAATTTAACTACACAATTAGATAATACCAGTTTAGCTCAACCAATCACCAAGCAATGCTTCATGTTGTTCAGTCTGTGGTGTAAAAAGCTGCATTAGTTATTAAAGAAAAATCACTTCAGCAAAATATGATCAGCTAAAAAGGGTCCCAATCATTTTTTTGGTCCAAAATTGTTATAAATGTTACTGGTAGTCTCTGTATAATAGGTCACAGTTTACTTTATTTTGCTCTCCTCACTTACTATAGAGTCCTGCACACACTAGCAAAAAAATACCATAGTCTGAATAGTTTTAGCTTTGACTGTATCTATAAGGGTCTGATCCTCACCATGAGGTTTGGGAATTTGAGGCGGATGCGCAGGAATGTGGGGATGATGGAGTCGAAGTGTATGTATCTGAAGGAGACGGTAGTGACGCTCGAGGCCGTCTGGACCCCCCAGCATCGCTCCAGCGTCTCCAGGGCCCCGGGGCCGAACAGACGCAGTGTTTCACCCTCCAGCTCCGCCAGGTGGCGCTCCGACATCGACAGGCTCTGAACGCCGGGACCGTCCTGAAACCTGGTGACGCCACACAGAAAACCATCATGCAGGAGTGTTTCGTCTCGTTTCGTTTGCCTGTGATGAGTTTGAGTCTCCGGCCTTGTTCACACTAATACGTTTTTCCATTTGAAACGCATCTTTTTTGGCCTTCCGTTCACACTGAGACGCAGTTTTTATTAATGAAAACAAAGCTTTCTGAAACGCTCTCCAAAGTGGATAAACTTGAAAAATCATCTCAGTGAGCTTTCGTGAGGTTTTACGCATGGGCCCTGCGCTGTAAAGGTGAATTTAGCGTTTTCTGAAATTTTTGAGAAACTTGACATGAACTAAACTAAGCTTGAACGCCGAGACGCCACACAGAAAACCATCATGCAAGAGATTCGGTTTCGAGTCTCCGGCCTTGTTCACATTACATTTACACGACACCATTGTCAAAACAATCCCCATTTGCACGGATCCGCGAAAACGACTAAAATCGCTGTATTCTGCTGCCAGGCCAGTAGATGGCGATGCAACACTATAGAGTATAGACTGAACACGTGACACGCATGTGCATGACATCATTATCTGCAGAGATTCGCGTTTTTGTTGTTTACACGGAGACTGCTTTGAAAAACTTGCACTTTGAAACCCGTTTTCAAAACTTTGCGTTTTTAAGTGCCCAAAACGCTGTTTTCAAGTAAACAAACGGCCAAAACGCATAAAAGGTTTTACGTTTTTTGTTGAAAACTGTGTCGTGTAAACAACCCCTAATACATTTTTATTAATGAAACGAAGCTTTTTGAAAACGCTCTCCAAACTGGATAAATTTGAAAACGCCGTTTTAGCATTGTAGTGTGGACTGTCAAAACCAAGGTATTTAAAAACGATGTCATATGTGACACATATTGTACCAAAAGATATTCAGTTTTATACCAGTTTTGTGCCTGTTATGTGCGATTCACTTTCACACTGTTACTTAAATATGGCTCTTCATATCACAGTCCTGCAAAGATGACAAAATTGACTAAACATGAGAGCGGTTGCGATTCAGACCAAACATATAATGGTGAGTGAGATCGACTGGACGCATCAGTGGATGATGAGATATTTTACTAAATAAAATGATCCTGTCAGAAGAATTGCGCGATAACTTTATTACTTATTTTTCCTTCTGTATCATCTCAGTGAGCTTTTTCGAGGTTTTACACATGGGCAGTAAAGGTGAATTTAGCGTTTTCAGACATTGCAGTGAATGAGAAACTTGACTGTCAGACATAAACAGACTCTGAACGCTCGTCTCGTTTCATTTCCATGGATGAGTCTCCGGCTCCTGTAACACAGGACTGTACGAATGATTGAAACGCTCCTGGCAAACATGTCCGGACAGAGTCTCTTCTGAGAGGAATATCTGGACTGTATTCACACTTGGCATGAAGAGATCGATAGCAGCGTCTGTGTGTGTTCCAGATCTGATCAACTGAACCCCTCGATACACAGATAAACCACTCATTTCAATGGACTTCTGTTGTTTATACAGTATATACTGTACAGATAGTTTTAAGTACTATAACTTAACACTAACGTTCTGCATTTTAACAATTAAAAAAACAGATAAGACTTACTTTTACAGTGTCCTTGTTACATATATTACATATACTTACCGTAGTAATAACAGTAAATTATGCATAATTACATGCAACTAACCCTCAACCAAAACCTATAGTAAATACATGTGGTTAATTAATATTACTCAGTGCTTAAATATATAATTACACTGTAACAATGACACCTTAAAATAAAGTGTGACCAAAAAACATTAACGCTCTACGGAAGCCGTTTGGTTAATTATAATTAGAGCGATTTATTTGAGAGATTTAATTTTGAGAGGTTAATTCAGAGGGAAATAATGAGCTTTTAAGCAGCAGCTCTTGATGAGACGCATGTGATTCACGCTTTAATTCTCTGCCCACATACAGACTGAAACACTCAGACATCAGACGCTAGATCTGCACTGCTCATCGCTCACTCGCTCTATAACTGAACAAACACTGGTCACGTGATGGATTAAACTGAGCCGCCAAGAATCAGAGAGATTCACGTGTGTGTGTGTGTTTGTGTGTGTGTGTGTGTGTGTGTGTGTTGGACAAAGACGTATCAAATGTGTTATAGCACGAGCATGCTGGGAACATCACAGCGGGAGGCACTGCAGCCAAAAAAAAAATATACATTTTTTAAAATAAAAAATACAAATAAAACACTTACTAATAATTAATTCAATCATACTTTGTCAAATTAAAATAACTACTTTAAAAAAAAAACACTAAGGACAAAAATGGAGGTGAAATGTCAGTTCTGACAGTGTGACGCATGTCACTGCATTAAACACATGTTTGTGATGCACAGCTCTGACACTGTGAGGTGTGTGTTTGTGATGTACAGCTCTGACACCGTGAGGTGTGTGTTTGTGATGTACAGCTCTGACACTGTGAGGTGTGTGTTTGTGATGCACAGCTCTGACACCGTGAGGTGTGTGTTTGTGATGTACAGCTCTGACACTGTGAGGTGTGTGTTTGTGATGCACAGCTCTGACACTGTGAGGTGTGTGTTTGTGATGTACAGCTCTGACACTGTGAGGTGTGTGTTTGTGATGTACAGCTCTGACACTGTGAGGTGTGTGTTTGTGATGTACAGCTTTGACACTGTGAGGTGTGTGTTTGTGATGTACAGCTCTGACACTGTGAGGTGTGTGTTTGTGATGTACAGCTCTGACACTGTGAGGTGTGTGTTTGTGATGTACAGCTCTGACACTGTGAGGTGTGTGTTTGTGATGTACAGCTCTGACACTGTGAGGTGTGTGTTTGTGATGTACAGCTCTGACACTGTGAGGTGTGTGTTTGTGTAGATGTACCTGGAGTCTCTGGGGCTGTTTGGGCGACTGGTGGATCGTAAACCTCCAGCTGAGAGTGTGAGCGGACTCAAGCGCCTGTGACAGAGAATCACAGCACTCAGACACTTCACATACACTCAGACACACACTGACTCAGACACACACTGACTCAGACACAGACACACACTGACTCAGACACACACTGACTCAGACACACACTGACTCAGACACAGACACACACTGACTCAGACACACACTGACTCAGACACACACACTTACTCAGACACACACACTGACTCAGACACACACTGACTCAGACACACACTGACTCAGACACACACTGACTCAGAAACACACACTGACTCAGACACACACACTGACTCAGACACACACACTGACTCAGAAACTGACTCAGACACTGACTCACACACACACACTCAGACACACACTGACTCAGAAACACACACTGACTCAGACACACACACTGACTCAGACACACACACTGACTCAGAAACTGACTCAGACACTGACTCACACACACACACACACTCAGACACACACTGACTCAGACACAGACACACACTGACTCAGACACACACTGACTCAGACACACACTGACTCAGAAACTGACTCAGACACTGACTCACACACACACACACACTCAGACACACACTGACTCAGACACAGACACACACTGACTCAGACACACACTGACTCAGAAACACACACTGACTCAGAAACACACACTGACTCAGACACACACACTGACTCAGACACACACACTGACTCAGACACACACACTGACTCAGAAACTGACTCAGACACTGACTCACACACACACACACTCAGACACTTCTTGTTCGTCCATCAAAAAAGTTGATGATGACCATGGCACGTTTGTCATTTTGTTGGGTTTTGATGAGTGCGCAGATGGCTAAAGAGGCCAATCCGAGCCCGTAATTCCCTGTGGCACACTGGACAGCTGAGGAAGGATGTAGAACTCTGAGGTGCAGCCACACGTTCTTCCTTGGTAAATTTGTGCTGCTGCCTCTTCAAGATAGCACAGGAGCTTCTCCTGCTCTCACAGAGGATTGCACCGTCCTGGACTTTTCTAATCCAGGCAGATCGGTCCTGCGCTAGGGATTCCCAGCTTTTCAGGTCGAGTCCAAAACTCTTCAAGGAAGCTTTAAGAGTGTCCTTGTAGCGCTTTTTGGGGCGACCTTGTGCTCGCTTGCCTTTTTTGAGCTCGCCAAAGAAGACTTGTTTTGGAAGTCTCACGTAAGACATTCTAGTCACGTGACCAGTCCATCTAAACTGTTCCTTCGCAAGCATGGTGTAGATGCTGGGGATATTTGCCTTGCTGAGGACTTCCGTGTTAGGAATTCTGTCTTGCCACTTGATCCTCAGCAGTTTCCTCAGACAGCTCAAGAGGATATGATTCAATTTTTTGGCATGGCGCTGGTAGACTGTCCAAGCTTCGCACCCATACAGAAGAGTTGGCAAAACAACAGCCCGGTAGACCTTCAATTTTGTCTCCTGCTTGATGCCAGTCCTCTCCCATACCGAGTCACGTAGACGTCCAAAGGCTGCACTGACCTTGACAATCCTGATGTTAACTTCATCATCTATGTGCACAGCACGAGACAGTGTACTACCAAGGTAAATAATCTTGTCAACGGCTGAGAGCTTTTGCCCATTCACAAAGATGGTTGGCTCAGTATAGGGTTTCCCAGGAGCAGGTTGGTATAAGACTTCAGTCTTCTTTGTGATAATTTTTAGGCCGAAGTTGTTGCAAGCTGAGGAGAGGTGGTCCATACTGTCCTGTAGATCTTTATTTGAGCCAGCAGCCAGAGCACAGTCATCAGCAAACAAGAGTTCTCGAACAGTGACTTCCTCCACTCTAGTTTTGGCTTGCATCCTCCGCAGATTGAATAGCCCACCATGAACTTAGGCCCAGCTGAGTTTTCCGAGTTAGTTAACCGCCACCCGGGGTTCCGCGTTGGCAGCTGCTGATTGTACCGACTCACCAGGGAAGGGGGGGAAGATGTTGAACCTGGTGTGCGCCTACGGTAGCAGCTAGAGGGCCGGGGCGGGCCGGATGTGACAGGCCTGAGGCACAACTAGCTGGTCAGACAGACACACTGACTCAGACACACACTGACTCAGACACACACTGACTCAGACACACACTGACTCACACACACACACTCAGACATACACTGACTCAGACACACACACTCAGACACACTGACACAGAAACTGACTGAGACACTGACTCAGAAACACACTGACTCAGAAACACACTGACTCAGAAACTGACTGAGACACTGACTCAGACACACACTGACTCAGACACACACTGACTCAGACACACTGACTCAGACACACTGACTCAGATACACACTGACTCAGACATACCGACTCAGACACACTGACTCAGAAACTGACTGAGACACTGACTCACACACACTGACTCAGACACACACTGACTCAGACACACACTGACTCAAACACACTGACTCAGACACACTGACTCAGACACACACTGACTCAGACACACACAGACTCAGACACACACTGCCTCAGACACACACTGACTCAGACACACTGACTCAGACACACTGACTCAGACACACTGACTCAGACACACACTGACTCAGACACACTGACTCAGACACACACAGACTCAGACACACACTGCCTCAGACACACACTGACTCAGACACACACTGACTCAGACACACACATTCAGACACACACATTCAGACACACTGACTCAGACACACACTGACTCAGACACACACTGACTCAGACACACACTGACTCAGACACACACAATCAGACACACTGACTAAAACACACACAGACTCAGACACACACTGACTCAGACACACACATTCAGACACACACTGACTCAGACACACACTGACTCAGACACACACTGACTCAGACACACTGACTCATATACACACTGACTCAGACATACCGACTCAGACACACTGACTCAGAAACTGACTGAGACACTGACTCACACACACTGACTCAGACACACACTGACTCAGACACACACTGACTCAAACACACTGACTCACACACACTGACTCAGACACACACTGACTCAGACACACACTGACTCAGACACACTGACTCAGACACACTGACTCAGACACACACTGACTCAGACACACTGACTCAGACACACACAGACTCAGACACACACTGCCTCAGACACACACTGACTCAGACACACACTGACTCAGACACACACATTCAGACACACACATTCAGACACACTGACTCAGACACACACTGACTCAGACACACACTGACTCAGACACACAATCAGACACACTGACTAAAACACACACAGACTCAGACACACACTGACTCAGACACACACATTCAGACACACACTGACTCAGACACACACTGACTCACACACAGACACTCAGACACACTGACTAAGAGACACACTGACTCAGACACACACTGACTCAGACACACACATTCAGACACACACTGACTCAGACACACTGACTCAGACACACACAATCAGACACACTGACTCAGACACACACAATCAGACACACTGACTCAGACACACACAGACTCAGACACACACTGACTCAGACGGACACTGACTCTGACACACACATTCAGACACACACTGACTCAGACACACACTGACTCAGGCACACACTGACTCAGACACACACATTCAGACACACACTGACTCAGACACACAGACACTCAGACACAATGACTCAGAAACTGACTGAGACACTGACTCAGACACACACTGACTCAGACACACACTGACTCAGACACACAAAAACTCAGACACACACACACTCAGACACACACACATGCACACTCAGACACGCTGACTCAGAAACTGACTGAGACACTGACTCAGACTAGGGGTGTAAATCGGAGCCTTCATGACGATTCGATACGATACCGATTTCTTAAGCCAACGATTCGATTATTTTCGATACTTCAGAATTCCCCGCGATACGATTCGATACGATTCAATAATCGATATTTTTACATGATATCTATTAAGTTTCAAATAAATCAACAAAAATGTTTATAATTTGCCTTTTATTGAGAATACAGGAACAGTATTCTATTCACATAATGTGTATGTTGTGCTCAATGCACTGCAAATAGAACAGCAAATATAACAGTTACTGCATTCAGTTCAAAACTTGATTCTATCGAATCCTGGTGTGTTTCCGTGCATCTTACGTCATCGCAAACGTGCACGACGCATGATAGAAAACAAAACGCGGGTCAATATATTGTGTTTTTTATTTTATTTGGTGCTATTATGCACAGCTGAGTGAACAACACCGGTTTACTGTGTGCCGCATTTGGCTTTTTGCTGATTGCAAACGCAGGAGACAGTGGATTTCCATTAATGTGTTGCCCTGAGTCCACGCGCTATGTGTGTGTGCGAATACACTGCAGACTCTCTCTCGCTCTTATCCAAGGTAAATTATCAACACTATCAGCCCTTACATGTGTTTTATTTAACTAAATACATCATAATCAGCTAAAAAGAATGCGCAGGTCACTTACTTCCTGAACAAGTACGCACCCGAGTCCGTGATGCTTTCACATTCACGTGAGCCGCGGCACGGTTCGAGTGCAACCGAACTCAGCGCACCTCCTCCAGGCAGTCTCGGGTTTGGTACCCAGTGCGCACCCGGGTCCACATGACAGACAGCGTTTACATAATTAGCGATTTTTCATGCGAACCGTGCCCGTTCCGAGTTGGTGTGAAAGCACCCTAGACTTTTCAAGTAAGCTGTTGAAGTAGCCTTTTGTACACCTTAGCGCCTGTTTGTTTACGCTAATAACTGCTAGCTTGGAATTCGCCGACTAAGTGACTGAAGGTGCATTCACACTGGCAGTTTAGTTACGTTAGCCCAGTGCATAACAACAATCGTTTGTACGCATATGAGCGGATGCTGAAAATAGACAGGCGGCAAAACAAACACATTAATCGATACTCTTGCGGACGGATCGATGCATCGAATCGTCGGCTGTATAATCGATGCATCGATACGAATCGATTAATATTTACAGACTCACACACACACTGACTCAGACACACACACTCAGACACACTGACTCAGAAACTGACTGAGACACTGACTCAGACACACACTGACTCAGACACACACTGACTCAGACACACACACTGACTCAGACACACACTGGCTCAGACACACACTGACTCAGACACACACAATCAGACACACTGACTCAGACAGACTCAGACACCCACTGACTCAGACACAAACACTCAGACACACTGACTCAGACACACACTGACTCACACAAACACACTCAGACATACACTGACTCAGACACACACACTCAGACACACACACTCAGACACAGTCACTCAGACACACTGACTCAGAAACTGACTGAGGCACTGACTCAGAAACACACTGACTCAGAAACTGACTGAGACACTGACTCAGACACACACTGACTCAGACACACTGACTCAGACACACACTGACTCAGACACACACTGACTCAGACACACTGACTCAGACACACTGACTCAGAAACTGACTGAGACACTGACTCACACACACTGACTCACTCAGACCCACACCGACTCAGACACACACTGACTCAGACACACACCGACTCAGACACACACCGACTTAGACACACTGACTCAGACACACACTGACTCAGAGACACACTGACTCTGAAACTGACACTGACTCACACACATACCCACACACACACCTGGGCTCGTCCGGCGAGGTCTCCTGAGCGTTCCCATTGGTCTGCGCAGGGCTGTGGGCGGGGCTATTGTCTGAACTGACGTCTTCCTTTGAGCCGTTCTGCGCAGGAATCTCGAGGCTTGAGGCTTTAAGCCCCTCCCACGGCTGAGCCTCGTTCTGTTTAAGCCCCTCCCACTGATGCGCTTTAAGCCCCTTCCACTCATGCGCTGCGTTCTGGATCGCCAGTCGACGCCTTTCCTGAGACCAAAGAAACCATTAGATCCTTCAGTGGTTCCTGTGTGAAACTACAGCTGCGGTTCTATGACCAATACTTTTTGTACAGTTTCAATGTTATTATTTCCTCATATGCATTGCAGTAAATGATAATTCAGGCTCCTAATGGACAAAATAATGTCAGTGGTCAGTTTTGCATAGATTCACTTTTATGGAGTCAGATCTACTTGCTATAAAAAATTTGATTACATTTTTTTTAAATTCTGACATTTACAATCTAAAAAAACAGTAACACTTAAAAAGTAAACCTCTTAACATTAAAAATGTAAACATTATACATTTTAAAACGTATAATAAATTGCAAAAATGTATAATTAATAAAAAAGGTCAAATTAAAATTAATAATTAATAACTTAAAATAAATACATATAAAAAAATACTCAATAAAATTTAATTCTAAAAATGTTTATTATATAAATAAATAAAAAGGTGAAATTAAAATAATTAATTAATAATTAATAAATTGAAATAAAAATATAATAAAAATTAAGAATATTAAGAATCTAAAAATTAAGGAAAATTTTTTATCTAAAAAAGATCAAGTATACTAACTAAAATTAAATGATAAAAATGTAAATGTAGAGTG
>NW_027508942.1:6680000-6695000 GCF_051911475.1 Siphateles boraxobius
ACACACACACACTCACACGCAGGGCTCTAGATGTAGCAGTATGACACAGCAGTAATGAGGAAGAACACGCCGTAACGCTCGTTCCGTCACACCGCATCAACATCATACATGCGGCCACACCCTTAGCAACCGCACAACTCCATGACAACACATAAAAAACTAATTACTGGACCATGTTCCCATGGTTACAGAATCAGAAACACTGGATGACAGTATAAACGCTTCCGCCCGTGTGTTTGTGTGTGTGTGTGTGTGTGTGTGTGTGCTGCAGTACGAAGGCACGACATGTCCTCAGACAGGCCGGAGTTAAACACGCTAATGCTAATCTTACCTGCTGATGCTGTTAGCGCTGAGAAACAGACGCTGCAGACGAGGAAGATGCTGCACATCCGTCTAACAGAGAGAGAGAGAGAGAGAGAGAGAGAGAGTGAGAGAGAGATAGAGAGAGGTGATGCAGCATCCCTCAGTCACTGGCCCACTGATCCATCACACACACACACACACCGCTGCGGCGGAACACTGACGGGAGGGGCAGCGGAAGAGCAGGACGACTGCGGGGGAGGGGAGTGTGTGTGTGTGTGTGTGTGTGTGTGTGTGTGTGTAGAGAGAGAGATGCTCAAATTCAGCACCCCCCCCCCCCCTCCACACACACACACAGGAAGTGATCGACAGCAAAAACATTCAGTCATTGTTTTCAGCTGGAGGCTTTTCAAACAAAATCAATTTGTGGTTGCTAGGGTGTGGAGAATGGTTGCTAAGATGTTTTTAAGTGGTTGCTGAAAAGCTAATAATTAATTATGTCCCAAAAATGAAAAATGTAAATAAATGATTTTAAAATGAAACCCGTACTGAAATAAACTGAATCAAAAAATGTAAAAGTAGAAAAAAAATATTTAGCAAATTTTTTTTTTATTTAGCTACATGTCGTAGAGACAGAGCGACACGCGTCATCATCTGAGGCCACACCCACCGGGGTGGGGGGGGACAACCCAACCGCCTCCATTGACTCTGTATTGTGTGAAGCCTCCTCGTCATTTATGACTTATAACAAAAATTAAAACAATGTCTAAACGTGGATGTGAGCTTTAACCGGCATCAGAGATCCGTGAATATGTCAGCTGATGCGCAACTCCACCAATCACAGACAGAAGATCGTCATCAATCACAGACACCCTAGCAACCACCAACAATACCCTAGCAACTGTGGTTGTTACAAAAGTAGATAAGTAATTGTAAATAAATAAGTAGATAAATAGTAGTAAATAAATATATGATATGTAAGATGTGACGACAAGAGAATGTATTTCTAATACACGTTTTTTTTGTGATTATTTCTTTCACGATTAATGTTCCCTGCTCAATCGTTCGATTATTTGATTGCTTTTACCTTTTGGGAGTGTTCGCCTGCTTGAGGGAGGGGGTTCACGCGCGCTGCTCAAACAATACAGACTCTGATAAGTGAAGCAGCAGCAGCTCCGTGTCCTGTATTAATTTATACATATATCTCCCATCATCAGGCGGTGAGGGTACTACATTTTGGAGGCACCGCTGGGATGAAATGCAGTGAAGGTAGGCGTCCATAGATGATGGTCTACCTCCAGTGTCATTCATTCTGACTTGCGGCTAAGGAGAACAGAGTGAGAACGGCTGGCGTCCACGTTGAGTTCGGAAGAATAGTGCGTGCTATCTGAGGTTGATCGTCGATACCCGGAACATTGCCATATTCCGACCAGCTAATACTGCTTTTCTACATCACACACTGCACACACCCACAGCCCAAGTGAACCATGGATCAGTTAGAGGACTTAAGACTTGAAGTGATAGGAGTATTGTATTCACTATCAAGAGAAAACCTTGTGAAATTGAGTGAACATGTTATCGACAAAAGCCGCTCATTTGTCATTTCTGCACTAGTGAGACATCTTGAAAGGCAGGGGTTAGATGAACTGGAAGATAATGGCATGTCAGAACTGTTGTGAGTAAGAGACAAAATTTGTGAACTTCAACAGGGGAGTGAAAATACCTCAGAGCAACAGACAGCACAGGCGGTTCAGAGAGTGACTGTAGACTCAGTAGTGCAGGTCACAGAGCAAGAAAAGCTACAAAAAGAAATTGATACGTTGCAGTTAGCTCTGCAAAAACTAATTGAACAAAAACATAACAACGTTACAAGCACACAGCAGAATGTTAGTGCCCCACACCAAACAAACCCACAGCAAAGCTTAGACACACAAACTACCAACCTAAATTGTCACTCAGCGTCAGTTATGTCAACATGGAGCAGGGAGTTCAAAATATCTGGCCAGATACGTGAACCTGGGCAAAAAGACAAACTCTCCTTCTCAAGTCTAGCTCACCAAATTGAACATGGACGGAGCAGAGGTTTCTCTGAGCTTGAAATTGTTGATGCTGTAATCCGAGCAATTGCACCAGGCATGCAGCTTCGTAGCTACTTAGAGGGAAAGACAAACCTTACACTGCCCACATTAAGACGGATTCTCAGGGCTCATTTCCGAGAAAAGGGTGCCACTGAGCTGTATAAACAACTTACCTCAGAGGTACAGAGCAGCAGAGAGACCCCGCAGAGCTTCCTTGTCCGCTGTCTGGATTTAAGACAAAAGATTCTGTTTGCATCACAGGAGGCCGAATCAAGTTTGAAGTATGACCCAAAGCTAGTCCAAAGCATGTTTCTCCATACTATCCTGACGGGACTACAGAATGACAGCATTAGAGGTGATCTGCGACCCTATTTGACACAAACTGATGTAAGTGACAAACTACTCTTTGATAAAGTTAATCTGGCGTGCGCCCACGAAGCTCAGTGCCAAAGTAAAAAGAAATTCATCCAGCCATGCGCCACTAAAGTACACACAGTTCAATCCAGTGATACCACCATGGAGAAAAAGGGAAAAACACCACCTCAGCACAATCCAGAGAAGACCGAACTTCAGATCTTAAGTGAGCTGAGGGAAATGCGTTCAGGTATGGCCCTGTTGAAAGACCTCAGTGCAGAGGTGTCTCAAATTAAAGAGTCAATCAAGCAACCTCAAGTCATGTCTACTCAGTGCCCTCCTTTAACTAGTCCGTCCCCACCACAGACTCAATACCCACCTCAATATTACTGGCAGCCTTACGACCAGAGGAGAGAGACAGTTCCATGACCACAGTAGCTCCCAGCACAACGCTATCACCCTCCTGCGACTTGAGTAAGGAAATGCTTTGCATGTCAACAAAGTGGATTGGATGTCTACTGTAGTCACTGTTACAAGTGTGGTGGTAGCGACCATTTCTCAGCTGGCTGTCGAGCACGGATGCCCATGACACACAGAGATGGTTCTTTAAACGAGGATAGGTCACGACCGCGGGACAGGCAGTGACCAGTGCGATGGAAGAGTCCCGTCAAAGCTGTTCATTTGGTGGCACCATCCACCCTGACCTCATATTGAGACACTGTGAGACTGGTAAACAAACATTGTACCGCTCTAAAGCATGTCAATCTAATCACGGGACAGAAGATAAGAAACGACGCAATCAGTCCTCCAATGTCATTATAAATTCTGCCTTGCCAAAAAGGAAATCGAAAGAGAAAATGTCTATGGGTACTGCTTTTGTAGGGAAGCAATGTCTTGTACAGTGTTACATCCAAGGCCAGCTTGTTGATGTATTGTGGGATACAGGATCTCAAGTGTGTATAGTGGATGAACAGTGGAAAAACAAACACTTGCCAAATATCAGACTGAGAAATGTTGCAGAGGCAATTGATGCGCCTGAAGGACTTTGCCTTGTGGCTGCAAACGGGCAGGACATACCTTATGCAGGGTGGATGGAAGTGACTTTTGGGTTGGCATCAAATGAAGTGAAAACAAAAGAACTGGTCATACCTGTGTTGGTAATGAAGGGCAGAGAGCTTCGTCATCCTATCATTGGATACAACGTGATTGAGCAAATAGTGAATAACAAGGAATTAACTCAGCCAATCACCAATGAATCGGTGGAGAGAGAAAAAGTTCAAGCTTTCATTGAGCAAGTTCATGCAGAAACGTCATGTGAATATTTAATCAAAACAAAAAAAGAAAATGTTCATGTGCCCAAACACACATCAGTACAAATTGAAAGCAGAGTGCAGTCACACCGACCAAAAGTAAATACATTGCTAATTTTTGAGCCTGACGTTAACCCACAGTGGGTGGAGGGGTTGGAGTTCTGTGAGACGATTGTAACCCTGCGACAACATAGATCTCCCCACATAATTGTCACTGTACAGAACACTACGGATCATGACCTACTGTTAGCAGGCAAAATGGTCATAGGCACAGTGCAACCTGTACAGGCAGTGTATCCAACTGCTACTTGTGAGGGACCTGACTTAACTTCTGTGAGGATCAATCAAATAACAGATGAAACCGGACATACCTCTGCTCTGACATCGCATGGGAACCACCGCTGGACTTTCATGGCCAAAGAGAGTAGACCCATGACAGCTTTTGTAACGCCATGGGGGTTGTATGAATGGATTCGTATCCCTTTTGGTCTGATGAACGCTCCCGTGGCTTTCCAACGCTGCATGGAAGAGTGCCTGAAAGATCTCAGAGACGATTGCTGTGTCCCCTACCTTGATGACATGCTAGTGTTCAGCAAATCCTTTGAAGACCATGTCGATGATGTGAAAAGAGTCCTGCAGCATTTAAGGCGATATGGGATCAAACTCAAGCCTAGTAAATGTGAGGTGTTCAAGCGGGAAGTTTTTTACCTGGGGAGGATTGTGTCCGCGGAAGGAAGTAAAATTGACCCTGCTGACACCGAGGCTGTGAGAGCCCTGAGAGAGAAAAGACCCAGCACGGTGGGACAGTTAAGAGCCGTACTTGGCCTCTTAAGTTACTATAGGCAATACATCAAAGATTTCTCCAAGATCGCTGGGCCGCTCTATGACTTACTGAAAGGAGAAGTGGAGACAAAAAACAAAAAGAAAGGAGTGCCTTCCCAGAAGCCCATTTTATGGACAGAAAAACATCAGCAGAGATTGGAGACACTAATAGACTGCTTGGCGGAACCTCCGGTCCTTGGATTTCCTGATTTCTCGCAGCCGTTTATACTCCATACGGATGCTTCAAACCAGGGACTTGGTGCTGTTCTGTACCAAAGGCAATAGGGGAAACTTAGAGTCATTGCTTATGGATCCCGTACACTGACAGCCTCTGAAAGAAATTATCATCTTCACTCAGGGAAATTGGAGTTTTTAGCCTTGAAGTGGTCCATCACAGAGAAGTTCCGTGATTATCTGTACTACGCACCTACCTTCACAGTATACAGCGACAACAATCCGCTTACTTATGTACTGACCAGTGCCAAGCTCAATGTGACTGGATCCAGGTGGGTTGCGGAGCTCGCGGATTTCCATTTCACCAGAAATTAACGCCCTGGCAAAGAAAACATTGATGCAGACAGCTTATCCAGGATGCCCCTGGAAGTTGGAGCAATCTACAGGAACTCTCATCCGATTGCATCGAAGCACCCATACAGGCTGTAGAAGTTCAAGATCTTGCCAATGTTCGTGGACAGCCATGAGTTCGCTTTATGACCCGACGGAGTGTGCGGAGTCAGGCCAGTCTTTTTCCACCGATGAGTTACGACAAGCGCAGAGAAGTGATATCCACATTGGACCTGTAGTACAATGTAAGAGGGCTGGCGAAAAACCCTCCAGACACTTATTAAGGACATTCAGTGCACAGGGTAGAAGTTTGCTGCGACAATGGGACAAACTGTGCATTGGAGAGGATAGAATATTCCGCCGGAAGACAGCTACCCGATCTCAGCTTGTGCTGCCTGAAATATTTAACAACGTGTTCTGCAGGAGTTACATAGTAAAATGGGTCATCAAGGAGTGGAGAGGACGACGTCATTGATCGGAGACAGATTCTTCTGGCCCAAAATGCAGGGTGAAATTGAACATTTCGTGACCAAGAGTTGTAAGTGTCTGAAACAAAAGAAACCAAGTAGAGAAACCAGAGCACCACTAATGAATATTGTCACCACTCACCCATTTGAACTCGTCTCCATTGACTTTCTGCACCTGGACAGGAGTACAGGTGGATATGAATATATCCTGGTGATAGTTGATCACTTCACAAGGTTTGCACAGGTTTACGCCACCACATCAAAATCTGCAAAATCTGTCGCGGATCGAATATTAAATGTCTATGCACTGAAATTTGGATTTCCCCAAAGGATTCACCATGACCAGGGAGCAGAATTCGAGAATCAGTTGCTTTATCAGTTAAAAAAGAATTGTGGAATTGCAGGAACGCAAACAACCCCTTTCCACCCGCAAGGGAACGGACAGGTTGAACGTTTCACCCGCAAGGGAACGGACAGGTTGAACGTTTCACCCGCAAGGGAACGGACAGGTTGAGCTCAGTGCTGCACTCAGGAGATCGTGTTCTGGTGCGAAATCTCACACCCAGAGGAGGTACAGGAAAGTTTCGCAATCACTGGGAAGATGATATACACACAGTTATTCGTCGAATGGGAGAAGAAAGCCCTGTTTATGAAGTCAAGCCGGAACGAGGAAAGGGAAGATTGAGGGTTCTACAACGAAATCTCTTGTTACCGTGTGATTACCTGCCAATGGAAATGGAGCTCAGAACACAGCCAAAAACAAAGAAAAAAGTGGATAAACCTACCTCTGTAGAAAGGGATGATTCTAGCTCAGAGGAAGACGATGAAGGATGTAGTCAGTGGTACTTACCAGCGGTCCAGTCTCAGCAACCTGTGGAAGGAAACAGTGAGTTAGAAAGCAGAAACTTACCAGTTATCTGGCCCTGTGAACCTGAAAAGGAAAGGGAAGAAATCGGTCAAGAGGTAGCGAAGGATCATGAAACAGAAGTTCGTATGGAAAATGAGGAGATACCTCAACAGAAAGTTGATGTGATGGAGGAGGAACAACCTGGAGGAAAATCTGACCATACAGCAGATGGACATCTAGCCCTGTGGGAAAGTAACAGTGAAGAAGAACAGGAGTGTAGATTGCCTAAGAGAGAGAGGAGACCACCAAAGACATTCACCTATGATTACCTGGGTACCCCTGCATGCTATAATGTAGAGCAGATGAACACAATAGCGTTTCAACCCACGCCATATGAAATGCACAGCATGACTCCATGGACTTACCCAGCATCACAGTACCAGCCAGTATACTTTTACACGTACAAAGACTTATATGCACACTGAAAAGAATGGATTAGAAAAAAAAAGCAGTATTAGGAGGACAAGAGACTATGGAGTTCCCTACACTTACCTTTATTGATGAACTGAACATACAGTTAACTCGCAGTGCATAAATAAATTAGAACATTTGCATATAAAACAGCACCACCTAAAGAAAGAGAGTGAAAACAAAGTAATGTCGGGGCGACATGTATTTTCGAGGGGGAGAGTGTGGTGGTTACAAAAGTAGATAAGTAATTGTAAATAAATAAGTAGATAAATAGTAGTAAATAAATATATGATATGTAAGATGTGACGACAAGAGAATGTATTTCTAATACATGTTTTTTTTGTGATTATTTCTTTCACGATTAATGTTCCCTGCTCAATCGTTCGATTATTTGATTGCTTTTACCTTTTGGGAGTGTTCGCCTGCTTGAGGGAGGGGGTTCACGCGCGCTGCTCAAACAATACAGACTCTGATAAGTGAAGCAGCAGCAGCTCCGTGTCCTGTATTAATTTATACATATATCTCCCCTCATCAGGCGGTGAGGGTACTACACAACCATATATCAAAGTGCAAAACAACACTGAGAATGCTGTAGCAAATGCATTGCAACACCCTCGGACAGTCGTTGGAGATCATCAGCTATTTGTGTAGTTTCTATAAATAACTTTATTGAATTCATTCTGAGATTATAAGTTTTAATATTTCAATAATTTAACATCACATTCACGTGTTTCACGGTTCTCTGATGGTCACGTAGGTGAACGGTTTACATATTTAATCAGTTTAAGTACAGTAAGTGTTGATGTTTTTTTATTTTTAAATTGTTTATTTATTTTGAATGTGTATGATCTACGTATGAAACTCACCAGGTGTGAGATGCGGTTGTGTCGCAGGTTGAGTTCGGTCAGACTCTTCAAGCCCTGCAGATTCTGCACTCGAGTGATGCGGTTCCCCGACAGATCCAGCAAACCAAGCTTTGACAAACCACACACGTTTTCAATCTGAGAGATCTGAGGAAGGACAGATTTTTCAGAGTTGCACAATTAATTTTTTCATGAAACAAAATTTTTCAAAAAATGTTTTTATTTTATATAAAACTCAAACTTCTATAACTTTTTTCTGTTTCACTTTCTTAATTTATTTCACTTCTACTAAAATCTGCCAAATGTCTTCTTTAAAGCCTGTAAACAAAAATACAAAGAAACCAGTGACAGAGTTTGAAAGGTTTGTGTAGAGGTTACAGTGAAATAAAACACATAGTTTAAAAAAGAAACTTTGGTTGTTCTTTAAAAGCAACGAGGCGCTGAATGTCCAACAGCTCACACAAACAACCAAACTAGCACTTAACGTGATTAAAATAGACTGAGGCAGGAAATAATTGGCAGACTGATGCTGATCCACCTCAAAACCCCTGGATCTCCTGATGTGTTATTCACACACAGCAGTGAGGGGGCGGAGCTTCTGATGATGAAACCACTAATCAACCAATCAGCATCCGCCTCCACTATCACAGAGCAAATCATCCAGCATTTGGATGACAAAGTTACAAAAGTCACAAAATAAATGATTGAGAGTAATTTTAGGATATCATTCTGTTACTCGTGTGGATAATGCACACTTTCATCAGCATGGATGGTTAGCAGTTAGCATTCCTGAAACTAAAAATGGTACATAAAATAATGAATTATTAATTAGGCCCCAGTGTACATTAACTCATATTTGTCTCGGGTTAATGTAAGACATGGACACTATACTAGACAAAGTATTATGGATAAATCTATGTAAGTGTAAGACACTGTATGGTAAGAGACGGTGCGCAGGAGTGGAGTAAGTTTCCATTGGACATCGAGGTTTTAATGGATAATGTTGGTTTAGTTTAAGAGTGAACAGATTGTTTTTGGATAATATGGCTTAATAGATATGGATATATGTGCATTTTTTTTTGTCATGAAAATGTCTAGTTAAATAATCAAGGATGTAAGACTGGAGAAACTGGGAGAACTGAAAGAGAGGGATACTCTCTGAGAAAACAAAGGAAATTAACATTTAAACTCTTGCTATATTACCTGTACGAGACATGATCACACTTGAGTTTATCACCTCACAATTTACACATCATTCCCTTCACACATCCCTGAATTTACCCGAAAATCTATGTGGTTTAATATGAACAATTATCATACAGTGTTATACATGTTTGGTATCATTTGAAACGTCTCAGTGCGACTGGTCTAAAGATCTCATTCCCACAGAAGTAACCCAGAAATGTAATGTTTACATTTTACAAACCATGTTTACATTTGTCGCCTTTTTCGCCTTTCTTCGCCATTGGCTTTTGGTTTGCTTAGTTTGGGGACATTATCCAGCATTAATGGCCAGGAAAGACTCTGAGAGCGGCTCATTCGAGGAGTTTCTGGGTGTTTCTCGTGATTGTGGCGTTTCTTTGAGGTTTAGAATCCAGTATTCCTGTAATTATTTAGTCTTTGAGTTTAATAAAGAACTCTGTCTCGTATTCTGTCCAAACACACCGCATCATCCACGTCAGGTGACTGTAAATGCGCAAAAACTGTTTCCATTGCAGTTTTGCGGAAAAAAAAAATGTGTTTTTCGAACTGCCTGAAAAACCACCAATTTGCGATAAATGGGAGTTTTTGCGAAATTAGGCGCGTTTCCATTACAGATTTGCGCAAAACATTTGCATTTTTTTCTGAATGTCGACAAAAAACTATTGCGAAATGACGCCGTATCAGTTTCCATTAAATGTTATGCGACTAAAACGTCATTTTTTCCTCTCGCGATAATCATTCCAAAAACCATGGCGACAGATTATTTTTTTATGTTGGTAGGTTTATGTATATATCAGCCACTGCACTGCCCATTATTATTAACCGAAGGAGATGGGCAGGAAAGACTCTTATACTGAGAGCTGCTCATACAAGGAGTTTCTGGGTGTTTCTCGTGATTGTGACGTTTCTTTGAGGTTTAGAATCCAGTATTCCTGTACTTCTTTTGTCTTTTATGAGTTTAATAAAGAACTCTGTCTCGTCTTCTGTCCAAACACACCGGGTCATCTACGTCAGGTGACTGTTAATGCTCAAAAACTGTTTCCATTGCAATTTTGTGAAATATATTTTTTTCGAATTGCATGAAAAACCACCTCATGCGAGGGTAAAACTTTTTTGCGATAAATGGGAGTTTTTGCGAAAATGACGTGTTTCTATTGGGCGTATATTCAATTCGTCATTTCAATTTGTGCAATTTGAAGGGTAATGGAAACGCGGCTAGAGACGCGCAGAGATTCACCCGTTCTATCGGAAACCTCCATTGGGCCGCTTGAGACAGGCTTACAATGGAAATAAGTTCATGCAACTAAAGTTTATTGTGTTATCCTTGACAAAGATGTGTTGCTACTTTAATTGCTACTGTATTGCTACTCAACTCAACAGAACGACGAGAAGGTTTCAAATCAGCAGAAACTGAGAGCCTTTAATAGACATATGTTTATTTACATATTACATATTTTTCATTTCATATTACATGAATTGTGACCGCATTTTATTTTATGACGTGATGCATTGATGTCAACATGCATTTACAAAATAAATGCTGACTTTAATGTTTAATGTAGGAAAAAGTTGATTTGACATATTTAATGGGATATTTAATGCCTCAAGACACTAGGCAGAAGCTCTCATAAAAATATAATCATATACAATATCTGAATCTGTACCTGATTATTGTGTAAGTCCAGAACGTCAAGTTTCGTGAGGCCGTCCAGATCACAGATCCTCTGGATTCTAGAATACACATTCAGCATTTATCAAAGATTGAGGTTTCATAAACACAGAAAACACAGGAGAAAAGTCGTTGTGTTTGTGTGTAACTCTACTGGAAACGTCTCGGTTACGAATGTAACCCTCGTTCCCTGAGTAGGGAACGGAGACGTTACGTCGGATGACGACGAATGGGGTTTCGCTTAGAACACCTATCGACTTCGAGTATTACAAAACGAGCCAATGGCAAAGAAATGCCATGGGTCTGCAGAATTTGCCTAGCGTAACTCCGCCCCACCTCGTGGGTATAAAAGGAGGAAGCCGGCAACATGCAGATATGTTTCTTCGCTGAGGAGCCAAGACTGAGCTCAGGCGATCCCTGCGGTACAGCGGAAAGTGGCAGGCAGACGTAACGTCTCTGTTCCCTACTCA
This sequence comes from Siphateles boraxobius, assembly GCF_051911475.1. Lineage (NCBI taxonomy): Eukaryota > Metazoa > Chordata > Actinopteri > Cypriniformes > Leuciscidae > Siphateles > Siphateles boraxobius. Next base: position 6,691,419 of record NW_027508942.1, read on the forward strand.
GGGAACGAGGGTTACATACGTAACCGAGGCATTCCCTTTCGTTGTCGGCTGTCTTCCAGTGCCCTGCGTAAATCTGAGATCCTTGTCGTGAGACTGGCACAGACGAAGGACTCCTATTTAGCACAGGAATACCAAGGTATACTGGGGAGCATATCCCATAGCTTAGAGGAAATATGCAATTATTGCCAACCCAGAGGGGAGGGGGACTTAGAGAATACACATATGACCCAGAGGGATGCATATGGAGAACACTGGGGTGTCCAGCTGCAGGTGGAATATTTCAACCCCAGGGGTGGCAAGGTGGCTTGCCAAGGGAAAGACACATGCTCAGAGAGGCTTACAGTGGAAATACACATGTGGGGGTCGCTCAGAGGAGGGACCATGCACACGGGAGGCACCTAGCCGACGCGCAGGCAATAGACACTGGCGCCGACGTCAGGAGTGCTGGAGGAGCTCAGGGCTTTCGGGGAAGCTCACCTGAGGAGAAATCGCACGTATCAAGTCCGTGGAGTGGAATGGCGAGCAAGCGAAGACACCTGAGCGGGTACAGTACTAGCTGGTTGAAGCGAGTACATGAGAGGACACTGGCTCCACTCGGAGATTGAAGAATCTGGCGAATGTGTTAGGTGTCGCCCAGCCTGCAGCTCTGCAGATGTCTGTTAGCGAGGCGCCATGCGCTAGAGCCCAAGAGGACGCTACAGTCCGGCTGGAGTGGGCAGTCACACCAAGGGGGCATGGTCGACCTTGCTGCTGGTATGCCAAAGCAATGGCGTCCACTATCCAGTGAGACAACCTTTGCTTGGAGAGAGCCTTTCCCTTCAGCTTCCCACAATAACAGACAAAGAGCTGGTCTGAGGTCCTGAAATACTGCTTTCTGTCTACATAGGCACGGAGAGCGCGTACTGGACAGAGCAGTGCCAAGGCTGGGTCTGCCTCCTCCTGGGGCAGTGCTTGCAGGTTCACAAACTGGTCCCGGAAGGGAGTGGTAGGAACCTTGGGCACATATCCAGGCCGGGGTCTCAGGATCACGTGAGAGTAAGCCGGCCCGAATTCCAGGCACGCTTCGTCAACAGAGAATGCGTGCAGGTCCCCTACCCTCTTGATGGAGGCCAGTGCAACCAGGAGCGCTGTCTTCATAGACAGGAATTTAAGCTCGACTGATTGCAGGGGCTCAAATGGAGCACTCTTCAGGGCAGTTAGAACCACTGAGAGGTCCCAAGAGGGAACGACAGGAGGGCGAGGCGGATTTAGTCTCCTCGCTCCTCTCAGGAACCCGATGGCCAGGTCTTGCTTCCCCACCGACTTACCTTTGATGAGGTCATGGTGTGCGGCAATGGCGGCAACATAGACCTTCAGGGTGGAGGGAGACAGCCTTCGCTCCAACCCCTGTTGAAGGAAGTAAAGCACAACGCTGATCGAGCATCTCCGGGGGTCTCCTCAGTGAGAAGAGCACCAGCTGACGAGAGGTTCCACTTCAACGCATAGACATGTCTCGTGGACGACGCCCTAGCGGAAGTGATGGTAGCCACCACCGCTGGTGGTAGGGTACTCAAACCTGCCTTGTCCCATCCAGGAGCCACACGTGGAGGTTCCAGAGATCGGGACGAGGGTGCCATAGGGTGCCCCGTCCCTGAGAAAGAAGGTTCTTCCTCAGAGGGATCGGCCAGGGAGGTGCTGTCGCGAGGAGTACTAGTTCGGAGAACCAGGTCCGGGCGGGCCAGTACGGCGCGACCAGAATGACCTGCTCTATCAGACAGATCTATCTGTGCGTCCCCGAACTGGTCCCAAATCAGCTGAACCGACTGGGGATGGAGTCGCCATTCTCCAGGGAGGGGCTGAAGCCGTGAGAGCTCGTCGGCTGCACAGTTCAGGACTCCGGGAATGAAAATGGCTCGAAGCGACCTCAGATGCTTCTGACTCCATAAGAGGAGGTGGCGGGCGAGTTGCGACATACGGCGCGAGCGTAGACCACCTTGACGGTTGATGTACGCTACTGTGGCGGTATTGTCTGATCGGACTAGTACGTATTGACCCCTGAGCAACGCCCAGAAGTGGTGCAGGGCAAGGCGTACTGCCAGCAACTCGAGGCAATAGACATGCCATACTACTCAATACTACACGCGAGAATCACTGAGCTTCAGTAGCAACCTTGCTCAACACCTAAGTGTGAAGAAATTCACTGAACTTCAGGAGCATTTCTGCTCAACACCTGGGTGTGATAAATCTCACTGAATTTTTCAGGAGCATTTCTGCTCAACATGAGAGTGTGACAGCATGTCCATTGCGCATGGCGCCCCAGCCCGTGGAGGCATCTGTTGAGACAACAACATGCCGGGAAGCTCGTTCCAGGGGAACTCGGACCCGTAGAAAACTGAGGTTCGACCACGGGGTGAGTACTGACGACAGGTCGGATGCCATATGCCCCAGGAGCCTCTGAAAAAACTTCAGTGGAACCGCACTCTTGCGCTTGATAGTCTCAGGCAAGTCAGCAATGGCTGAGTTGAGAAGGCGACAAGTCCATACCGAGAAAAGAGCTCCTCTGCACCGGGCAAAGTTTACTCCTTTCCCAGTTGACCCGTAGGCCCAGACAAGCTAGGTGGCGGAGCACTGGGTCCCTGTATTCGCAAACCTGGTCTCAGGAGTGAGCTTAAGACAGCCAGTCACCGAGATAGTTCAGGATGCGAACCCCGTGTTCCCATGGAGGAACAAGGGCTGCCTCAACAACCTTGTGAAGGCGCGAGGTGACAGGGCTAGCCCGAATGGGAGAACAGCGTACTGATATGTGCGCGCCCTGACAGCAAACCGTAGGTATGGTCTGAGTCGAAGGAGAACGGAGACATAAAAGTAGGCGTCCTTCAGGCCGATCGCTGCAAACCAATCCTGTGGCCGCACACATCCAGAAATGCGTTTGGCCAGGAGCATCTTGAACGGCAGCCTGTGAAGGGAGCGGTTCAGATGCGTAGGTCCAGGATTGGCCGTAACCCACCAGACTTCTCCGGGACAATGAGGTAGGGGCTGAAAACCGGACCTCATTTCGGCTGGAGGGACAGTCTCAATCGCACCCTTCGCCAGTAGGGTAGCAACCTCCGCTCTCATGATAGGGGCATAGCTATCGACCAAAGAGGAGCGGACTCCCCTGAAGCGGGGAGGAGACCATGCGAACTGAATAGCAACCTGAGCCAATGGTTCGCGCGACCCAGCGTAACAAATAGGGAAGCTCTAGGCAGGCTCCCAACTGTGCCAGCGGCGTCAAGAACCACAGACGTCCCTCCGGTGGTGCAGCGAAGCGGAATGACCGGCCCAGACGTGGACGGCATAGCGTCCCGGTGTAGGGGCAAGGTCAAAACCGCACCCTGACAGAGGAGGCCAGGGAAGGACCAGCGATCCAAGGGGGCCTGCTCTGTCAGGGGTCTTGCGACAGAGTGGGACAGGGGCGAAGCGGTCCGTGGACGGCACGCCGTGTCAACCGCCTCTGGGACAGAGGGGGACGAGGAGAGCACGGCTTGTGGGCGGCGCTCTGTGTCGTCCGAGAACTCTGTATGCTCAGAGACGAGAGAGTCAGCTCTTTCTGAATAAGGATTC
>NW_027508942.1:6700000-6710000 GCF_051911475.1 Siphateles boraxobius
CTCTGGTGATCTCTATATGACTTCTGGTGACCTCTATATGACCTCTGGTGATCTCTATACAAACTCTGGTGACCTCTATACGACCTCTGGTGACCTCTATACGACTTCTAAGGACCTCTATACGACCTCTGGTGATCTCTATATGACCTCTGGTGACCTCTATATGACCTCTATACAACCTCTGGTGATCTCTATACAAACTCTGGTGACCTCTATACGACTTCTGGTGACCTATAGACAACCTATGGTGACCTCACCTCTATACGACTTCTGGTGACCTCTATACGACTTTTGGTGACCTATATACAACATCTGGTGACCTCACCACTATAAGACTTCTGGTGACCTCTATAGAACCTCTGGTGACCTCTATACGACTTCTGGTGACCTCTATACGACCTCTGGTGACCTCTATACGACCTCTGGTGACCTCTATTTGACACCACTGCATCAGATCTAGTTTTAAGAGTGATTAAAAGTCTGTTTGAAATTTCCAGATGAATTTCATATAGCTTATGATCCTTGCACGTGTTCCACTCCTCTGGCTACTTATCCAATATATACCGATTAATAATAGATCTGGAAACATCACAGATATTAATCATCATAGATTACAATCGACAATTTAATAATCATAACATAATTTCACTGCATCAGGTAAATAGCTTTTTTATCATGAGAAAACCTCTCCTGCCCCCTGCTGGTGTGGCGGAGTCACGCGCGCATGCATACAAACATGTTTATTTAGGCTTCAAAACTCAATTACAATTAAAAGAAAAACTTTACTGCAACGGCAACACTTTACAGTAAGTGTTTAATGTATTAAATAACAAGAACTAACCATGAGCAATATATTTGTTGCTGTATTTGTTAATCTTCTTTTAATGTTAGTTAATAAAAATACAGCTGTTTATTGTTTGTTCATGTTAGTTCACAGTACATTAACTAATGTTAACAAATACAACCTTTGATTTTAATAACATATTAGAATATGTTGAAATTAATATGAACTAAGGTTAATAAATGCTGTAGAAGTATTGTTCATTCTTAGTTCATGTTAACTAATGAACCGTATTGTAAAGTGTTACAGAAGAAACAAACAATGCAAGAAAAACATGAACGGGAAAAAAGAAAACATGAGTGGTGTTTTAGTGAGTGTGAGGTAAATCAGTGAACGAGATACCGGTCCAGATCCAGTCTCTCCGGGCAGGAAGTGATGTCATCTCTGAAGCCGATGGCAGACAGGAAGCTCGGGGTCAGACTTCCTGTTTCGCATCCAGAGGAGACATGTTCATCAGTTCATGTGGATTTTTCTGGGAATCAAACTCATGAAATAATATATCATCATCCCTGTGATAGTAAAATATCCAGAATTTTAACATCCCCCTGTAGTCAGTCATTTTTATCACTTAAAACTCATCTTTGATCACCAAAATGACATATTTAAAAGATTTTCCCTTTAAAAGACGTCATCCTAATTATATCTTGAATGTAACTCGATACCCTTGCCTCATTTAGTATGCGCGGTTCTATGAATATGCAAATGAGCCACGCCTCCATTTTATTTCAAACAAACTGCAACTTGATACAACGAACAAACGAATGTTACAGTATGAATAATAACAGTGCAATGTCAGTCAGAAAAATTTCAGTCACGTGACGCTGGCTCTGAACGAAAACGCCTTGTGGAAACGTGTTGGTCTAGTACTTTTTGACCCTCTCTGCTATTATAGTTTTTCAAGATGGCGGAACGACATGGACGCCTCCGTGGACCTACCCGTCACATGTATATAAAGATAATAAACTCTTTGTTTATGAGGATATGTCAGATAATTGGCATTTGTACACCATTGAGGACATATTTATGAATAATAGTATTGACTTTAGATAATAAAATACCTAAACAACTACACATAGTCCCTTTAATATAATTTAAAACGGATGAGTTTTAAAAAAAAAATCACCCCCCTCACAGTCGTCATGAAGAGCAACATTAGTTTTATAGACCAAAACCACGTTTTGCACCAGACTGTGAACACATTTTTTCCTGCTGTAAAGTTGTGCATTTTAACATGAGGGTTTATGGGATTGAGTCTCTTCTGCAGCCGGTCTCTAGTGGACAGTGGAGGAACTGCAGTTTAATCACTTCAGTGTTGATTCAAGAGAGAGGAAGGTTGCGCTTGGTCTCACCGTGTGTGTGAGCGAGCGCTGCTTTACTCATAGCAGACGTGGTTCGATGTGGTTTCACCCTGTACACCTGCGGCCCGAGATCCGCCACCATCCCGACAGGAAGTGCCACAGGAAGTGAGAAAACGCATCGCTGCGCACCTGCAAACACACTCTCAGCGGGCGGTGCAGGAGTGCGCAGGTGCCGGCCCGACGTATGCAGACGCCCATCTGAAAAATGAAAAAGCTCCAGTTATTCTCTATATCAGTGGCCGTGTTTCCATTACAGATTTGCGCAAAAAATTTGCGATGTTTTCTAAATGTCAATGAAAAACTATTGCGAAATGACGGTGTTTCCATTAAATGATGTTATCCGACTAAAGCGTAATTTTTTCTTCTTGCCATAAGTCATTTTAAAAAATGCAACATATTCCTTTTTCAAACTGCTTGAAAAGCCACCTCATGTGAGCGTAAAGTCAAGTCAAGTCAAGTCAACCTCATTTATATAGCGCTTTTAACAATGTAGATTGTTTCAAAGCAGCTTTACAGAGATAAACATATAATTTAAGGTAACAGAGATTGGTTTGGTTTTATAGTGGTTCTTGAAAAATGTTTTTTTTTTTTTCAACGAGTACATCAGGATTTGAGGGAAGTGTTCCCAGTTCCGGCTGACCTAATCTAAGCAGCCTAATATAGAATTATAGAAGTCTATAGAGTGTTATGTGAATGCTAGGTCAAAGAGATGTGTTTTTAGTCTAGCTTTGAACTGACGGACTGTGTCTGCTTCCCGGACAATGTTAGGAAGATTGTTCCAAAGTTTTGGTGCTAAATAGGAAAAGGAACTACCGCCAGCAGTCGATTTAGATGTTTAATAGGGAGCCAATGCAGTGTTGACAGAACCGGGCTAATATGGTCGTACTTCCTGGTTCTGGTAAGAACTCTAGCGGCTGCGTTTTGGACCAGCTGTAGTTTGTTTATTAAGCGTACAGGGCAACCACCCAGTAGAGCATTACAATAATCTAGCCTTGATGTCATGAACGCATGAACTAACTGTTCTGCATTTGTCAATGAGAGCATATGACGTAATTTAGATATACTTTTAAGATGAAAAAATGCAGTATTTACAGATACTAGACACGTGACTTTCAAATGAAAGATTGCTATCAAAGAGCACACACACACACACACACACACGCACACACACCCAGGTTCCTAACTGACGACGAAGACTTAACAGAGCAGCATCAAGTGTTAGACGGTATTCTAGGTTATTACGTGTGGAAGTTTTTTGTCCCATAATTAGAATCTCTGTTTTTTCAGAATTTAGTAGAAGGAAATTACTAGTCATCCAATTTTTGATATCAACTATGCATTCCGATAATTTTGTGAATTGGTGAGTTTCGTTAGGTTTGGAAGAAATATAGAGCTGAGTATCATCAGCATAACAGTGAAAGCTAATTCCATGTTTCCTAATGATATCTCCTAAAGGTAGCATGTACAGAGTGAACAGCAGCGGTCCTAGTACTGAGCCTTGTGGTACGCCATACTGAACTTGTGATCGATAAGACATCTCTTCATTTACTGCTACAAACTGATAGCGGTCAGATAAATATGATTTAAACCATGCTAATGCAATTCCAATAATGCCAACATAGTTTTCTAGTCTATTTAAGAGAATGTTGTGGTCAATGGTGTCAAATGCAGCACTAAGATCAAGTAACACTAATAGAAAGATACAACCACGATCGGATGATAAGAGCAAATCATTTGTGACTCTAATGAGAGCAGTCTCAGTGCTATGGTGCGGTCTAAATCCTGACTGGAAATCCTCACAGTTACCATTTCTTTTAAGAAAGGAACACAGTTGTGAGGATACTGCCTTTTCTAGTATCTTTGACAGAAAAGGTAGATTCGAGATCGGCCTGTAATTGACTAATTCTGTAGGATCAAGTTGCGTTTTTTTAAGAAGCGGTTTAATCATAGCCAGCTTAAAGCTTTTTGGTACGTATCCTAATGACAAAGATGAATTAATGATGTTAAGAAGAGGATCTATGACTTCTGGAAGCATCTCTTTCAATAGTTTAGTCGGTATAGGGTCTAACATACATGTTGTCGATTTAGATGATTTTACGAGTTTAGAAAATTCTTCCTCTCCTATGGCAATGAATGAATCGAATTTTTCATCAGTGAGACTATAATGCACTCCCTGATGCGATGCTGTAGTAGACGGTTGCATAGTTATAATTTTGTCCCTAATATTATCAATCTTATAAGTGAAGAAGTTCATAAAGTCATTACTGCTGTGTTTCTTGGAAACTTCTGGGCTTGAAGCTTTCTTTTTCGTTAGTGTAGCCACTTTTTCAAATAAATACCTTGGATTATGTTTATTTTCTTTTAATAGGGTTGAAAAATAAGCAGATCTAGAAGCTTTTAAAGCCTCTCTTTTTAAAAAGTAAAAACTTTTTTGCGATGCATGGGAGTTTTTGCGAAATTGATGTGTTTCCGCTGGGCGTATTTTCAATTCACAATTTAAATTTGTGCAATTCAAAGGGAAATTGAAACGCGGCTAGTGTCAGTGTTTCTGAACTCCTGAAACGCCTCCATTGTAGTCTTGAGTTTCTTCCGGGAACGAACACGTCACAATATTCCTCATTATAATAATTCATACGCAAAATAAAGGGGCGGGGCCTGGTTGAGTTAGTTAGTAGTGTGTTAAACTGGCGGTTATGGTAAGGGGCGGGACATTTCCCAAACACACTTGAAGCGCTCGACCAATCACAACACACTGATCCATCTGACCAATCAGAGCACAGTGTGCTTTTCAAGAGGAGGGGCTTCATAGAGACAGGAAGTAAACAGAGCGTTACTGACAGACTAGGAAGAGAGGAGCCGCAACAATGGAGAATATGAGGAAAATAATGCACAAACACAACATTAAGGTCTTCTTTAAGCAATAAAAGACATAAAGTGAAACAATCACTGCCATATAATAAACATACAGACAGAAACTATATCCCTTTAACTATTACAGGGTGATATTTCGAAGAGTTCTGTACCGGTTCTGGACAGGTTTGGTTTCATGGAGTCCACGTTCAAAGCTTTCTTCAGTTCATGTGATAACCTCAGATCAAGCTGGCAATAGAATAAAGTGACATTGAAGTTATAATCATTTAGCATGAATATAGTTCATGAATAAGTGTTTGATAACAACCATATTGAATAAAAACATTTTAAAAGCCTCTGGAGAAAAAAATGCTCTGTTTGAAATATTAGCATTAATTCAGTAATGTTGTTGATTTAAAATGCAACTGAATAATGACTCTATTTCTTCCGTAAAGCTGCTTTACAGCTGAATTTGAATTTGTCTCATATTTGATTCTGTTATTTTCCTGTTTATTACCGTGAAGCTGACTTGAAATGTGTATCGTTTAGACTGCTATAGAAATAAAGCTATAAATAATCCATAAATAAAACGTTGCACCATTGACCCTCAGAAACCCTGTAAAAGAACATGAGCCGAGTCATAATGCTCAAATCACAGCCTTTAGTTCATGCACTTTAAACACATATATTTTCATTATACAGTCAAAACAATGTGAAATATCAACTGAGTTCTGCTCATATTTTATTACCATTGTCTAAACTATAGCGAATAAACTGATAATGTGAGAAATGTTGAAGGAGTGTGAATATATTGTGGTTTGACTGTATATGAGAGTGTAAAGAGAGATATAATCAGATCAAAGGGACTGTATTTGAGTGCTGGCTCTTAAACCCCAGACCGGTTCTAGACTGGTTTGGTTCTGAGCGAGTAACACTGAACTCACACTGACCGGTCTCTGTGTCGCTCTGTCGGGCAGGAGTGACCTCACCGCTGCTAGATGCTGTTTATAGCCGTGAACCTGCGGAGAGAGAGAGATATTCATCATCATCATCATCATCATCATCATCACAAAACACGCCACTACAACACTGAACGCTTGTCATATTGAGCCACTGAACTATCCTGAAACTACAAGGTACTTTAAATATAGACAGACAGATAGATGATCTTTACAACAGAAGTGAATCAATCACAACTAACTTTATCTGGACAATAACTCTATTCTAGATCTGCTGTAAAGCCTAAACAATCTCTGTTACTGTAATCTCCTATTATCACTGTAAAGCTGCTGTGAAACTCTATATTGCTAAAGCGCTGTATAAATGGAGACTTGATTAATGGTGACTAAACGAGTTGTAGAGATGCCAGATAAGTTCCAATCCACGTTAAAGCTCTGATTACACAATTAAAAGTGTTACTTGTATTTCTATACATTTAAACATCCCATAGATCTGCTGTAAAGCCAAAGCAATCTCCTATCATCACTGTAAAGCTGCTTTGAAACAATCTAGGCTATATTTTTAAAAGCGCCATATAAATGAAGGAGACTGTTAGATCCCTGCTGAAAAAGCAACTAAAACCAGCCAAATCCGTTTAAAAAAGTGTGTAAAGCCTCTAAAAGCAGCTTGTGAGACCAGCTGTTCCTCTCAGCAGGACAGAAGAACACAAGCACAGCTCAGGACTGAATCTCGTCAATAACTGCGGGTTTTCTGTCCATCTGCACATGATCTGAGGCAGCATCTGGAGAGTTTGGCAGGTCTGATGTAAAACTCTTACCGAAGCAGGCAAAAAACTCCCAGATGCGTGATTATTATTCTCAATATCATCGCGCTTCTGCTGTTTATACGAGCGCATGTCCTTTTCTTTCAGAGAGAGTACACTAACACGCGCTTTACGCGTTCAGGATCACTCGTGCACGTTTGTTAAAATATGTCTGATCGAAAGCGCGTTCCCAGCTGTGTTTTGCACAAGCGTCACTCCGCGTCCATAGCAACGAACTTTCAGTAAACAGTAACGGGCACTTCCGGTGTCACCATGCGTTCAAGTCATCGTATTTACGAGTTTAACATCGGCACAAAGTCATAAATACGAGCAGGAAACTCGGGGTTTTCTGTAAGAGTTGAAGAGGGCGTGTTTTAAAGCGTGTTTTTGGTTCACTGCAGTTTTGAGGAGAAAATACTCAGCAATGCTGTCGACTTATGAATTTACACATGGTTTGTCTTAAAGCATATTAAAAACACCACAGTGAGGAACATGACGGAATATCACCATACTTTTACCGTTATAGGCCTTTAGCAGTTTTATTTACAACAAAATAAGTGAATTGCTCTCACAAAATATGAGGCATTGAAACGTTAATCTAGCAATATAATAACGATAAAGTTTACGTGGCTGCTTCATCAATTAATTAAAAAATTAAAAAAACAAAACACACCTGATGCACATTCTTTATTTTCCATAAGAAGGCTTGAGTTAAAATCCCGCTGTGGTGAAAATCCAGTTTTTAATGTAGTTTATGTGTCTATGTGGTGTTTTTAATACGCTTTAACACAAACCATGTGTAAATTCATAAGTCGACAGCATTGCTGAGTATTTCCTCCTTAAAACTGCAGTGAACCAAAGACAGTCTCAAAAACACGCTTTGAAATCGCTGGTGTTTCTGACGTCACAAACTACATTGTAATCAAGAAAAAAAACCTTTAAATGTAACATTTGTGATCAAAGATGCGTTTTAAGGGATAACATTGTGGACTTTAAAAAACCTTGAACGCTTCAGTGTTTACTGTTTATTATTTAGATTTCTTTGAACGCCTCAAAATGTACTAATCTGCTCTGACCTCGACTCGTTCTGGCTTTATCTCTGCGATGATTAACAAATCAAGCAACAGGAAAAGCATTATTTGACACAATAAACAAGCTCACTAAACCTCCATCTCATGATGCTTTGCTATTCTTGAATTATATTTTGGAAAAGACAGAAGCCGTTTGTCCACCAGTGTTTCTGTTCTGGCTGAGTTTAGGTTTTTGGGTCTAATCTTTCTGGCAAGTCTTTTCTCTGACTAATCCATCTTGTATCAATGACTTAATCCTGAAATCCAATTATTCATCCCGTTTCTGCTCCTTCTCTTCTGAAACTCTGCCATTCTGCACCTGTTTATCTCTTCATAAATGCATCTCTTTCCTCTGCTTCATTTTGCCACTTAAAACTGGAGTGCAATTTCAATTAGTCAAGTTCTAAAAGTCAATAATTGTATCCCTTTAACTAATCTTAATCAACAAAATTACACATTAAAATTTTTTTTTTCCTTGGAAAAAATGCCTTGAAATATCTTGAATGTAACCCGACCCCCTTGCCTCATTTAGTATGCGCTGTTCTATGAATATGCAAATGAGCCCCGCCTCCACTCACTCACTCACTCACTCAGAGATCCACTCGTTGACGATCACACGTTGATCTGATTGGTTACAAGGTAGTTTGTGACGTCAGAAACACCAGCGATTTCAAAGCGTGTTTTTGAGACTGTCTTTGGTTCACTGCAGTTTTAAGGAGGAAATACTCAGCAATGCTGTCGACTTATGAATTTACACATGGTTTGTGTTAAAGCATATTAAAAACACCACATAGACAATTAAACAACATTAAAAGCTGGATTTTAACAAAAGAGGGACTTTAAGAAACCCAACCTTGACCAGTCAGTATGTTAAATGTACTGTGCCTCCCAGATTCAGTCTTTTCTAGTTGAAAATAATCTCTCTGATCCCTTTCAAACTGGTTTTCTCCCACTTCACTCTGAAACTGGCCTTGTGACGGTAGTGAATGACCTTTCTGGTGAAAGATAAGAGGAAAACCAAGAAAGAGCAACACCAGCCTCAGCTTCACCTTTAATATCTTGGTTTTCCTCCTATCTCTCAGAGACAATTTTACATTTCAATGCAGCTCTTTGTAAAAGTGCAACTCAAAACCATTGTTTTCTGAATGTTATCATTCTTCATTAGTGTTGCATGTTAATGCATCGTGAACTAACATGGACATTTTTATTACGTAACATCAACAAAGGCTAATAAATGCCGTAAAAATACACTGACTCATTGTTAGTTCATGTTAGTTAATGCATTAACTAAAGTTAACAAATAAGACCTTATTGTAAAGTGTTAAAATTTAACACAGCTGATGCTCTGAATGTTTAATAAATTCATAAACCTGTTCATTAACTATATTCACACCATCTGCTTTGCTCACGAAATCAGCTTGAACACATTAGATCATCTTCATACGAAACATTTACTATAACCTTGAGGAATTGTCAGACGACCAAATGTTACCCATTCTTTTTCATTATACCATTCAATTCTATTCTTTTGTTTGTTTGGTATAATATCTTGATATTGTCATGTTTTGATTATGCATAACATTATCTACATGTTACTCTTTAGGTTCACAATCTTCAGGTGTTAATCGGTCAGTTTCATTTCACAATGGGCAATTACATTTTGCACTGAAAACTATTTAAATTGTAAAATATTTATCCATCATGGTAGTGTTTGCTGTGCTGGCTTTAACTTACACAGAATGTGATGAATATCTAATGAGAATCATCTATTGTTATTGTTATGACAATCCAAAAACACTCTCAATGGCCTTTAAATATGTGTTTTCTTCATGAAAAAATGCAATGTCTTGATTTTGGCTCAACTATCATCATTAGAGGATACAGTGATGTTTATTCTTAATGATCAATTAAACCATCAAAATATGAGGATTTTTTTAAAAATAGTTCGAATATGAGGGAAGAACAAAACACTAAACTTGTTTTTTAAATAATTTATCTGACTAAATTATTTGGGGAAAAAGGCGAACAGCTGTAGGTTTTATTTTCCTCCGCAAATAACAAATTCACAGAAAAACAAAAAGCTGACAGAAAAAAGCATATTGACTACAAAAGAATCAGT
>NW_027508942.1:6715000-6745000 GCF_051911475.1 Siphateles boraxobius
CCACTGGTTCCACTGGTTCCACTGGCTCTCCAGGACGGCCCAGTGACTTGATCAGTGTCAGTCACACAACACAAGCAGCTGCTGATATAAAGATCATGTGACCCTGGACCACAGAACCAGTCACGAGTCGCACGGGTATATTTGTGGCAATAGCCAACAATACATTAAATGAATCAAAATTATACATTTTCTTTCATGCCAAAAATCATTAGGATAATGAAGATCATGTTCCACGAAGATATTTAGTAAATTTCCTACCGTAAATATATAAAACATTTATTTCTGTGAGTGAATGCAGCAAATTCATGAACATAAATGCTGAACTTTAAAGGCGATTTCTCAACGTTTTGATTTTTTTGCACCCTCAGATTCCAGATTTCCAAATATTGTCGTATCGTAACAAACCATACATCAACGGAATGAATGGAAAGCTTATTTATTCAGTTTTCAGATGATGCATACATCTCAATTTCAGAAAATTGACCCATGTGACTTGTTTTGTGGTCCAGGGTCATAATACCTATACACATCCCGCAATAAACATTCACTGGGAATAAATTGTGTGATCCACTTACAAATAATCTGAGAATGTCCAGATATTGGGTTATGAATCCGTCTAGATCAGAGGTTTTCAATCTTTTAGAGGTTACAGACCCCAAATATGATCCTCCTCATGCAACGAACCTCCATCCTGACATTTTAAAAAGCCTTATTTCACAATTTTTACACATTTAAATTGATAAATTGTAAAATGTTATTTGGAAAATATTTAGTATCTATTATTAGGTTGTGTACTCTTCTCTATGCACTAGTGCTGTACTGTGTTATTCATTTTAATCTATTTTATATTATAGACTTTTCGTATAATGTTTTTAAAATCTTTTATATTTTTGTTTTACAGTTCCACTGACCCCACCAATACATATAGATTTATATATGTAATAATTTTTTGTTATATACTACATTTTTTTTTACACTTTTTCTAAGCTTTTCCAGTGACCCCAGCACTTGCGGCCCCAGGGTTATTTATTTATCTTAATAAAAAATGTTTTATTGCATGCTTAATTTGTATAAATATTTTTCTTTTCTAAGCTCTTCCTTATGCCCCCCATGGTTATATTTGTTTATTTTAATAATTTATAATTACATTTTAAATATATTTTCCCTGATAGCACTTCCTTGAAAATCCCTGGTTTGTAATTTTTACAGTTTTCCATGGACCCCAGTAATGCATAATTATTTATACAAATTAAATATATTACATATTCCATTTAAAAAAACTAAAAAAATGACGCTTATTTTCCAAGCTTTTCCAGGGACCCCCAGCACACCTGGTTTATTTATTTATTTATCTATTTATTTAAGCCTCCCTGCCTGGTTATATTTATTTTAATCCAATTTTTTTTGTATAATTAATCAGAATTTTATTATTTATTTGAATATTTTATTTATGCATTTATTTTTTTCAAAATTCCTTTAAAGCCCCTGGTCTAGATCCCGAATGCACTCGGTGACCGCAGCAAACGCCGACCCTCAATTAAACGTCTCCCACATGACCCATGGAGCGGTTTTCCCACTCATTTGTGTGTGTGTGTCGCTAAGCGCTGACGAGTCTCGCTGATGCTCTATTGTCCATCCGTGTCCGTGGGCGAATCATGACGGCTCTTCCAGTGCTTTAAGGGTTTCCCGCCCCGCTCGAGTGTCTCTTCAGGAGCGCGTGTTTAAAGCTGCGTGACTCATCAGTTTAATGTGTTTCCTGAAGGTTATTCGCAGCCGATGGAGAGGTAACCTCACCGCAGGTTTAGATGAGACGCTTGTTTTCCTCTCTGGTCAGCATGTGTTGAGCGTTCAGATGGAGAGGTCTCGTGGGCAGCGAGTTGTGATGCTCGTTTCTGCACAGGCTGTTGGATTGTGGGGGAATGAGAGATTTGAGGGGGGATGATGGGAAACAGACGGGCTCCCTGCTGCTGATGATGATGATGATGGACGTGTGTGTGTGTGTCAGTGGTGCCGGGACCAGCGGCGGCGAGGAGGAGAGCTGGCAGCCTCCAGACCCGGAGCTGATCCACAAACTGGTGGTGCAGATCGAGTATTATCTGTCGGATGAGAATCTGGAGCACGACGCGTTCCTGCTCAAACACGTGCGGCGCAACAAGCTGGGCTTCGTCAGCGTGAAGCTGCTCACCTCCTTCAAGAAGGTACGAATCCATGCGATCCAGTTCTTAAAGTCCCCCTGTAATCAATCGTTTTATCCCTAAAACTCATCAAAGTGACGTATAAAAGTTTTTTTTCATTGAAAATGCCTTAAAATATCTTGAATGTAACTCGACACTCAATGCGCATGTGAACGCCATCAGCGTCTATCACATGTTCACGTTTAAAGTCTGTTTAGAGAGAATGATGTCGTCTTAGCGGCCCCTAATTTAATAACAAATGATCATTTAGACGGAAGTGAATCAATCAAAACTAACTTTAGCTGGAAAAAACATTTTTCAAGAGCCACTATAAAACCTAACCAATCTCTGTTACCTTAAATTATATGTTTATCTCTGTAAAGCTGCTTTGAAACAATCTACATTGTTAAAAGCGCTATATAAATGAGGATGACTTGACACTTGCCTCATTTAGTATGCGCTGTTCTATGAATATGCAAATGAGCCCCGCCTCCACTCACTCACTCACTCACTCAGAGATACACTCGTTGACGATCACACGTTGATCTGATTGGTTACAAGGTAGTTTGTGACGTCAGAAACACCAGCGATTTCAAAGCGTGTTTTTGAGACTGTCTTTGGTTCACTGCAGTTTTAAGCAGAAAATACTCAGCAATGCTGTCGACTTATGAATTTACACATGGTTTGTCTTAAAGCGCAATAAAAACACCACATAGACACATAAACAACATTAAAAGCTGGATATTCACCACAGCGGGACTTTAATGACCTCGTGACCTGAAAACTACTAATCATATCTGTTCACTTGTGCTCACACTTATACAGTTTAAATGTGCAAATGTTGCTCTTTTTTTTGCTTCATGTACGAGTCAGAGTGATTTCAGCTTTTGTGCATCCAGTGGGATTTCAGCATTTTTATAAAAATGTTTAATAGCCAAATTGCTGGTGAAGATCTCATCTACCCGTAATCCCGACGAGAGATCCGCCAATCAAAAGCCACCGTTACCATGGAAATGAAAATCTTGGCAAGAGTTAAGCAGTGCCCGCCCACTCCCATGAAGCTTTGCGAATGACGTAATCTCCAAATACACACTTAAACTACTACTATTTGTGTAAATCTCACAATATGTCGTTTTTGCGCTTCATAATCCGTGACTAAAGCAGCAGCTTTATATCGTTTCCGATTGGATTGTCGTTCTCAGTGCTTTATGGGATTTCCTTGTCAAACAGTTTAAGTGTGCTTGTTTTCTCTCTGTTTTCAAATCCTTTCTCCTTCTGAGTTTGTGATTCATCCGTGAGCGGGTTGGTTTGATTCATGACTCAGATCTCTGCATTGAAGTGTGTTGAAACACCTTTGAAGGAGAATAATACGGAGGAAATTATGGTTTTGTTGGGCTGTGACTATTAAAAAAGGAACAGGCTTTTCAAAATGTTCTACTTCCTCCTTTAATGAGAAATAATGTCAGCACAGGGAAACACAAATGCATTTGATGGTCTTTGAAAGTAATTATCATGCACTGAATTATTATATTGCATCTCATGCTGCTTTCACTGATTTGATGCACATTCTGATGGTTAGACGGAGAAAGTCAAACGTTCACTGCCTTTATCAAGCTTAATTAAACCTTGCTTTGATGTGCACGACATGAAACATGAAATTAATTTCTGTGACGAGCAATGAACACTGAACAGCCTACGATCAAGAACCGCATGTTGAAGAACGGAGCCTTTCACAATTATTCATCATTAATCTAGCATTTTTTTATTTATCTTATTACATTTTTCATTTTTTACAGGTATTCTTCATATTTAAACACTACTTTGTGTTTTCTTACCTTGGTTTCGAACTAGTTAACGCTACTGCTTACACTGTTTAACCTGATGTACTTCCTCAGATTTTCTGTCTTGTATTTTAGCAAAGAGCAAATGTCTTCCAATAAGGTCAGGAAAATAAACTTAATTCAAAGAGAAACGAGATTATATTTCTGACTCCATTGGCAGATATTTGCTCTGGTTTTAAACACAAACTTGCTTCCTTTTGATGCATTTTTCAGTAAACAAGACGTAATATCTTCAGCCATTTTGCTACTCTAGTAAATGTATCTTGATTTAAGAATATTTAGATATTTGTGCTGGAAAACAAGACAAACGCTGAGGAAGAACAACATGTTTTCCTGAGGGAGTGATGACGAGTTTGACATCTTCTGACCAATGTAATCTATCTCTTTTGAGAATGTTGTTTATGTGTCTATGTGGTGTTTTTAATACGCTTTAAGACAAACCATGTGTAAATTCATAAGTCGACAGCATTGCTGAGTATTTTCTGCTTAAAACTGCAGTGAACCAAAGACAGTCTCAAAAACACGCTTTGAAATCGCTGGTGTTTCTGACGTCACAAACTACCTTGTAACCAATCAGATCAACGTAACGTATTGCATATTCATAGAACCGCGTATACTAAAATAAGGCAAGGGTGTCGAGTCAAGATATGAAGACTTTTTTTTTTTCCAAGGAAAAAATGCTTAAATGTCATTTTGGTGATCAAATTAAGGGATACAATTATTGACTACAGGGGGACTTCAGTAATTTTTCTTCTAAAGTAAATGTACTGTTATTTAAAGAGGACGTATATGCCCTTGTACAAAGTATTGATGATGTTTTCAGGCTCTACTAGAACAGGTTTTCCTGCTTGAATGTTGATTATTTTCCTCATATTCTCCATTGTTGCGGCTCCTCTCTTCCCAGTCTGTCAGTAACGCTCTGTTTACTTCCTGTCTCTTATGAAAAGCACACTGTAATTTTAACGATTAAAAATGAGTTTAAAGGATAAAATTGACTACAGGGGGACTTTAACATAATTGATGATCATACCTGAAGAATGTGTGTCTCTCTCTCTCTCTCTCTCTCTCTCTCTCTCTCTCTCTCTCTCTCTCTCTCTCAGGTTAAGCACTTGACGCGGGACTGGAGAACCACGGCGTACGCATTGCGTCACTCAAGCCTGCTGGAGCTGAACGACGAGGGCCGGAAGGTGCGGCGCAGGTCAACCGTGCCGGTTTTCGCCAGCGAGTCTTTACCGAGTCGGATGCTGTTGCTCAGCGAACTGAAGCGCTGGCCGGAGCTGGACGTCGCGTTCGGAGGAGACGCCGGTAACGGAGGCCCGACCCAGCAGGAGCGGCTCATGGAGCTTCTTCTGAAGGCGTTTGGAAACTACGGGCCGATCGCCTCGGTGCGGGTCCTCAAACCCGGGAAGGACTTGCCGGCGGATCTGAAGAAGCTGAGCGGGCGTTATTCCCAACTGGGAACGGAAGAGTGCGCAATCGTAGAGTTCGAAGAAGTGGAGGCGGCGATGAAAGCCCACGAGGTGTTCGGCGTAGACGGAGGCATGAAAGTGGTTCTGATCGGCACCAAACCTCCGAAGAAAAAGGTCCAGAAAGACCGGCAGCGGGATGAGGGAGGCATGCGTAAAAGTCGCTCGCTCAACAGTCGCGTGCGAGAGCTTCAGTATCACGGAGGCGACGACTCCGCCGCTAGCT
Source organism: Siphateles boraxobius (assembly GCF_051911475.1). Taxonomy (NCBI): domain Eukaryota; kingdom Metazoa; phylum Chordata; class Actinopteri; order Cypriniformes; family Leuciscidae; genus Siphateles; species Siphateles boraxobius. The sequence goes on from NW_027508942.1 coordinate 6,720,708, forward strand.
CTTCGGAAACTGAAAGCAATCCTACATCGCCTCGTTTATCACGCAAGTCGCGTTCCTGCAACAAGCTCAGTCCGACAAGCGCCGGTCCGAATCATCTCAGTCCGGTTGTTTCGCCACGCTCGAGTCCGTGGAGCAGCCCGCGCGCTAGCCCGTGTTCCCAACGGAAAACGCACCACTCTGGGAAGTCTCCGCTAGCTAGCGAGGGTCGTTTGAGTCCGGAACCGGGCCGGCGTTGGGCGGACTATTCCTCGGATAGCAGCTTGACGCCGTTGGGAAGCCCGTGGGTCCAGCGGCGCAAGCAAGTGGCGAGCCAGGAGAGTAGCCCGGTGGGAAGCCCGATGCTAGGCCGGAAGATCCAGAACGCTGACGGTATTCCCGCGGGAGTGGTTCGGCTCCCGAGAGGTCCAGACGGGACTCGAGGCTTCCACTGTCCTGGACCCGGGAAAACTGCGTCCACGCAAACCTGAAGACTCCCGTCGTCGACTCTCACACTCTCTCAACTCAACGCATCTCTGTAGGACTTTTGTAAAACCTTTTTCTATATGCTATTTTTGTTAACGTTTTATACATCTTAATTTAACTGATTTCCTCATTGAATGATGGCATCACGACAAAGGGAAGCCGTTCTGAAAGTATTTAAGTTTTAAAAATCTCCTCCGTATTTTTCCACGGTATTCCCCCCCCCCACCCCCCATCCGGCGCTGGAAATCCCTGAAGGAATATATTTTGTTTTATTTGCTTTAACTTCTGTTTTGTTTCTGCCTTTAAACGTGCTTCTCATTTTAGTGATTTATGGATCGGCTGGGATCTGTTTTTTTTCCTTTTCTCTCTGTTCTTGGGTTCGAGTCCTCTCTGCTTCCTCACAGCGAAAGAGTGTTTGAGGTTTCTGTCCTGAGCACAAATGCCTCGTATCTGCCTTCATCTGAGTGAAGGCATCGCAGTCTGCTTCCGTACTGTACAAATAAATCACTACAATCGCAGCTCTCTGGGGTATTGCTAATTTCTTTGGATCCAATATTCTCTTGCTTCTGGCGGTTTTGTTTTGCATTTCAATTCACTGTAGTGTTCGGTTTTCATGTAAATCAGTGGTTCTCTACTGCTTTACCATTCAGATTTAACAATTTCGACACTTCTAATGCAGGTTACCATCAAACCAAACTGTATTCAGACACCAACATTTCTCACATTATCACAGTTTATTCGCTATAGTTTAGACAATGGTAATAAAATATGAGCAGAACTCAGTTGATATTTGACTGGTTTTGTCCGTCCTTCTGTTAGACTCTCACACATGAATTATGTTGAATATCTGTCAGCTGTTAAATTTAACTACACAATTAGATAATACCAGTTTAGCTCAACCAATCACCAAGCAATGCTTCATGTTGTTCAGTCTGTGGTGTAAAAAGCTGCATTAGTTATTAAAGAAAAATCACTTCAGCAAAACATGATCAGCTCAAAGTGTCCCAATCATTTTTAGTCCCAATTTTTATGAAATTTTACTGTATGAATTTTTTTTGGGTATAATATGTCAGTTTACTTTATTTTGCTCTCATCACTTACATAAATGAACTATAGTGTCCTGCACACACTAGTGAAAAAAATATCAAATTATATCTGGTGTCTGAATCATTTTTGGTCTAACTATATAATGCATTCATAAATAATTGCAACCAAAGTTAAAATTCATTTTAATATTTGAGGATTTCTTGTTACGTCTGAAGTTGTTTGTTTGTCATGTGTTCTTTCTAAAGGTGTTTAATGAATGTTTCATAACAGTGGTTACAATTATTCATGAGATCATACAATAAGGCGTAATTAATGCAATAAATATAAAGGCTTAATTTCACAAAGAGCTGCATCAGCCTGACAATATGCACGACTGAAAGAGGAGAAATGATAGTGACAGTTATGTAAATGCATTAACAGCAGAAGTGTCATTTACAGCCTAACACTTTGAACAAACACTAGGCTAAATATTGTTCGCATCAGCCGTATTACCAAGTGATAGCTAAATTAATCTGTGGCTAGAGTTTGACATTAAACAAACACTTTCAGATTCAGAAGCATTTCCTCTGCATGCTGTTGTACCGATGCACAGTTCCATTGTTTTTATGCCGATAATGTCTGTTTTTCACGGAGAAGTTCAGCTGCATTGCTGTTCTCATAGTAATGTGATGTTTTGAGTTAATGATCACGTAAAATCCATCAGAACGGATGATGTCACTTCACTTAGATTGCAACCGAATCTGCGGTAAAGTAAAGGTGACCATTTGGTCCCATTTCCTCGAAGATAATTTTATTTGACACAGCATGACGTAGTAATGTTTCTAAGCAACTGCCTGATCTCCACAGGAAAGCACAGTATACTTCAGTTCAGTCAGATAAAGTCATCTGAGTTCAGGCCTGAGCCGAATTTTACATGAATGGAGTCTCTTCAAAATCATGTTTGGCATCGACTTAATATGCGCCTTCATAATGGACAATTGATGTAGCTGCAGTATTCTACGATAATTTGCATTAATATCAGTTAATGCATGCTTTTATCTGCATGTTCACCTGAATCATACTGGGCTCAATAAACATGGTCAATTATAGTTCATTTTCTGGTAGAATGAGATATATCTGGATTTCCAATTAAATTGGCAACAACATCTTTTGGCCAGATTGTCCATTGAGCATGAAATCCGCCTCATGGTTTCCACATCACAAATTAATCCATCTCAGTAATGGCTTCTGTAGAAACCTGCATTATTTAAATCTTGCGATTTGTACAATTATATGCAGGCCCCAACTTTTTTAAGCAATTATGCCGAGCTATTTTCTGAATTCTGTGGCTCATAGTCATAACTAATATGTTGCCAATTTAATACACTCCTACATGCACACACTCCCTCTTCTACTCGAGTATAAAGTCACTTTCCAGAACCTCCAGCCGATCTGAGATGAACACACACCTCGAAAACAACACTTAACTAACCAATACACATCCACTGACATAAAGACACAACTCCAGTTTACAAAATCGTGTACTCTTTCTCTTTTTTCTGTTTCTCTTCCAGCTCTTTTGTCTTATTTTGTAACTTATACTATAAACTATCCATTTTAAAGTCATTATACACATGCACTACACAAAATTCAACTTGAAAACCACTATATAGTAGTAATTAAAAAAGTAGTAAAAAACCGTCTGTTTTTTATTAAGGAACTCCCTATCTGTGTGCTTCCTCACAAAACTCTTCATCTTGCACAGCTGTATCATTGTTAGAATGTAAAATGGATAAAATATCTCAAGCGTTTCAGTCAAATAAACCTTTAAACACCGCGGGGGAAAAAATCAACCCGCGACAACGTTTCAAAGTCGCCGAATTACGCGGGAAAACAGCGGTCATGCTCAGTGTAACGGATTATCGCTAAAGAAAAAGAAAAAATGGGGCGGGGACTATATGTCGGTTGTTGATTGGATGTTGACGCGCTTAAAACTGCACATGCGCATTGGCTGGCCAAGTCTGAAAAATAGGCTTTTTTAATGCTAGTTGAGCATAAGAAACAACATTTATTGGACAATTCGTGGTAGTTTTTGTTGCTGTGAATGTGGATAGTTCTCTTATTAATACATTAGCATACTGCATTTCTTCAGAATGCACAATGTGCTTTAATTGACAATTGACGTGTGCATGAAACAAAAGAGACTGATAACAGATTTTACATGATCCCTTTTAATATCTAACATATTGCAGTGCTGTTTAGTAAGATGGCAGTGTGTAGTCTCAGTATTTGTGCTTTATAAAGAGGAAACTGAAAGTGGGAACAGAAGCTCTGGATGTAACGGACTAACAACACAAATGTGGGTCAAAATATGAAAGAAGAAAGAAGCACTTACATTCGGTCACGATGACAGAGATTGTGTTCCTGAGAGAAAGAAAGATGTTTGTTCAGGCTGGAACTGGATTTCAATAGCAGTTACGCTGCATCTCAAAACATCATGTTCTTAAAAATGACTATTCAATGATCATCCATAGAGGAAAAGGACATTTTTACATTCCACAAATATTTGGAACTGTTTAACTAGAACTAGCGCTGATAGTGATGTGATAAACCTCTGACAATGAGTATTAAATCTGCAAAAATACTTTTTTTACTCAGTGTTTCCTGTTTCCCAGTTAAAATTTCATTCTTAATTGCTGGAATAGAAAACAAATGAAATTAAACCATATATAGAGACACTTACCAGAGAAGCTGAACAGCTGATTTTTGTTTAGGGTTCAGCTACTTCAATATTTCATCTACATTTGATAAGTAGTCTTGTAGTGATGTCCCGTCTTTCTAACTAAATAAACAGTCTACAAAAGTGCAATGTGAAATCCGTGTAGCTCAAATAGAACAGCTTGGTGTCAAAGGTCGATTCCCAGAGAATGCATGAACTGAGTAAACGTGGACCGTACCTGTAATGGAAGTCATTGTGGATAAAAGCATCAGCCGGATGCATCAATATGTGGCACAATCGACCAATCAGAAACAGCTATTCCAGGAAACACTGTTTTTCATGCACCGCTCAATTTTACTTCCTAACATTCGTCTCCTTTCAGACTAGTGGACAGAAAACCTTCAAAACACACATTTACCTGTTTATTTTATTGCACTTGATCTATCAGCATCTGTAGATTTCAGTCCCAATCTTTAAAGGCGGAGAGTTTGAGTCAGAAATCTTTCACTTCTCCAGCTTTACACCGTTTTATTCATATCTATATTCTGAATGTTTCATTCATCTATGAAAATTTATGTTTTCCATATGTTTGACAGTATTTTCTGATTTATATCCAAAATCCCCTCTGGAAAAACCTTTAGCTAAACAAAATCAAACTGATTTTGTATGCAAATGAGTGCATATTTAATTAGCTAATACCTAATTTGCATATTTGCACAACATTTCAGAAATGTTTGCAATTTTAATGATCAATTAAATGTAGAATGTTAGTGATGACTTGATTCACAGGGAGGGTTTTGCCTTGAATCTGAGAGGATATTATTACACACAACCAAACACAGGTGAGAATCATCAACCCTAACAGTGTTTATTCAGAAATCAACATTCAGCACAGAGAATCACTCATATATACACTTATATTTACACATGCACTGACACAGATGAGTTTAGATACATATTGTACATATTTGACCATCTTCTGCGTCCTTGGCCCAGATCAGTGTGTGTGAGTGTGTGTTTGAGTGTGAGTGACAGTGTGTGTGTGTGTTTGTTGGTGAGAGTGTGTGTGTGTGAGGGTGTGTGTGTGTGTTTGTTTGTGAGAGTAAGGGTATCTGTGTGCGTAGAGTGTATGGGTGTGTTTGCATGCGTGTGTGCGTGCGTACGTGCGAGCGTCAAGTCTGAGTGTGTGTGTGTGTGACGAGCAGCTTAAGGCAGGAACACACACTCAGAGCAGATGGGAATCTGCTACAGTGGGAGTTTGGATCGCGACGCGTGCGAATCGGTTTGTAAATCTGGGAAGTAGGAGTTGCAGTAACAGCGTCAGGAACCGTGTGTGTGTGTGTGCGTGTGAGAGTCAAGAACAGCGTTGAGAACCGTCAGATGTACAGTGACCCGTCGGCCGGCCCCACGTACCCGACCCCGATCAGCAGAACATCGATGAGGGTCCAGATGCCCAGACCCCCGAAGCTGAAGAGTTTCCCCAGACCTTCCCTCCACTGACCCAGATAGAAGCGGTCCGCGCCGAAGCCTCCCAGAGTGATGCTGCGCACACACACACACACAAACAAAAGTTCAACAAAGTTCACCTGTGCATCATACTAAAACCGATTACACTGAATCAAAGGAATGAAATAAGTGTGAAGTGGCTCACCTGAGGGCGAGAGCCGTGGACCACTTATATCCTCCAGTCCAGTTACAGAACACACGCTTCTGAAACACTCGCTTCCCTGTGCACAACAAACACACACACACACACACACACACACACACACACACACACACACACACATCAGTAAGTTCCACATGAGATCAATCTGTGTGTGTGTGTGTGTGTGTACAGGTTTCGGGGTCGGGTTAGTGTAAGGGGTCAGAATATACAATTTGTACAGTATAAAAAACATTACGTGTGTGTGTGTGTATGTGTGTGTGTGTGTGTGTGTGTGTGTGTGTGTGTGTGTGTGTGTACCCAGGCAGTGCACATGCTCCAGCACAGTACAGGAGGAGTTGTAGCGTGTGCGAGGACAGGACACTGTCTGACAGCTGGTGGAGTTTGAGCATCGGTACTGAGACGGGTCGAGCTGCCAGCAGAAGAGACACACCATCGCCAGCGAGAAGTTCTGCTGAGGCTCGTTACGCTCGTTCTGAAACACACGCACACACATCGTGTTATGCTCGTTCTGGAACACATACACACACACACACACACACACACACACACACACACACACACAGTGTTACGCTCGTTCTGGAACATATACACACACACACACACACACACACACACACACACAGTGTTACGCTCGTTCTGAAACACACGCACACACATCGTGTTATGCTCGTTCTGGAACACATACACACACACACACACACACACACACACACACACACACACACACACAGTGTTACGCTCGTTCTGGAACACATACACACACACAGTGTTACGCTCGTTCTGGAACACATACACACACACACACACAGTGTTACGCTCGTTCTGGAACACATACACACACACACAGTGTTATGCTCGTTCTGGAACACACACACGGTGTTACACTAGGGGTGGGAGATATTGACAAAAATGAATATCTCAATTTTTTTTTCAATATCTCGATATCGATATTCAGACGATATTTTTGCAATCCTTCACAGAAATGTGTGCAAACTGGTAAAGAAGGTCCAGTTGGTCTTTTGACTTGCTGCATTTGACCTATTATTGTACAGAATTACTAGTACATAAAGATATGAGACATTATTGATTTAAAGACTCCTAAACTTTTTAAAATAATAAAATATTATTCAATAAAGTCTTTATTGTTATTTTATATTTTTAATAGGGGTGTAACGGTTCACAAAATTCACGGTTCGGCTTGATACGATACAGTGGTGTCACGGTTCGGTACGTTTTCGATACAGCAAAAATAAAGAAATGCCATAGAAATTTCCTATTTATTAAAAGAAAAAATATTTTTAAATAATTGTGAGTTTTCCTACATCTTGAAACTTTTAGTTTTATAAATGGAGGTAATCTTTGAAGGATGAACAAATAATGTTTTGGTCATCACAATAAAAATAACATTTAAATAACATATAACATTTGAGTTTTGAAGTGTTGGAAAAAGATGTGTGACGTACTTGAAAGCATTTTAATATTTCTGCCAAACTTCCATGGTTACAAGTTAGTGTTACTACATTAAATCCATGGTGTATGATCTGTGGACTTAAAACCTATAACTAGGTCATTCATGTTTCTTGTTTCTCGTCCGAACTGATAAACGGTCCGTGAAGCACAAAATAATGAGTTTCGTTCCGCTTTCATTACATTTGCCATTTGATGTTGCGCAACGTTGTGGTGTTCGCTCCAGCGCGGATTTTGGTCGGCAGGAAAAATGGTCCAACCACCGGGATGGTTCGGCTTGTAATGCGTACGGAGCCGATCTCTTGGGAAAATGTATTCCATCTTTTAGGCTCATTATACAATGCAATTTTCTAATGATGCAATCACGAAGCTCGCCACTCGAGGACGCCACAGACATTTAAGAAAAACTTTTTAACTTCAGACTTCATTTTTCCGCCAACAACGCATATTTTGCCTTCTCTTGCAGCCATTTTATTAATCTTACATCGGCTTTACTCTTTACGATTTTGGATTGTTGCTTCAACCTAAGAAACGTCATAACACACAGGTAAGAACTTCGTAGTTGTATATTGCAAATTAGCAGCAGCTTAGGCTACTCTCGTGCAATTGAGGAACGATTGACACACACACACACACACACACACACACACACGCACACGCACACACAGTGTTACGCTGGTTCTGGAACACACACACAGTGTTATGCTCGTTCTGGAACACACACACACACACACACACACAGTGTTACGCTCGTTCTGGAACACACACACACACACACACACACACACACACACAGTGTTAAGCTCGTTCTGGAACACACACACACACACACACACACACACAGTGTTACAATCGTTCTGGAACACACACACACAATGTTATGCTGGTTCTGGAAAACACACACACACACACAGTTATGCTGTTTCTGGGGTGGTGATGGCGCAGTGGATAAGACACATGCCTTTGGTGTGAGAGACCCGGGTTCGAATCCACTGTGAGACACCAATGTGTCCCTGAGCAAGACTCTTAACCCCTATTTGCTCCAGAGGCGTGCGACCTCTGACATATATAGCAATTGTAAGTCGCTTTGGATAAAAGCGTCAGCTAAATGAATAAATGTAAAATGTAAATGTTCTGGAACGAACACACACACACACAGTGTTACGCTGGTTCTGGTAAGCACACACACACAGTGTTACGCTGGTTCTGGAAAACACACACACACAATGTTATGCTGGTTCTGGAACACACACACACAGTTATGCTGGTTCTGGAACGAACACACACACACACACACTGTTATGCTGGTTCTGGAACGAACACACACACACACAATGTTACGCTGGTTCTGGTAAGCGCACACACAGTGTTAAGCTCGTTCTGGAACACACACACACACACAGTGTTACACTCGTTCTGGACACACACAGTGTTAAGCTGGTTCTGGAAAACACACACACACACACAATGTTATGCTGGTTCTGGAACACACACACACACACACACTGTTAAGCTGGTTCTGGAACGAACACACACACACAGTGTTACGCTGGTTCTGGTAAGCGCACTCACAGTGTTAAGCTCGTTCTGGAACACACACACACACACACACACACACACAGTGTTACGCTGGTTCTGGAAAAACACACACACACAATGTTATGCTGGTTCACACACACACACACACTGTTATGCTGGTTCTGGAACGAACACACACACACAGTGTTACGCTGGTTCTGGTAAGCGCACACACACACACACTGTTACGCTGGTTCTGTTAAGCACACACACACACACACACACACAGTGTTACGCTGGTTCTGGTAAGCGCACACACAGTGTTACGCTGGTTCTGGAAAACACACATACACACAATGTTATGCTGGTTCTGGAACACACACACACACAGTGTTACGCTGGTTCTGGTAAGCACACACACACAGTGTTACGCTGGTTCTGGTAAGCACACACACACAGTGTTACGCTGGTTCTGGTAAGCACACACACACAGTGTTACGCTGGTTCTGGTAAGCACACACACACAGTGTTACGCTGGTTCTGGAACACACACAGTGTTATGCTCGTTCTGGAACACACACACACACTGTTATGCTGGTTCTGGAAAACACACGTACACACACTGTTATGCTGGTTCTGGAACGAACACACACACACAGTGTTACGCTGGTTCTGGTAAGCGCACACACACACACACACACAGTGTTACGCTGGTTCTGTTAAGCGCACACACACACACACACACACACACAGTGTTACGCTGGTTCTGGAACGAACACACACACACAGTGTTACGCTGGTTCTGGTAAGCGCACACACACACACACAGTGTTACGCTGGTTCTGGAAAACACACGCACACACAGTGTTATGCTCGTTCTGGAACACACACACACACAGTGTTACGCTGGTTCTGGAACACACACACACACACAGTGTTACGCTGGTTCTGGAACACACACACACACACAGTGTTACGCTGGTTCTGGAACACACACAGTGTTATGCTCGTTCTGGAACACACACACACACAGTGTTATGCTCGTTCTGGAACACACACACAGTATTATGCTGGTTCTGGAACACACACACACACACAGTGTTACGCTGGTTCTGGAACACACACACACACACAGTGTTACGCTGGTTCTGGAACACACACAGTGTTATGCTCGTTCTGGAACACACGCACACACAGTGTTATGCTCGTTCTGGAACACACACACACACAGTATTATGCTGGTTCTGGTAAGCACACACACACAGTGTTACGCTGGTTCTGGTAAGCACACACACACAGTGTTACGCTGGTTCTGGAACACACACAGTGTTATGCTCGTTCTGGAACACACACACACACACAGTGTTACGCTGGTTCTGGTAAGCGCACACACAGTGTTACGCTGGTTCTGGAAAACACACACACACAGTGTTACGCTGGTTCTGGTAAGCACACACACACAGTGTTACGCTGGTTCTGGAACACACACAGTGTTATGCTCGTTCTGGAACACACACACACACAGTATTATGCTGGTTCTGGTAAGCGCACACACAATGTTATGCTGGTTCTGGAACACACACACACACAGTGTTACGCTGGTTCTGGTAAGCACACACACACAGTGTTACGCTGGTTCTGGAAAACACACGTACACACACTGTTATGCTGGTTCTGGAACACACACACACACACAGTGTTACGCTGGTTCTGGTAAGCACACACACACAGTGTTACGCTGGTTCTGGTAAGCACACACACACAGTGTTACGCTGGTTCTGGAACACACACAGTGTTATGCTCGTTCTGGAACACACACACACACAGTGTTACGCTGGTTCTGGTAAGCGCACACACAGTGTTACGCTGGTTCTGGAAAACACACACACACAGTGTTACGCTGGTTCTGGTAAGCACACACACACAGTGTTACGCTGGTTCTGGAACACACACAGTGTTATGCTCGTTCTGGAACACACACACACACAGTATTATGCTGGTTCTGGTAAGCGCACACACAATGTTATGCTGGTTCTGGAACACACACACACACAGTGTTACGCTGGTTCTGGTAAGCACACACACACAGTGTTACGCTGGTTCTGGTAAGCACACACACACAGTGTTACGCTGGTTCTGGTAAGCACACACACACAGTGTTACGCTGGTTCTGGTAAGCACACACACACAGTGTTACGCTGGTTCTGGTAAGCACACACACACAGTGTTATGCTCGTTCTGGAACACACACACACACAGTATTATGCTGGTTCTGGTAAGCGCACACACAGTGTTATGCTGGTTCTGGAAAACACACATACACACACTGTTATGCTGGTTCTGGAACGAACACACACACACAGTGTTACGCTGGTTCTGGTAAGCGCACACACACACACACACACACAGTGTTACGCTGGTTCTGGTAAGCGCACACACACACACACACACTGTTATGCTGGTTCTGGAACGAACACACACACACAGTGTTACGCTGGTTCTGGAAAACACACACACTGTTATGCTGGTTCTGGAACACACACACACTGTTATGCTGGTTCTGGAACACACACACACTGTTATGCTGGTTCTGGAACACACACACACTGTTATGCTGGTTCTGGAACACACACACACTGTTATGCTGGTTCTGGAACACACACACACACTGTTATGCTGGTTCTGGAACACACACACACAGTGTTACGCTCATTCTGGAACCAGCTAAATATTTTATTTTACTTAACAGATAGTTTACTTAAAGATGAACTGAACTGAAAAAAATCAACGTTGATAACATGTTGTTTATGACAATTAAAAGTAATTTACATTAAACATTTAAACTAAAAATATCAATTTAGCTTTTTTTAAGCAGCACAAAAATTGCGTTTGTTACGCTGGCAATTTCGATGACGTCACTGGCATGGTAGGACCCGCGAAGGTATATAGGCAACAGCTGCAAGTCGTATATACACACACGAAAATGAGTACGTTTAATGGCATGAGTTACGCATTTGAGCCTGTGAGGGACAGGCCAGTAGTGTCTGACTACCACCACATGGAGGACGACCAGTTTCAGGCTCCACACATACACACTTCCCCCCAAACGATCCTGTACTGTGCGCGCGGGCGCTGCCGGAGCATGGACACCGCACCGGAGTCGATCTGTTGAAGAGAGGTCAACCTGGAACATTTATTGATCGGCAAAAATGCATCACCATGCACCGTTCATTTCAGATGCTGTGCGGTGAGAGAGACGTGTCGAGGGTGGCTATGCTATCTCTAAGGGATGTCCGAGCTGAGACGCTGGAGCACCCCATAAGTAGCTGGTATGTAACAGTGTATTTTACGAATTGGCGACTGGGCTAGGCTAGGCTAATTTATATCCTTTTCTTCGACTGTTAAGGTTAACAGCGTACCGGCAGTTCACTCTTTGGGCGAGGGGGCATTTGGGAAGGAGGAATAAGATTCGTTCCTATCCTGTGCAGTGAACTAACGTTAACGTTACATCTTTTCCCCTCAGCTGAATATCAAGGATTCTAGTATGCGTTGGACTTGTAGCTAAATAAAACATTTGATGTCAGACGCTTCATGTACTCATTGACGTTTTCAACACATCTGTCTCTCGTACCTTGGATTAAACACGAGAAATCACGACTACAATAATTTTGTTGACAAGGCAGAGGGTAGAGAGAAGCAACGGAGAAGCAACGGAGTAGCCTACCATGCCAGTGACGTAGTCGAATGTTGAAATCCAACATGGCGGCGGCCGTGTAACAACAACAACATTTTCAACGTACCATTTTATCCCTTTTAACAAATTCTGCCATTTTAATAATTGTACCAATGAGAATAAAGAACATACATCTGTTATATCACATTTTTTCAAAATTTCAGTTCAGTTCATCTTTAAAGCAGGGGTAGGAAAGTTCGGTCCTAGAGAGCCGCTGTCCTGCAGAGTTTGGCTCCAACACTGAAATAAACCTCACCTGCCTATAGCCTTAGTAATCCTGAACACATTGATTAGCTTGTTCAGGTGTGTTTGATTAGGGTTGGAACTAAATTCTGCAGGGCAGCGGCTCTCTAGGACCGAACTTGCCTACCCCTGACTTAAAGTAACAGACGTTTTTTATGGATTTCAGTAGTGCTGCCCCCTTAAGGCTGATTTATGCTTCTACGTCGGACCTACGCGGAGCCTCTACGCTATAGACTGCGCCTTGGTTTTCATTTATACTTTGGCGTCGTTGTCCGCGTTGACGCACAATTACAAATGCAGAGGGAGCGTGTGAAACCCGAGGGAGCGGTTCAAGTGTCCCAATCACAGCACTTGCGTCCGCGTAGAATTGAGTGCGCGCTACACACAGCCTACGTCGTATGAATGTTTCTGATGGATGGGAATGTTTCTGCCGGATGGGAATGTTTCTGCCGGATGGGAATGTTTCTGCCGGATGGGAATGTTTCTGCCGGATGGGAATGTTTCTGCCGGATGGGAATGTTTCTGATGGATGGGAATGTTTCTGCCGGATGGGAATGTTTCTGATGGATGTTTCTGCCGGATGGGAATGTTTCTGCCGGATGGGAATGTTTCTGCCGGATGGGAATGTTTCTGCCGGATGGGAATGTTTCTGCCGGATGGGAATGTTTCTGCCGGATGGGAATGTTTCTGCCGGATGGGAATGTTTCTGATGGATGGGAATGTTTCTGATGGATGGGAATGTTTCTGCCGGATGGGAATGTTTCTGCCGGATGGGAATGTTTCTGCCGGATGGGAATGTTTCTGATGGATGGGAATGTTTCTGATGGATGGGAATGTTTCTGCCGGATGGGAATGTTTCTGCCGGATGGGAATGTTTCTGCCGGATGGGAATGTTTCTGATGGATGGGAATGTTTCTGCCGGATGGGAATGTTTCTGATGGATGTTTCTGCCGGATGGGAATGTTTCTGCCGGATGGGAATGTTTCTGCCGGATGGGAATGTTTCTGATGGATGGGAATGTTTCTGCCGGATGGGAATGTTTCTGATGGATGGGAATGTTTCTGCCGGATGGGAATGTTTCTGCTGCATGGGAATGTTTCTGATGGATGGGAATGTTTCTGCCGGATGGGAATGTTTCTGCCGGATGGGAATGTTTCTGCCGGATGGGAATGTTTCTTGCCGGATGGGAATGTTTCTGCCGGATGGGAATGTTTCTGCCGGATGGGAATGTTTCTGATGGATGGGAATGTTTCTGCCGGATGGGAATGTTTCTGCATGGGAATGTTTCTGCTAGATAGTAGATCCCGACCAATATTATCGGCCGATATTAGGCATTTTCATAACTATCGGTATTGGCATTTATAATGGCCGATAAATAAATATAAAAAAAATGCGGCGTGCAGTGATTCATGTAAGGGTGGTGCTGCCAATAAAGAACCTAAAAGCTGTCACAATGAACTGGCAAAAGCAATGATATGAATACATCAAATATAGCAAGGAGACACTTTAATTGTTTATTAATAACAAGTGTTTTCAGTCATTGTGGGCTGCAAAGATGAAGTTGAGGATGCGATCTTGGAACGCGCCAGAGAGAAATGTACATTTCAGAAGGATTACATAAGCAGAGAGGAGTTTGTCTTTCGTTTTGATTTGTTCTGTTTAAAAGTAGACATTTCAATAGATATATTTCTCAGGTCTATACGCTGAGTTTCGGTTCATTTATGAGACGAGTTGCAGTTCACTCGCCGGCGCCTCCGTTTTGAGATTATCTATTATCTGTTATATTTACTTCTTATTAATTAAATCCAGGCATTTGGTTGATGAAACATTGATTAAAATTAAGATATAATTAATACAAAACGAAATTGACTTTAATGAAAGGCTCCGTGCTTTCTGTTCGAGGTCTATGTGAAAGTTTTAAAGCACTTTAGTGCCGCTTGCGGAGCTTGTCATGTCCGTTTTTACCTCATAAATGCGAACACGAAAAATAAAATAAAATGAATATTATGTTCTGTTGAGAGCCAACCCTTCTTCATCCAGTGGGTAGTAGACTATTACTTTTGATTTGCGCAGTGTAATTCACTGAAGTGATTTCTCTGCTGCCAGCCTCTGTCACGTATTGTGTGAGCTTGTGACTATTGCAAGCCTTCAGCTGAGAAGTCCTGATTATATTGTCTGCTATAGTTACTTCTTATTTATTAATTCCAGGCAATTGATTTGTTAAACATTGATTAAAATGCGTGGCGCGAGCGACAAATCTCCGACAGGAAACGGATGGCCCATTCTGCTCTGTAACGGGTGCTTATCCGCGTCTCGGGTAAACAGCTGTTGCGACTCACGCGAGCAATAACGGCCGCGTCCGGTGTGTAGACACCGTGTTAAAGCTCATTCTGCCTATAACGCTACGTTACAACATCAAGCAATATTCCAATCATTTATATAATTATAACACTTTATATAGGGCCATTTTGCATTAAGAGTAGCCTAGTTTCACGTTTAGTAGGTACATTTGGCTTATTACTTATTTAAAATAGTATAAAAGTCTTTACATTATGTAATTAATAATTAATTAATTATGATATTATACATTTTACTTTAGTAAAAAGATCTGAGTTATTCCTCCACTTGTAGAGATTAGAGGAATTAAGACTAAAAATAGAAGATAATGTCAGTGACACTTTTGATATATTTATTGATACAAGTTGTTTTATATAACGTGACTAAATTAAAAGACAAAGCCGTTAGTGAAGATTATGCAACAGTATTTAGAATATAATATAATATAACATGCAACACAAACTAGTTTGGTTACAGCTCAAATGTATCATTCTCATTCTATCATTCCCCCTGCCTCCATTACATATCTTTGTCACACAAGTGTTCGATCACCAGATTTGAGTGATCATTGCAAAACGTTTATATATTTATTCTGTTTAAATACTTTGTAATACAGCACCCATCAAAAGTTTGTACACACCAATAGGAAAGTGTGTCCAAACTTTTGACTGGTACTGTACTATAATACACATAAATAATATTGCTACTGTACACAAATAATGTCGGCCGATATATCGGTATCGGCCCCCAAAAATCCATATCGGTCGGGCTCTACTAGATAGGAATGTTTCTCACCACGCAGTGAACGCCGGCTCGGCTCCTGCAGGTGAAGTTTGCCGGTCGCCCGAAGGTGCAGTTGTGATGAAACGAGCAGTTGATGCATTCGGACGGCAGTTTGATGCACAGACCTCCACTGGGACACCTGGACGTGTAGTTCTCTGTCAGCACTGGAGCCGCTGCACACACACACACGTTTCAGTCTCACACTGCTGCTCGTCTGCATGAGGCAGTGTGTGAAAGGCTCACCGGAGGAAGTGTGTGTGTCTCACCTGAGGAAGTGTTTGAGGGCGAGTCTCACCTGAGGAAGTAAGTGTGAGTGTGTGTGTGTGAGAGTGAGTGTGAGAGTGTATGTGTGTGTGAGTCTCACCTGAGGAAGTGTTTGAGGGTGAGTCTCACCTGAGGAAGTAAGTGTGAGTGTGTTTTCGTGTGTGTGTGTGAGAGTAAGTGTGTGTGTGAGAGTGAGTGTGAGAGTGTATGTGTGTGTGAGTCTCACCTAAGGAAGTGTTTGAGGGTGAGTCTCACCTGAGGACGTAAGTGTGTGTGTGTGTGTGAGAGAGTGAGTGAGTGTGTGTGTGAGTCTCACCTGAGGAAGTGTTTGAGGGTGAGTCTCACCTGAGGACGTAAGTGTGTGTGTGTGTGTGAGAGAGTGAGTGTGTGTGTGTGTGTGTGAGTCTCACCTGAGGACGAGGTCAGGGCCGCTGGGCTGCTCATCACTGGGTTCTGCTGAGCCGTGAACGGGGGATCCTGACCAACATGAGCAGAACTCAGATACCCTGAGGAGAGAGAGACCACATCACTTGTGTGTGTGTGTGTGTGTGTGTGTTTCAGGCATGTGCAAATAAAATTTCAGGCCATGGTAAAATAAATCAAATGAAAAAAATGTTTTTTCACATTCAATTTGTATTCAATAGCATTGCAACTTTATGGTTGTTCTGTAAAATATAATCAATCATAATAATATATATTATTATTATAAATACTCATGTTTTATTTTTAGTACATAGTATTGTTACTTTTTATTGTTTTAGTTTCCATAATTTAATTTAATTATGTTATTGTGTAGTCCTACTAACGTTAAATGGGGAAGAGCTGATTTTTCTTATTTTATTGTCCTTCGCTGATGACATGATTAAAGCGTATCTTTAAAATACAACATAATACCCTGTAAATGTGTTTACAATATGAATAAACCCTAGTATTTACATGGTTCACATGACATCACTGATGTACTGTACCAAAAACAGCGGTAACTTACAACACCGCGCTAATAGAGTGCTACCGAAGCACTGTTTAGCTCTTACCGATTACACATTTGGAGTAAATGTCCAGCAGCAGCAGAACCAGGATCATATAAGAGCTCATGATGTTCCGTCCGCGTTCAAAAACCCATTTCAGTCCGTTCGCTGGCATCCCGAACACTGGTTTTGTTCTGTTGTGCTGCCCGACGGACGGTCTCCCACTTCCGCTTCCGCAAGAGTCCAAACGGCTGATAGTTCAAAATAAAAGTCCAATAACGGAGGAAGAACGATTGCTTTATTTATTCAATCTTTTTAGGGAGAATTTAAGTTATTTATCTCGCTTTAAAAAAAAAATATCTAAACGTTTCCCATGAAGATATATTTCTTTATTTTTCTAACCAAGAGAAGGCATTCGGGCTTGTCTTGCTGAAATTGAAATTAAAAGGGATAGTTTACCCGAAAATGACAATTCTGCCATTAATCACTCACCCTCATGTCGTTCAAAACCCGTAAGACTATTGTTAATCTTAGGAGCACAAATTAAGATATTTTCAATGAAATATAAGAGCGTACCCTCCAGTGATAGCTACGCAACTACCACTTTCATAAAAGCAATCCATTCGACTCCAGTGGTTCAACCTCAGTTTTATGAAGCGACGAGGGGCTTGTTTGCACACCAATTATTATTATTTTTTACCACTTTGTTTACAAAATATTAATCTGCAACGCTGCTCTCGTGAACGCGCGAAAGTTCAACAGGTATTGAACAAATTGAGGGAGAGTAATTAATGAAATATTAATTTTTGGGTAAACTAATCCTTTAATATATATTTTTTTATATTTTATTTTAAGTAACAAAAATATTTCTGTTAACTATAATAACCCTAGCATTGCGTGATTTATAATGGAGTAAAATGTCAAAGGGAATACTTAATTATTTAATTAACTAATTAAAGATTCTGAATGCCGTACGTGTGTGTGTGCCGTACAAAGCTGTACGTGTGTGACAGAGAATAACAAACCAGAAACATGATGCTGAATCTTTGAGTCTCTTTATTGCAAACCGTCAGCACTTGAACACAAACATCCAGACACACCATCATATCATATCACACGGCCAGCGAACAAAGCCGTTGGTTCACAGATCATCTTCCGAATGCCATCGCTCAGAGTAAACAGTGCAGTTTTCCTTCTTCATATTCCCATCTGTGGCCTTCATCTCAGACCAGGGTTCGTACAGACTCTGTAAAATGAAATTCCAGGACTTTTCAAGCACTAGTTTTTTCAAAGAACTACAATCAGGCATGGGAAATCCCCTTAACCATTGAAAGGATACTATAACAAAGATATTGTCTTCCTATTCAAACTGATTTTTTACCATGAATAATCGATCAACCTGAAGAATGAAAGTTGTATTATATACTTATCATAAACTTAACATCATGCGAAATAGCTCTATATATCAGACGGGCTGCAGCGTTAATTTTATGTGAAAAGATAGTAATTTCAAGCACTCTTCTAATACTTCTTCATAAATATGGCTATTTTGAAGAGTTTTCCAGGACTTAAATTTAAAAAAAGTCAAATTCAAATTCTTGTACGAACCCTGTGGGACTCAGAAGTGTTCCTCAGCGCTGCGGCAGCGGGACCGTCGGATCCGAGTCAGTCTGGCCATCACCTCCTCCACACACACTTCTCCGTGCACCTTGTTGTCTCTGGTGCGCACGTTCACACTGTTCGTGACACGCTCCTTCTCGCCCACCACTGCCAGACAAACACACACAAACACAGACAGCTGGCGTATCAGTGTACGGATCAGTGTTGGGGAAAGTTACTTTTAAAAGTAACGCATTAAAATATTGCGTTACTCCTAAAAAAGTAACTAATTGCGTTACTAAGTCACTTTTTATGAAAAGTAATGCATTATAATTTTGTGTTACTTCCAAAAAAGTAACTAATTGCGCTACTTAGTTACTTTTTATGAAAAGTAATGCCTTACTCCTAAAAAAGTAACTATTTGTGTTACTTTTTATGAAAAGTAATGCATTTTTATTATATTGCGTTACTCCCAAAAAAGTAACTAATCGCATGTCATGTAAAAAGCTGTCAGTCAATAAATGTGAAAAAGTAACTAGAGTTACTTATTTGAAAAAGTAACTTATATATTTTGTTGTAAATTACTTTAATACTAACTTGAAAAAGTAATCTGACTATGTAACCCAAGCTACTTGTAATGAGTTACACCCGACACTGCGTATCAGTGTCGGGAAACTCGCTCGTCAGTCCTCACGTCTTACCCAGGATGAAGTTGTACTGCGCCAGCTGTGCGTTGCGAATTTTCTTGTTCAGAAGGCAACTGGAATCCAAATCAGCATCGGCCATAAACCCGGCTTCAACAAACCGTTTACAGACCTGGAGCGGGAGGAAGATCAACTTTAGTTTCTAAATTCTCTTTTGTGAATGTGAATTTTTTTGACTTTTTACTGACTTTTTTTCTCGTCATTGTAGGTTATCTCTTGCAATTCTGACTTTTTTCTCGTAATCGTAGTTTATTTCTCGCAATTCTGACTGTTTTTCTTGCAATCGTAGATTATCTCTGGCAATTCTGACTTTTTTCTCGTAATCGTAGGTTATTTCTCGCAATTCTGACTTTTTTCTCGCAATCGTAGTTTATTTCTCGGAATTCTGACTTTTTTCTCGTAATCTTGCAATTCTGGCTTTTTTCTCGTAATCTTGCAATTCTGACTTTTTTCTCGTAATCTTGCAATTCTGAATTTTTTCTCGCAATCGTAGTTTATTTCTCACAATTCTGACTTTTTTCTCGCAATCGTAGTTTATTTCTCACAATTCTGACTTTTTTCTCGCAATCGTAGTTTATTTCTCGGAATTCTGACTTTTTTCTCGTAATCTTGCAATTCTGACTTTTTTCTCGTAATCTTGCAATTCTGACTTTTTTCTCGCAATCGTAGTTTATTTCTCACAATTCTGACTTTTTTCTCGTAATCGTGCATATGAATCGTTCATAATAAGAGCAGGAACATGATTATTTTTATAGTCTAAAAAATATAAAGACAGAGCATCAAAAAACATTCTCTGTTGTTCAGTAAGTGATGATAGAGCTGATGTTGAACCTGTTTGGCATATTCTTCGAGGGACGGGTTAACCGGCACCAGCATCACCTGACGTGGAGACAACCACAGCGGCCTGAGGAAACACAGATGCAACAAGAACCCTTAAAAGACCTCAAATCATCTGAAGCCATGATTTATGAGGCTACAGTCATTCATAGTACAATCACTTTTCTGACAACAACCAAAATGTGATGCAGCTTTGCGAAGACAGCTGTAATGCCGCTTAATGTAGAGCAGTTTTCTTATTTCTGATCCATTTAAATTTCAAAAATGTTCCTACTTATAGCTAACAATAACAACATTGATTAAAATTATTCGAAACAGTTCCTCACCATTTCCCGGCGTAGTTCTCGGTGAGGATGGCGATCATTCGCTCCACTGATCCCAGAATGGCGCGGTGAATGATCACCGGTCTGGCCTTGTCATCCCCATCTTTCCTGCAACGGTTCACACAGTTAAAGGTGTAGTGTGTGATTTATAGCGGCATCTAGTGGTGAGGTTGTGTATTGCACCCAACAGAAGTTAAGGTGGCCGACAGGAAGTGATGACGTCGTCTGAGACAGCAGAGAGTAGCCAGTTAAACAATGAGGTTTCTTTACAAGGATAAGTTAAGAAATTATGTTTACTTAATTATTCAGTAAAACGATGTTATTGCGAATGTTATTGTTACATGTTCATCATTTTATCAGTGTTTTATTCGCTGAATTTAGCAGCTTCTTTACATGAAGAATAACAGTGATGAAAAGCGTTTGTCCGTTCAGGGCCACCGTAGAAACATGTTGATGTAAGGAGGAGTGTGTGTAGAGAGAAACTGCTCATTCTAAGCTAATAAAAACATAACGGTTCATTAAGGTCTTTATAGACCACTGAAAACATAGTTATGTATAAGATATTGCATTTCTGTCAACAGATCCTCCTAAATATCACACAATGCATCTTTACAACACAGACTGCAAAGCCGTCAGAGAGTTTACAGCGAGTGCTGGGCTGTTCTCACCCCACATATGTCAGATTGAAGCGCACGGGTAACTGGAAGTCCAGCTGAATCGTGGCGCACTGATGATAACGGCCGATGGCGTCTTTAATCTGGATGTCAATCTGGAGCAGAAGAGTTCAGAGAAATTAATATTCCTGCTGGGAAACGTCTTGATATGGAAGCTTGTTTCCGCCATGGAAAAATAAAAGCGAGTATTGCTTGGGAAATAAACTATGATTGCGGAAAAAATTCAAAAAGTCAGAATTGCGAGAAATAAACTTGGGATAGCGAGAAAACTCAGAATTAAGAGAAATGAACCACGATTGCAGGAAAAAAGTCATAATTGTGAGAAAAATTTTTTTGCGATTCCGAAAAAAATTCTGAATTGCGAGATATAAACTACAATTAGGAGAAATTCTGAAAAATAAAGTCACAATTCTGAGATAATTTCGTAATTGTAATTCATATCTCGCAATTCAGATTTTTTTTTGGAATTGTAGTTTATTTCTCCCAATTCTGACCTTTTTTAATCGCAAGTTTATATCTCGCAATTCTGAATTTTTCGCAATTATGAGTTCTTTACAATTCTGAATTTTTCCGCAATCGTAATTTATATCTCGCAATTCTGAATTTTTCTCGGAATCAATTTATCTCTCACAATTCCACATTTTTTTCGGAATCGTAGTTTATTTCTCCCAATTCTGACTTTTTTTTATTGTAATCGCAATTTAATATCTCGCAATTCATTATTTTTCTGCAATTATGGGTTCTCTCGCAATTCTGAAAATTTTCTCACAATCAGTTTATTTATCGCAATTCCGACTTTCTCGCAATTCCAAGTTTATATTTCACAATTCTCACCTTATAACTTACAAAAAGTCATAGTTGTACGAGATAAACGAGTCAGAAAATGTCAGAATTGTACGCTTAATTTTTTTTCATGAGAAAAAAGTGAGAATTGCTTGATAAAAAGTCACAATTACCTTTTTTAATAAGTTTCCTGTGATGAAAACAAGCTTCTATAGGTCGATGTGATTTATGAACGCAACATCAGTCATAAAGAGTTCTGACCTTTGGTCCGTAAAAAGCCCCATCGCCAGGATTCAGCTTCCACGGCTCTCCGAACTCATTCAGGCTGTTCTCCAGTTGCTGTTCAAATAAAACCTCAGTTATACTGAACAAAAACCCCAAATCTCAGAGACAGCGGTTAAATGGCATTCTGGAACCTTCTCGGCTTGATTCCACACCGCAACATCGCCCAGAAACTTCTCGGGACGCGTGGAGAGATGCAGCTGGAAGGAGAAGCCGAAGACGTCGTAGATGCAGCGCAAGAAATCCAGACAACCCTTCATCTCAGACTCGATCTGAAACAACACCAACAAACTACCCTGTAAAGTCTGAATGAGCTGTTGAAGGCGTTACAGGTGATCGTGGGTTTGACGGTGGAGGAAAGCAAGCTTTCTTAACCTTAAAAAACTGAGTGTTCTTCAGAGGGGTCCAAGACCCCAGGACTTTTGTCGCACTTGAACCACTAATACACAAAAAGAACTGAATGGATTCGAGGAGTTTTGTGGTTGAAATTCAAAAAAGTAACAAATCCTTCCCTCTTGGGTCAATTTGACCCCCTTAGGAATGAATGGAATGTGAGGAATGCTTCAGTACACACAGAGAAACCTAAACATGCTCAAAATTCAAACTAAAAATGCTAA
This sequence comes from Siphateles boraxobius, assembly GCF_051911475.1. Classification (NCBI taxonomy): domain Eukaryota; kingdom Metazoa; phylum Chordata; class Actinopteri; order Cypriniformes; family Leuciscidae; genus Siphateles; species Siphateles boraxobius. Next base: position 6,743,716 of record NW_027508942.1, read on the forward strand.
AACTTTACCAAAAAATTACTTTCTGGAAGGAAAAAAAGTATAATTTTCGGGCTTCGAGGGAAAGGATGAAGGTTGAATGAAGTGCACTTGTGGTTGTGATGTCTTCTGAAGATCACACTCACACTAAAGCCACAGCTCACCTGATCAATAGAGCAGAATATATGAGCGTCGTCCTGCTGGAAGCGCCGGACCCTCGTGAGGCCCGTCAGCGTTCCCGAGAGCTCGTTCCGGTGCAGCACACCGAAGTCAGCCAGTCTGAGAGGAAGCTCCCGCCAGGAGCGCGGCCGGTGACCGAACATCAGACTGACACACACACACACAGGAAGATAATGATGGGTTGAGTTGGGTTGTTGTGTTTAGTTGGGTGGGTGGGTGGGTTGAGTTGGGTTGTTGGGTGGCTTGAGTTGGGTTGTTGATTTTAGTTGGGTTTGTTGTTGTGTTTAGTTGGCTGGGTTGAGTTGGGTTGTTGTGTTTAGTTGGGTGGGTGGGTTGAGTTGGGTGGGTTGTTGTGTTTAGTTGGGTGGGTTGAGTTGGGTTGTTGCTTTTAGTTGGGTGGGTTGTTGTGTTTAGTTGGCTGGGTTGAGTTGGGTGGGTGTGTGGGTTGAGTTGGGTTAGGTTAGGGTTAGTTGGGTGTTTAGTTAGTTTTGAGTTGGGTTGTTGTGTTTAGTTGGGTGGGTGGGTTAAGTTCAGTTGGGTTATGTTTAGCTAGGTTGGGCTGAACTGGGTTGAATAAGGTTGGGTTGAGTTGTGTTTTGTTGGGTTGAGTTGGGTTATGTTAAGCTAGGTTGGGCTGAACTGGGTTAAGTTAGGTTGGGTTGTGTTTTGTTAGGTTCAGTCGTTTGATTGTGTTGTATTGATTTGTGATTAGTTGGGTTGTGTAGAGTTTAATTGGGTTGGGTTGAGTTGTGTTTAAGTTGGAAATTTAATTGTCAGGTCTATTATAAATACAGTGTAAATATAATTTAGTACCATAAAATGAATGAATGAACCCCTTAAAATACAAAATATTTTAATCAAGCTAAAATATAGTACATTAACTTCATTGAAATAAAAAATAATTGTGTTATTTTTGACGGACACACTGAAGATGTGATATTGAGGTGTTGATGATTCACCAGTGTCCAGGACAGTTCATGGGCTTCAGAGCGAAGACGTCTTGCTCCACCGCGAACGAGAACATGTTGTCACTGTAAAGCTGCCAGTGACCCGACGTCTCCCACAGTCTGGAGTTATAGATGTTCGGAGACGCAACCTCCTGAAAACCCCGCCGGCAGTACTCCTCCTG
>NW_027508942.1:6747500-6782500 GCF_051911475.1 Siphateles boraxobius
CACACACACACACACACACACACAAACACCCTAACCCAACCCCTAAACCTACCCATCACACACACACTAACCCAACCCCTAAACCTACCCATCACACACACACACACACGCACACGCGGACACACAGACACACACACACTAACCCGACCCCTAAACCTACCCATCACACACACACACTAACCCGACCCCTAAACCTACCCATTGCACACACACACAAACAGACTAACCCAACCCCTAAACCTACCCATCTCACACACACACACACACGCATGAACGTCACAGTGTTCTTCAGGGCTGAACTGGTGTGTTTTGCGCTCACACACACACACACACACACACACACACACACACACGTACCCTGATGAACTCGGTCAGTGTGTTGTAGATGAACGCTCCTCGAGGCAGAAAGAAGCAGCTTCCAGGACTCAGATCGTGGAAGAAGAAAAGCTCCTGATCCTGTAGAACACACCATCAGACACACACATCTTAACAACCTGGTTCAGTCACACGAGGAGGACGTGACATCATCGCTCCACAGGAAGTGAAGACAAATATACAGGATAACCCCTTATATATCATGAGGAAAAACATCAAGAAAAAACACTTTCAAGATGAATAAATGTGAACAGCCAAATCTTTATATATAAAGATTAAATTATAGAAATATTAACTTGCAATCTTCAAATAAATTTTTATGGATTTGTCCGATGAAAAGGTGACTGGATCAGTAAATCTCACACACACACACACACACACAAACCTTCCCGATCTTGCGGTGGTCTCGGTTCCTGGCTTCCTCCTGGAAACGCTCCCATTCCTTCAGCATTTTGCTGTCAGGAAAAGAGATTCCGTAGATCCGCTGAAGAGTCTCCATGTCGGAGCGGCCTTCCCAGTACGTGGAGGAGTTCTGGACAACACACACCATCAGTCCAATACAATTCAGATCTTTTCCATTTTTATTCCTTTAAGTTCAATTCTATTTGATTTCATTAAATTCAATTTTGTTCTGTTCAATTGAATTATTTTCCATTTAATTCACTATAATTCTGTTCCTTTCTATTCCATATAATTAAATTCAGTTCCATTTAATTCTGTACAATTCAGTTCCATTCCATTCAGTTCAATTAGTTTCTGTACAATTCAGTTCTGTTCTGTTCCAGTGCATTCCATTCAGTTAAATTAAATTCGATTTAATTCAATATAATTGTGTTCTGTTCAATTTTATTCTGTTCCGTTTAATTTAATTTAATTCTGTTCCATTCAATTCAGTAAAATTTCAATTCAGTACTGTTCCATTCAATTCACTTCAATTTAACTAAAATGTATCTAATATTCCATTCAATTCAGTTTAATTCTGTTTCATTCAATTACATTCCATTTAATTAAATTCCATTAAATTATATTCAATTCAATTTCATTCAGTTCTGTTCCATTTAATTCAGTGCAGTTAAATTACATTCAAATCCATTAAATGAAACGAAGTTAAATTAAGTTATTAAATAAAATAAAGTTAAATGAAAGTTTAAGACCATTTCACACTATAAAGACCTTCTAGAACTGCAGATGTCAAGCATCTGTAATAGTTTGAGATGATGTTAAACTGAGTTACCTTATAGATCTTGAGTACTTTGACCCTTCCGGTGTGCCGTACATGCGGGCCGCGACACAGGTCGATCAAAGGGCCACACCTGAGACAGGAAGAGGTCATGAGACACACACACACACACACACACACACACACACACAAGCTTTACAGCATCCGTATGGACAAACATCACTTCCTGTTACCTGTAGACCGTCGTGGTCGCCGTGGAAACCTTCTCGTTCAGGATGCGACACTTGAACTTGTTGTACTAGAAAAAGAAGAAACACTTTAACATTTGTTAACTAACAGTGAGCAATACATTTTACAACATTTATTATTTTTTGTTAATGTTAGGTAATAAAAATCCAGCTGTTCATTGTTTGTTCTTCTTAGTTCACAGAGCGTTAACTAATGTTAAAAGATACAACTTTTGATTTAAAAAATGTATTACTAAATCTTGAGATTAACATTAACTAAGATTTGCAATAGAAGTATTGTTCATTCCTGGTTCATGTTCACTAATCGCTGAAATCACAGGGTCTGATGTGGTCAAGTCACATCACCTTTATTTCTATAGCGCTTTATACAATATAGAGCGTTGCATTATTTTCCTGTTGTCTCTGTAAAGCTGCTTTGAAACAAAGTTTGTTTCTAGAAGAAAATAGCGGCTCAGTCCAGCTTAAGTACGTTCAGTGATGCTTCATTTTTGTTGTAAAAAAGTTATTAATTTAGTTCATTAATATATATATAGACTCACTGGAGAAAACCGTGATGTCATCGTCCAGCTCAGTTTAGTCCTCACATAATGGTGTCAATGCAGGAGATCAATAATATTGCTGAATATTAAATGGTAAATGTCCCTAACTAAGCACGCCAAAAGCCAAAGGCAAAATAAAAGGCGACAGTGGCAAGGAACCAAAACTCCATGGTGAAGTATGAACTCTTACAGTAAAGGTCTGGAGGTGGAGTTTCTGACCTTGAACATCTGGAGTTTCTGAACTTGAACATCTGGAGTTTCTGACCTTGAACATCTGGAGTTTCTGAACTTGAACATATGGAGGTTCTGACCTTGAACATCTGGAGTTTCTGAACTTGAACATCTGGAGTTTCTGAACTTGAACATCTGGAGATTCTGACCTTGAACATCTGGAGATTCTGACCTTGAACATCTGGAGATTCTGACCTTGAACATCTGGAGTTTCTGACCTTGAACATCTGGAGTTTCTGACCTTGAACATCTGGAGTTTCTGACCTTGAACATATGGAGTTTCTGACCTTGAACATCTGGAGCAGCGTCTCCTTCCGGACCTCCAGTCTCTCGAACGGCTGCTTGTCCTTGATGATGCCTCGGCAGAGAAGCTCCAGATCCGCAAACTCTGAGCTTGACACTCCTCTGTCAACACACAGACACGCTGATGATGACGAGAGCAGACGTGATGAAGATCATCTGAGGAACAGCACACACACTCACTTGTGTCCGTCCAGGAACATGTCGTAGTAGAAGCCGTTCTCGATGGGCGGCCCGTAGCAGAGACACCCGCCGTAGAAACACTCCATGGCCTCGCCCAGGATATGAGCGCTCGAGTGCCAGTACACCTGAGGCGGAAAACAACTGTGTGTGTGTGTAGAATTACATTCAATTCAATACAATTCTATTTAGTTCAATTCAACTATTCCGTTCAGTTCAATTTAATTATGTTCCATTCAATTCAGTTTAATTCTATTATGTTCAATTTAATTCCATTAAATTCAATTCTGTTCTGTTCAATTTCATTCAATTCAGTTCCGTTCAATTAAATTAAATTCAGCTCTGTTCAATTTAATACATTAAAATCCATTCAATTCAGTTTTGTTCAATTCCATTAAATCCAATTCAATTCAGCTCGGTTCAGTTCAATTCAGTTCAATTATTAAAACTACACTCTCTCACTCACACTCACTCTCACTCGCACTCGCACTCGCACTCGCACTCGCACTCTCACACACTCTCACACACTCTCACACACTCTCACACTCTCCCTCACACTCTCCCTCACACTCTCCCTCACACTCTCCCTCACACTCTCCCTCACACTCTCCCTCACACTCTCCCTCACACTCTCCCTCACACTCTCACACACACTCTCACACACACTCTCACACACACTCTCACACACACTCTCACACACACTCTCCCTCACACTCTCCCTCACACTCTCCCTCACACTCTCCCTCACACTCTCCCTCACACTCTCCCTCACACTCTCCCACACACTCTCACACACACTCTCACACACACTCTCACACTCACACACACTCTCACACACTCTCACACACACACACTCACTCTCACACACTCACTCTCACACTCTCTCACACACACACACTCACTCTCACACTCACTCTCACACACTCACTCACACACTCTCACTCACACTCTCACTCACACTCTCACTCACACTCTCACACTCTCTCACACTCTCACTCTCACTGTCACTCACACTCTCACTCTCACTCTCACACTCACACTCACACTCACACTCACACTCACACTCACACACTCTCACTCTCACTCTCACTCTCACTCTCACTCTCACTCACACTCACACTCACACTCTCACACTCTCACACTCTCACACTCTCACACTCACACTCTCACTCTCACTCTCACTCTCACACACACACTCTCACTCACACTCACACTCACACTCTCACTCTCACTCACACTCTCACTCACACTCTCACTCACACTCACACTCACACTCTCACTCTCACTCTCACTCTCACTCTCACTCTCACTCTCACTCACACTCACACTCTCACTCTCACTCTCACTCACACACACACTCTCACACTCACACACACTCTCACTCACACTCTCACTCACTCACACTCTCACTCACTCACACTCTCACTCACTCACTCACACTCTCACACACTCTCACACACTCTCACACACTCTCACTCACACTCACTCACACTCACTCACACTCACTCACACTCACTCACACTCACTCACACTCACTCTCACTCTCACTCACACTCTCACTCACACTCTCACTCACACTCTCACTCACACTCTCACTCACACTCTCACTAAACAGTTTTATTATTATTGTAACAGACTTTGTTGGATTGTACATGACAGAATCCAACAAAGTCTGTTACTATAATACCGGTAATGATGTACTGGCGCTCGTTGTATGTGTGTATGCAATCTTTTTTTCCCCTCTGGGCTTGCCGTAGATAGGAATGGGTTGTGCGCACTTGGTACTAGAGTTTCGCGGGTTTTTGGAGTTAGTGATCTGATGTGTGGTATAATAAAGTGGAGAAGAGTTCAAACTGCTATGTTTATTATTTATTCAAGCTGCTAACCTTACACCTAGAAGGTTAAGTTCCCCTGCGGCTATTTTCTCCAACTTAAACCAATACCGTGACTATGCGCAGTTGCGCATGAATTGTCTATGCACTCGGGAGGTGTCTAGATTATGCGCATGACTTAAACGCTGGCAGACACAGCAGCAGTTGTTGGCAGGTATATTGATCATGAAATCAGAATTTTCTTGTCTTGAATTATTCATTCATTCATTCATTCATATTCATTCATTCATTCATTTATGTCACTTGTTTAAGTCATCTAAAAAAATAAAATAAATTAAACTCTATTAGGGGGCCCCCTGGTGGCCAGGGGGCCCCAAGCAGCCGCTTAGTTTGCTTATGCCTCGGGCCGGCCCTGCTCACACTCTCACTCACACTCTCACCCTCACTCACACTCTCACCCTCACTCACACTTTCTCTCGCACTCTAACACACTCTCACACACTCTCACACTCACTCTCACACTCACACTCACTCTCACTCTCACACTCACTCTCACACTCACTCTCACACTCACTCTCACACTCACTCTCACACTCACTCTCACACTCACTCTCACACTCACTCTCACACTCACTCTCACACTCACTCTCACACTCACTCTCACACTCACTCTCACACTCACTCTCACACTCACTCTCACACTCACTCTCACACTCACTCTCACACTCACTCTCACACTCACTCTCACTCTCACACTCACTCTCACCCTCACTCACACTCTCACCCTCACTCACACTTTCTCTCGCACTCTCACACACTCTCACACACTCTCACACACTCTCACACACTCTCACACACTCTCACACTCACTCTCACACTCACTCTCACACTCACTCTCACACTCACTCTCACACTCACTCTCACACTCACTCTCACACTCACTCTCACACTCACTCTCACACTCACTCTCACACTCACTCTCACACTCACTCTCACACTCACTCTCACACTCACTCTCACACTCACACTCACACTCACTCTCACACTCACTCTCACTCTCACACTCTCTCACTCTCACTCTCTCTCTCACACTCTCTCACTCTCACTCACACTCACTCTCACTCTCACACTCTCACACTCTCACACTCTCACACTCTCACACTCTCACACTCTCACTCTCACACTCTCACTCTCACACTCTCACTCTCACACTCTCACTCTCACACTCTCACTCTCACACTCTCACTCTCACACTCACACTCTCACACTCACTCTCACTCTCTCTCACTCTCTCACACTCTCACACTCTCACTCTCACTCTCACTCACACACACACTCTCACTGGTTAACTCACGGCCTGAGCGTCCTCATGGTCGAAGCGCAGCAGCTCCAGACTGCAGTCGGTCTCCAGCGGTCGGTCCAGATCCCACAGTTCTCCGTTCACACGGGCGATCACACAGTTATCCGCCAGACCTCGACTGCATCAACACACACAAACACACAGTTAATCCGCCTGACCTCGACTGCATCAACACACACAAACACACAGTTAATCCGCCTGACCTCGACTGCATCAACACACACAAACACACAGTTAATCCGCCTGACCTCGACTGCATCAACACACACAAACACACAGTTAATCCGCCTCACCTCGACTGCATCTACACACACAAGCACACAGTTAATCCGCCTGACCTCGACTGCATCAATACACTCAAAAACACACAGTTAATCCGCCTGACCTCGACTGCATCAACACACACAAACACACAGTTAATCCGCCTGACCTCGACTGCATCAACACGCACAAACACACAGTTAATCCGCCTGACCTCGACTGCATCAACACACACAAACACACAGTTAATCCGCCTGACCTCGACTGCATCAACACACACAAACACACAGTTAATCCGCCTGACCTCGACTGCATCTACACACACAAGCACACAGTTAATCCGCCTGACCTCGACTGCATCAATACACTCAAAAACACACAGTTAATCCGCCTGACCTCGACTGCATCAGCACACACAAAAACACAGTTAATCCGCCTGACCTCGACTGCATCAACACACACAAACACACAGTTAATCCGCCTGACCTCGACTGCATCAACACACACAAACACACAGTTAATCCGCCTGACCTCGACTGCATCAACACACACAAAAACACAGTTAATCCGCCTGACCTCGACTGCATCAACACGCACAAACACACAGTTAATCCGCCTGACCTCGACTGCATCAACACACACAAACACACAGTTAATCCACCTGACCTCGACTGCATCAACACACACAAACACACAGTTAATCCGCCTGACCTCGACTGCATCAACACACACAAACACACAGTTAATCCGCCTGACCTCGACTGCATCAGCACACACAAACACACAGTTAATCCGCCTGACCTCGACTGCATCAACACACACAAACACACAGTTAATCCGCCTGACCTCGACTGCATCAACACACACAAACACACAGTTAATCCGCCTGACCTCGACTGCATCAACACACACAAACACACAGTTAATCCGCCTGACCTCGACTGCATCAGCACACACAAACACACAATTAATCCGCCTGACCTCGACTGCATCAGCACACACAAACACACAGTTAATCCGCCTGACCTCGACTGCATCAACACACACAAGCACACAGTTAATCCGCCTGACCTCGACTGCATCAACACACACAAACACACAGTTAATCCGCCTGACCTCGACTGCATCAACACACACAAACACACAGTTAATCCGCCTGACCTCGACTGCATCAACACACACAAACACACAGTTAATCCGCCTGACCTCGACTGCATCAACACACACAAACACACAGTTAAACCGCCTGACCTCGACTGCATCAACACACACAAACACACAGTTAATCCGCCTGACCTCGACTGCATCAACACACACAAACACACAGTTAATCCACCTGACCTCGACTGCATCAACACACACAAACACACAGTTAATCCGCCTGACCTCGACTGCATCAACACACACAAACACACAGTTAATCCGCCTGACCTCAACTGCATCAACACACACAAACACACAGTTAATCCGCCTGACCTCGACTGCATCAACACACACAAACACACAGTTAATCCGCCTGACCTCGACTGCATCAGCACACACAAACACACAGTTAATCCGCCTGACCTCGACTGCATCAACACACACAAACACACAGTTAATCCGCCTGACGTCGACTGCATCAACACACACAAACACACAGTTAATCCGCCTGACCTCGACTGCATCAGCACACACAAACACACAGTTAATCCACCTGACCTCGACTGCATCAACACACACAAACACACAGTTAATCCGCCTGACCTCGACTGCATCAACACACACAAACACACAGTTAATCCGCCTGACCTCGACTGCATCAGCACACACAAACACACAGTTAATCCGCCTGACCTCGACTGCATCAACACACACAAACACACAGTTAATCCGCCTGACCTCGACTGCATCAACACACACAAACACACAGTTAATCCGCCTGACCTCGACTGCATCAACACACACAAACACACAGTTAATCCGCCTGACCTCAACTGCATCAACACACACAAACACACAGTTAATCCGCCTGACCTCGACTGCATCAACACACACAAACACACAGTTAATCCGCCTGACCTCGACTGCATCAGCACACACAAACACACAGTTAATCCGCCTGACCTCGACTGCATCAACACACACAAACACACAGTTAATCCGCCTGACCTCGACTGCATCAACACACACAAACACACAGTTAATCCGCCTGACCTCGACTGCATCAGCACACACAAACACACAGTTAATCCACCTGACCTCGACTGCATCAACACACACAAACACACAGTTAATCCGCCTGACCTCGACTGCATCAACACACACAAACACACAGTTAATCCGCCTGACCTCGACTGCATCAGCACACACAAACACACAGTTAATCCGCCTGACCTCGACTGCATCAACACACACAAACACACAGTTAATCCGCCTGACCTCGACTGCATCAACACACAGAAACACACAGTTAATCCGCCTGACCTCGACTGCATCAACACACACAAACACACAGTTAATCCGCCTGACCTCGACTGCATCAGCACACACAAACACACAGTTAATCCGCCTGACCTCGACTGCATCAACACACACAAGCACACAGTTAATCCGCCTGACCTCGACTGCATCAACACACACAAACACACAGTTAATCCGCCTGACCTCGACTGCATCAACACACACAAAAACACAGTTAATCCGCCTGACCTCGACTGCATCAACACACACAAACACACAGTTAATCCGCCTGACCTCGACTGCATCAACACACACAAACACACAGTTAAACCGCCTGACCTCGACTGCATCAACACACACAAACACACAGTTAATCCGCCTGACCTCGACTGCATCAACACACACAAACACACAGTTAATCCACCTGACCTCGACTGCATCAACACACACAAACACACAGTTAATCCGCCTGACCTCGACTGCATCAACACACACAAACACACAGTTAATCCGCCTGACCTCGACTGCATCAACACACACAAACACACAGTTAATCCGCCTGACCTCGACTGCATCAGCACACACAAACACACAGTTAATCCGCCTGACCTCGACTGCATCAACACACACAAACACACAGTTAATCCGCCTGACCTCGACTGCATCAACACACACAAACACACAGTTAATCCGCCTGACCTCGACTGCATCAACACACACAAACACACAGTTAATCCGCCTGACCTCGACTGCATCAGCACACACAAACACACAGTTAATCCGCCTGACCTCGACTGCATCAACACACACAAATACACAGTTAATCCGCCTGACCTCGACTGCATCAACACACACAAACACACAGTTAATCCGCCTGACCTCGACTGCATCAACACACACAAACACACAGTTAATCCGCCTGACCTCGACTGCATCAACACACACAAACACACAGTTAAACCGCCTGACCTCGACTGCATCAACACACACAAACACACAGTTAATCCGCCTGACCTCGACTGCATCAACACACACAAACACACAGTTAATCCACCTGACCTCGACTGCATCAACACACACAAACACACAGTTAATCCGCCTGACCTCGACTGCATCAACACACACAAACACACAGTTAATCCGCCTGACCTCAACTGCATCAACACACACAAACACACAGTTAATCCGCCTGACCTCGACTGCATCAACACACACAAACACACAGTTAATCCGCCTGACCTCGACTGCATCAACACACACAAATACACAGTTAATCCGCCTGACCTCGACTGCATCAACACACACAAACACACAGTTAATCCGCCTGACCTCGACTGCATCAGCACACACAAACACACAGTTAATCCGCCTGACCTCGACTGCATCAGCACACACAAACACACAGTTAATCCACCTGACCTCGACTGCATCAACACGCACAAACACACAGTTAATCCGCCTGACCTCGACTGCATCAACACACACAAACACACAGTTAATCCGCCTGATCTCGACTGCTCAACACACACCAACAGCATAAACAGTCACACACACACACAGGTTAAACCTCCCAGAATCCCACATCTCCTCACCTGAGGGCACAGGCCAGCTGATACGGGGTGCTGACCCAGGCTGTGCCCGTGAGTGTGTGTCCGTCCGGCAGCAACACACTGATGGAGTGAGAGAGGGCCGCTCGCTCGGCCAGAAGAGCATCGCTCTCCTCCTTCAGACGCTCGTAGAGTTCCAGACGCTCAGAGACAAAACCAGGCCACGACTTCAGCTTCTACAGGGATGAGGAGAGGAAGAGCTCAGGGCTCTGTGTGAGTGTGTGTGTGTGTGTGTGTGTGTGTTACGCTGATGCTCTTCCTGTTACTGTACCTCAGTCTCAGGCTTCTCCTTTTCCTTCTGCTTCTCTTCAACATCTGATGCACTGGATCGTGATGATGCAGCATTCTGCTGAAATACACAAAAACAATGAAAAACATGTTTATAGACAGACAGATGGATGGATGGATAGATGGATGTAAAATCTGTATATTGTACTGTTATCAGTGTTACTCTATTATTCTCTCAGTTGCAGGTCAGTTTTAGAGTCTCGCACCTTGCATATGTTCTCCTTTGGTTCTTCAGTCTTATTCTTCTGTGTCTTGGTCCTCTTCTCCTTCTCATCTTTCTTCCCCTTCTTCTCTTTCTCCTCTTTCTTCCCCTCCTTCTCCTTCTTCTCTTTCTCCTCCTTCTTCTCCTTCTCTTTCTCCTCTTTCTTCCCCTCCTTCTCCTTCTCCTTCTCCTTCACCTTCTCCACCTCGAGGCTCCTGCGGAGGTGCACTAGCCGGTACCGGAGCTTCTGGTTCTCGGTGATCAGCGCGTCCAGGTCCGGGCCGGTTCTGAAGTCGAACCCGCCCGTCAGTAACTCCTGCAGGCGTTGGATCTCGCTCCGCAACGCCTCGACCTGCGCCTCCTGAGCGGACAGACGCTCCGCAACGCGCTCCGCCATTACAGCTCACAGCTGACGCGACGCGATGCGAGTGGATATAGAGTTCTGGGAGAGACATGAACTGATGGCTCCACTAGGAGGCGCTGCGGGGCCCAGACTGCAGAATACTGCACTGAGATGCATGTAAAGCAAACGATTTAAAAAATACATATTTTTGCTGAATGGGTTAAAGAATTGGGCAAAGGCATTTTTTTATTTGAATGTTTCTTTTTCCTTTTACAAATCAATCCTTATGTTTGTTACTAAGACTACACTTATATTCCTGTTTGTATTAAGAGCTTCTCCCTCTGGCTATATTTTCTCTGTATCCTATTCTGTCTATGGAAGAAACGGATTTATGCAGCTATGTTTGTCTGTAAATCTTGATATTTCAATAAATAAAGAATTGGCCAAAGTTTGTGCATATGAAGGAATGGCATACAGATTACTGAGGGGGGGAAAGGAGGATTAATAGGATAAAATGGGGCAGATATCTGACATTTATTGAGGGTATATGATGATGATGACCTTGAGGTGACGCGATATAAGAGTTTCTTTGGCGTATTGGTGAATAACTCTTTCACATTGTTACTTTCTATTTTTTTGCACTTTTTTATTGTTTGTTTCTTGCAGATGTATTCTAGCAATCTTCAGGCAATTGCAACTGACAAGTGTTGGATGGGTGGGTAATTTTGATATAACACCTGTGTTTGGAAAATGAATGTACAGTTTTGTTAATCTGAAAGATAAAATAATTCGGTTAAAAATGCTTACTCTCTACAAAGTTTTAAGCATTTGCTTAAAAAACACCTTTTATCAATAGCTTTCAACCAGGTATAATGTCTGTATTCTGTTGTGTTCTTTTGTATTGTTGTATTTGTTTTGTATTGTATCAGACTTTAGTTGTACTGTACAGCACTGTGTCAACCTTGAGTTGCGTTGAAAGTGCTTTATTAAAAAAAACTGAATCATACAGATTTTTTTTGTTGCTGGAAAGCCTTAATTATTTTTTTAATGTTTTAAAGATAAAACCTTTCACAGATCTAATTTAAGAGAGATACAAATTAAATACTATGATTCATCACTATCAAATATATTTGCGCTGATTCTGAATAAAGTAAACAGACAATAATTTACACCTTAATAATGGCAGAAATCAATTTCGAGGAAAAACCCCCACAGAAAAATCGAAGAATTATTATGTAAACACATTGTATCCGACCAATCAGACACATCGACCGCCCATTTTTACACTCTAGAGTTCATGTTGTTTTCTATTCTAGCAGCTTCATTCTATTAACATGAGCTGAAGCGTATCTATAACAGCCCCATGACCCCCGAGAATAGAAATACTCTTCAAGGTTATTTACGGTCATTTCGTTCCTTCTATGTATAGAAGCCCATGTATGACACATAATACAAAAAATCATGCTTTGGTAAATCCTAATGACATAAAACGTCATAATTATGGCATACTAAGCCCTATTTATGAAATAACAAGCCAACATTTTGAATTTTTATTTCATCACTATGACATAAAAGTAAACTACTATACCTGTATACTAAGTTATTATAAAGTTGAAAAGAAATTATGGCAAAAATGAATTGTGGCAGTACCAGATCTGGCCGGCAGGTGTCAGTGATGTAAGCGATGACGTCACAGTGCGGAAGTAAACAGACCGCGGCGCTTCATGCTCATGAAATGTATTTCATGTATTAGATAATATATGACTATTAATAATATAAAGTTAACAGTCCGAGGTTGAATCGAACGCTGCAATGGCTCAGATCAGGGCAGCAGAAGAAAGCGCTGTGCTGTAAATATAATTGATTATTGATTATTGATGTGGGTTCAGGATGGCAGCGGGTTTCGCTCCGCCGAAGCTCAAAGACTTTATTCTCACAGAGAAACTGGGAAGCGGCACATACGCCACAGTTTATAAAGCTTTCAGAAAGGTGATTATTCCTGATTGTGATTGTGTGTTATAGATGATCTGCGTGTTTTGATGGACATAGTGTTTGATTGCAGACTGACAGCAGGGAAGCAGTGGCTGTGAAGGTGGTCAGTAAGAAAAGTCTCAATAAAACCTCAATGGAAAATCTTCTGACTGAGATTGAGATCCTGAAGACGGTCCGTCATCCTCATATAGTGCAGCTCAAAGACTTCCAGGTACAGATTCCCAGCATTCAGGTCTGTGTGTGTTATTATACTGATCCATAACTCTCATCCCTGTCTCTATCTGTCAGTGGGACAGTGATAATATCTATCTGATCCTGGAATGGTGTTCGGGAGGAGATTTGTCCAGTTTTATCCGCAGTCGACGGATTCTTCCGGAGAGAGTCGCGCGCCGTTGCCTACAGCAGATTGGTATGAAACAAATGACTTATACAGACTGATTCAGATGAGGAAACAAGAGGCAGTGATGTTGTGTGTGTGTGTGTGTGTGTGTGTGTGTGTGTTTCAGCATGTGCTCTTCAGTTTCTCCATGAGAAGAACATCTCTCATCTGGACCTCAAACCTCAGAACATTCTGCTGAGTGGAAACGTATTAAAGCTCGCAGGTGAAACTTGCATGTGATTTATTTTTCCCAGCATCTCACCATAGCATGAATCCAGCATAACAGTGGAAATTTAACCCATAGCATCTGTGTTAACGTATAGATAGTGAAAAGAAGCGGGCCCAGGACTGAGCCTTGAGGTACACCGGAGGTGCTTCTGGAGTACAACAAATGCTTGAAACTCCTTGTGCATGCAAAAACCTCACTGGTTTATTAAAATCAATTGCAAAAGGATTGTTTGGCAATATAAACTGATGTAGAGGGTTTGCATTGACACACTCCCTCAGCCGGACTGAGAGTCAGAAGAGCTGCTGTGCGACTGTATTTAATAGAGGAAACTGTAAAACAAACGATTATCAGTTTAAACTAAAGCTTGGACTCGATATAGTGTTTCTTACAACTTACCAAAGATCCAGTGATCATGATATGCAGCAGGAATCGTGTTTCCTCACATTCAAATGAGCCTGATTTCGACGTCGGGGAAAAACATAAAGCCAATATACCTGTGAACGCTTTATATAAATACAATAATACAATATAGGTCTAAATCCATCTGATCACTTATCAATGTTATATATCATCATATCGTCCAGCCTTAAAATTTGTACAGTTTTTGTCTGTGTTTATTTATAAACATCCAATTATGCAGAATAAACAAAGATAAATATTTAATTGTTGAGTTGTCAATACAATATATAGTGTGTTATTCTACCCCGTAATTCAGTGTATTGGCACACAATGAAAACTGCAAATCCAGCTTTCTCTGCCTGGAGTCGTTATTTCTGTGAATTACAACGATCATTAGCTTCTGTTCTGCAGCTTTCAGCAGTCTGTAAAAATACACCTCAGATTTATAGTCAAATCTATTTATACAGTCAATCTCAAAGCTCTTTCCTGTTTTAGATGCGTTGTGTGTTTTTCGTGGCTGAAAACACATGCTGCCGCTCAGTGTTTCTGCAACTCAGTGTGTGTAACAGCCGACGGTGACGTCACACACACACACACACACACACACACACACACACACACACACACACACACACACACACACACACACACACACACACACACACACACACACACTATTCCCTACTGACACACTACAGCAAAATATACAAACAACTGGCTTAAAAAAAATTCTGCACTTTCTGCACTGTACGGTACATGATGTAGTTTTCCCCAGACACAATAGCATGAATGAGTCTGTGTGTGTGTGTGTGTGTGTGTGTGTGTGTGTGTGTGTGTGTGTGTGTGTGTGTGTGTGTGTCTGTGTGTAGGTTGGGGTTTTGTGCAGTATGAGTCCGTGGCTATTTTCAAGAAACGGCTGAAGATGCTTCTTTTTCTGCAACACTTGATCCATTAATACTAACACTTTCTTTTCTCTTCTATATCTAATATAATTTTTTTTAAATGTGTGTGTAGATTTTGGTTTTGCGCAGTACATGAGCCCGTGGGACGAGCAGCACGCGCTCAGAGGCTCTCCGCTCTATATGGCTCCAGAGATGGTGTGTCGACGGCATTATGACGCTCGAGTGGATCTGTGGTCCGTCGGGGTCATTCTCTACGGTGAGTTCACTCAATTAAAGGTCATATAATGAAAATTAGTGTTATTATCATAAATGTTTCTTGAGCATCAAATCATCATATTATAGTGATTTCTGAAGGATCATGTGACACTGAAGACTGGAGTAATGATGCTGAAAATTCAGCTTTGATCACAGGAATAAATTACACTTTACTATATATTAGGGATCACAATATATCGGCCGATATCTGTTCATTTTTAATGTTAGCATTATCGGCCCAATAAGAAAATTTAGCGGATATATTAAAGCTGATAAATAATGTATTATTTCATTCAGCTCAGACGCTTCAGATGCGACTGTTCAACATGATGGATTTTAATTGCTTGAAATATGATTGAAATCACTTCAGAAAAGGAAAATCCAGTTCAGTCTGTCATATCGGCTACATAAAATTATAATGAGAACAATATAACTCTGTATGGTATATGGCTTATAATAGTGAGACTTTTGTTTTTGTAATCAGGCTTTCAAAAATTATATACAAATTTGGGTTTAGATTTATTGGCCAATATATCGGTTATCGGCTTTCAAATATACATAATTATCGGTATCGACCAAAATTTTCATATCGGTGCATCTCTACTATATATTCTCATAGAAAACAGCCGTTTTACATTATAATACAATTTTACAATTTTTACTGTGTTTTTAGTCAAATAAACGCAGACTTGGTGACGGTTTCAAAAGCATTTCAAAATCTGAATTATTCCAAAGTTTTTGAACGCCTGTGTGTGTGTGTGTCTTTCTGAGGGCAGAAGCTTTATTTGGACGAGCTCCGTTTGCCTCTCGCTCATTCGCTGAACTGGAGGAGAAGATCCGCAGTGAGAAACCCGTCGAGGTGAGACTCGTTTACAGATCTAGTGACGAAGGGAAGTTTCTGGAACAAGAACACATGTGGGCGGGGCTTGATTGTGTCTGGGAAATTGATTGGATGGTTGTGGTTTGCTATTGGCTGATCTCATGTGAGTGACAGGTTATAGCCCCGCCCTCGTCATCAGAGAAGAGAAGCTGCAAGAGGCACTGATCTCATTCAACATTATTAACACAATAATGATGATCATTTAGAATAAAAACCACAATTATTCCATAATCAAATTAAAGCTGTTAATGTTAATTTCAAGGTGCTCTCTGTCAGCACTAGATGGCGCAGTTGTTCCAGACATTGATGTAATGTGCTCTGTGTGTGTGTGTGAGATTGAGGACAGAACTTTGTGTAATGACATGGGTATTACACTGGTATTACAACGTGAACGAGATTTAAGAGGACATTTCATGAGTCCTAATATTTCAAATGGCTTTAAAAACACACTAAACAGTGTTTTATTAAAAATCTAAAAATGTTTTCTGTGATCGGTCGATTTAGGTTCGGGTTATTGTGTGTGTGTGTGATGGGCAGGTTTAGTGGTCGGGTTAGTGTGTGTGTGTGTGATGGGCATGTTTAGGGGTCGGGTTAGTGTGTGTGTGTGATGGGCAGGTTTAGTGGTCGGGTTAGTGTGTGTGTGTGTGTGTGATGGGCAGGTTTAGTGGTCGGGTTAGTGTGTGTGTGTGTGTGTGATGGGCAGGTTTAGTGGTCGGGTTAGTGTGTGTGTGTGATGGGCAGGTTTAGGGATCTGGTTAGTGTGTGTGTGTGTGTGTGATGGGCAGGTTTAGGGATCTGGTTAGTGTGTGTGTGTGTGTGTGTGTGTGTGATGGGCAGGTTTAGGGGTCTGGTTAGTGTGTGTGTGTGAGGTGGGCAGGTTTAGGGGTCGGGTTAGTGTGTGTGTGTGAGATGGGCAGATTTAGGGGTCGGGTTAGTGTGTGTGTGTGTGAGGTGGGCAGGTTTAGAGGTCGGGTTAGTGTGTGTGTGTGTGTGAGGTGGGCAGGTTTAGGGGTCGGGTTAGTGTGTGTGTGTGTGTGTGTGTTGGGCAGGTTTAGGGGTCGGGTTAGTGTGTGTGTGTGTGAGATGGGCAGATTTAGGGGTCGGGTTAGTGTGTGTGTGTGTGTGAGGTGGGCAGGTTTAGAGGTCGGGTTAGTGTGTGTGTGTGTGTGTGTGTGTGTGTGTGATGGGCAGGTTTAGGGGTCGGGTTAGTGTGTGTGTGTGTGTGTGATGGGCAGGTTTAGGGGTCTGGTTATTGTGTATGTGTGTGATGGGCAGGTTTAGGGGTCGGGTTAGTGTGTGTGTGTGAGATGGGCAGATTTAGGGGTCGGGTTAGTGTGTGTGTGTGTGTGAGGTGGGCAGGTTTAGGGGTCGGGTTAGTGTGTGTGTGTGTGTGTTGGGCAGGTTTAGGGGTCGGGTTAGTGTGTGTGTGTGTGAGATGGGCAGATTTAGGGGTCGGGTTAGTGTGTGTGTGTGTGTGAGGTGGGCAGGTTTAGAGGTCGGGTTAGTGTGTGTGTGTGTGTGTGTGTGTGATGGGCAGGTTTAGGGGTCGGGTTAGTGTGTGTGTGTGTGTGTGATGGGCAGGTTTAGGGGTCTGGTTAGTGTGTGTGTGTGTGTGATGGGCAGATTTAGGGGTCGAGTTAGTGTGTGTGTGATGGGCAGGTTTAGGGGTCTGGTTTGTGTGTGTGTGTGTGTGTGTGTGAGGTGGGCAGGTTTATGGGTCGGGTTAGTGTGTGTGTGTGTGTGTTGGGCAGATTTAGGGGTCGGGTTAGTGTGTGTGTGTGAGATGGGCAGGTTTAGGGGTCGGGTTAGTGTGTGTGTGTGTTGGGCAGGTTTAGGTGTAGGGTTAGTGTAGGGGAGAGAATATACAGTTTGTACAGTAGAAAAACAGTTACGCCTATGGAATGTCCTCACAAGTATAGCAAAACAAACCTCCGTGTGTGTGTGTGTGTGTGTGTGTGTGTGTGTGTGTGTGTGTGTGTGTGCGCGTAGCTGCCGTCCGGAGCCAGAGTTTCCCGTGACTGTCGAGATCTTCTGCTCCGGTTGCTGGAGAGAGACCCGGACACACGGATCTCCTTCCACGAGTTCTTCCTTCATGCGTTCGTGGATCTGGAGCACATGCCCAGCGCCGAGAGCCTGGCGAAGGCCGTGAGTGTGTTATCATCAACACAACTCACACTAACATTCACATGTTTATTTTAGAGCTGAAGTGGCGATAGCGCTGCTGCTCCGGCTAGTGTCAGACCGTCACGCACACGCGGATCACAATCACAGTTATATTACACAGGCTTGTGTTTATTTTAGAGCTGCTTGCTGTCACTGATTTCCTGATTCAATTAGATATTAATTAGAGACGCATGATACATTGGATATATGTTCATTTTTAATGTTATCGGCCCGATAAGAAAATTTGGTCGATATAATAAAGCCGATATTATAGTCATATAGTCAACATAAAATTATATTGAGAACATTATAATTGTGTGTTTGGGACATGGATTTTCATATCGGTGCATCTAATCAGTCCTTCCAGAAAATTGCGGGGTTTTTTTTGTGATTGTTGTGGGCAAAAACTCTTGATTATGCGGCACGTTTTCTTAAAAAATGCAATGGAATAATGCGGGATATTTATGCAATTTTATGCGATGAAATTGCAAAAACTGCGGTTTGATGGAAAAAGAGAAAGAAAAGTGATTCCCCAACACCCTGTTCTCACTAGGCTACAACCTTAATGTAGAGTCATTTCTTATTACTTCCTATGATAAGCAAGTGTAACACATCACAGAAAGTGCTGGAATATTTAAATCTCATCTAGTTTTATTTCAGACATTAATAAACACACGGCTCAAACTTACAGAACATTGATGAGTCAAACAAGTTCAGTAGCTTTAACAAAAGGAATATGCTACAACTTCTGTAAAAATTTGAAAAATAAAATATAAAAAAATAAAATGGTGTACTTCCTGTTTTACAGCTTTTCGATGATGTTCACGTCACGTAATTACGTCACTTCATAACGTTCCCATGGCAACGGGGGAAATGGCTGCTCGTGTGTGAAGTAAACGCTATATAAAAAAAGATATATGTGACTTTTGCAAGGAAAATGTGGGGATTATGAAATCATGCAAGCGCCGCTTATTTTGCGCGGTAATCTGCAATTTATGCGGCGAAAGTGCGGCGTATTTGGAAAAATGCGGCCCCGCATAAATTTACGGATTTGGCTGATTATGCATTGAATTATGCGATCGCATAATCGCGTTCTTCTGGAGGGACTGTCTAATAGCCGCAGATCATGACCTGTGTTCTGTCTGGCAGAAAGCGCTGGTGACCCAGGCGGTGCAGAAGGACCAGGACGGGGAGCGATCGACAGCGCTGTCGCTTTACTGTAGTGCACTTGAACACTTCGTTCCTGCCATTCACTGTAAGACACAAGCGCCTCTGTTTCTCTGATATATGAGATCGATCTCAGATCTCACGTCCTCGTCTCTGTGCTTTCAGATGAACCAGACAGACTGAGGAAAGAAGCGCTGAGGCAGAAGGTGACTCTAATACCCGTGAGAACTCTATGATAATGAATGGTTTCTTATCTTTATTGTTTTCTCTCAGGTGAATCAGTATGTGTCTCGAGCCGAGGAACTCAAAGCTCTGGTCAGATCGGACAATAAAATCAGTTTTGAGGCGGCAAAATCAACCAGGAACATATTAATAGGTAACCAGTACCACACTACAAATATCTAACCCGGGTTCATGCAAAGTGCTTGAAAACACATGAAAACAGACATATTTTTGAAGAGGTATTGAATTATTGAAAATTATTTTTAAAAAATGTACGCAAAATCTAAGCTGCAGCCAGTCTGAGATATAAAGCTATGAGCATGATGTGAAGTTTATGATAAGTATATAATACAACTTTCATTCTTCAGGTCAGTCATATATAAATGGAAAAAATTAGTTTGAATAAGGAAGTATGAGGATGGCATCCCATGCCTGGCCAATGGATTGATCTCTATGAAGTGAAGTGTAATTTGAGTTACAAATAATAAAGATATTGTTTGATAAGTGCTGATTGAAGTCCTTAAAATCCAAAAAAGTAGATAAAACCATAAACCAGCAGTGACAGAGTGTGTAGAACCCTGTGTAACACCATAAACCAGCAGTGACAGAGTGTGTAGAACCCTGTGTAACACCATAAACCAGCAGTGACAGAGTGTGTAGAACCCTGTGTAACACCATAAACCAGCAGTGACAGAGTGTGTAGAACCCTGTGTAACACCATAAACCAGTGACGGAGTGTGTAGAACCCTGTGTAACACCATAAACCAGCAGTGACAGAGTGTGTAGAACCCTGTGTAACACCATAAACCAGCAGTGACAGAGTGTGTAGAACCCTGTGTAACACCATAAACCAGCAGTGACAGAGTGTGTAGAACCCTGTGTAACATCATAAACCAGCAGTGACAGAGTGTGTAGAACCCTGTGTAACACCATAAACCAGCAGTGACAGAGTGTGTAGAACCCTGTGTAACACCATAAACCAGTGACAGAGTGTGTAGAACCCTGTGTAACACCATAAACCAGCAGTGACAGAGTGTGTAGAACCCTGTGTAACACCATAAACCAGCAGTGACAGAGTGTGTAGAACCCTGTGTAACACCATAAACCAGCAGTGACAGAGTGTGTAGAACCCTGTGTAACACCATAAACCAGCAGTGACAGAGTGTGTAGAACCCTGTGTAACACCATAAACCAGCAGTGACAGAGTGTGTAGAACCCTGTGTAACACCATAAACCATCAGTGACAGAGTGTGTAGAACCCTGTGTAACACCATAAACCAGCAGTGACAGAGTGTGTAGAACCCTGTGTAACACCATAAACCAGCAGTGACAGAGTGTGTAGAACCCTGTGTAACACCATAAACCAGTGACAGAGTGTGTAGAACCCTGTGTAACACCATACACCAGCAGTGACAGAGTGTGTAGAACCCTGTGTAACACCATAAACCAGCAGTGACAGAGTGTGTAGAACCCTGTGTAACACCATAAACCAGCAGTGACAGAGTGTGTAGAACCCTGTGTAACACCATAAACCAGCAGTGACAGAGTGTGTAGAACCCTGTGTAACATCATAAACCAGCAGTGACAGAGTGTGTAGAACCCTGTGTAACACCATAAACCAGTGACAGAGTGTGTAGAACCCTGTGTAACACCATACACCAGCAGTGACAGAGTGTGTAGAACCCTGTGTAACACCATAAACCAGCAGTGACAGAGTGTGTAGAACCCTGTGTAACACCATAAACCAGCAGTGAC
The DNA here is from genome assembly GCF_051911475.1 of Siphateles boraxobius. NCBI lineage: Eukaryota > Metazoa > Chordata > Actinopteri > Cypriniformes > Leuciscidae > Siphateles > Siphateles boraxobius. The sequence goes on from NW_027508942.1 coordinate 6,769,232, forward strand.
AGAGTGTGTAGAACCCTGTGTAACACCATAAACCAGCAGTGACAGAGTGTGTAGAACCCTGTGTAACACCATAAACCAGCAGTGACAGAGTGTGTAGAACCCTGTGTAACACCATAAACCATCAGTGACAGAGTGTGTAGAACCCTGTGTAACACCATAAACCAGCAGTGACAGAGTGTGTAGAACCCTGTGTAACACCATAAACCAGTGACAGAGTGTGTAGAACCCTGTGTAACACCATAAACCAGTGACAGAGTGTGTAGAACCCTGTGTAACACCATAAACCAGCAGTGACAGTGTGTGTAGAACCCTGTGTAACACCATAAACCAGCAGTGACAGAGTGTGTAGAACCCTGTGTAACACCATAAACCAGCAGTGACAGAGTGTGTAGAACCCTGTGTAACACCATAAACCAGCAGTGACAGAGTGTGTAGAACCCTGTGTAACACCATAAACCAGCAGTGACAGAGTGTGTAGAACCCTGTGTAACACCATAAACCAGCAGTGACAGAGTGTGTAGAACCCTGTGTAACACCATAAACCAGCAGTGACAGAGTGTGTAGAACCCTGTGTAACACCATAAACCAGCAGTGACAGAGTGTGTAGAACCCTGTGTAACACCATAAACCAGCAGTGACAGAGTGTGTAGAACCCTGTGTAACACCATAAACCAGCAGTGACAGAGTGTGTAGAACCCTGTGTAACACCATACACCAGCAGTGACAGAGTGTGTAGAACCCTGTGTAACACCATAAACCATCAGTGACAGAGTGTGTAGAACCCTGTGTAACACCATAAACCATCAGTGACAGAGTGTGTAGAACCCTGTGTAACGCCATAAACCAGCAGTGACAGAGTGTGTAGAACCCTGTGTAACACCATAAACCATCAGTGACAGAGTGTGTAGAACCCTGTGTAACACCATAAACCATCAGTGACAGAGTGTGTAGAACCCTGTGTAACACCATAAACCAGCAGTGACAGAGTGTGTAGAACCCTGTGTAACACCATAAACCAGCAGTGACAGAGTGTGTAGAACCCTGTGTAACACCATAAACCAGCAGTGACAGAGTGTGTAGAACCCTGTGTAACACCATAAACCAGCAGTGACAGAGTGTGTAGAACCCTGTGTAACACCATACACCAGCAGTGACAGAGTGTGTAGAACCCTGTGTAACACCATAAACCATCAGTGACAGAGTGTGTAGAACCCTGTGTAACACCATAAACCAGCAGTGACAGAGTGTGTAGAACCCTGTGTAACACCATAAACCATCAGTGACAGAGTGTGTAGAACCCTGTGTAACACCATAAACCATCAGTGACAGAGTGTGTAGAACCCTGTGTAACACCATAAACCAGCAGTGACAGAGTGTGTAGAACCCTGTGTAACACCATAAACCAGCAGTGACAGAGTGTGTAGAACCCTGTGTAACACCATACACCAGCAGTGACAGAGTGTGTAGAACCCTGTGTAACACCATACACCAGTGACAGAGTGTGTAGAACCCTGTGTAACACCATAAACCAGCAGTGACAGAGTGTGTAGAACCCTGTGTAACACCATAAACCAGCAGTGACAGAGTGTGTAGAACCCTGTGTAACACCATACACCAGCAGTGACAGAGTGTGTAGAACCCTGTGTAACACCATAAACCATCAGTGACAGAGTGTGTAGAACCCTGTGTAACACCATAAACCATCAGTGACAGAGTGTGTAGAACCCTGTGTAACACCATAAACCAGCAGTGACAGAGTGTGTAGAACCCTGTGTAACACCATAAACCATCAGTGACAGAGTGTGTAGAACCCTGTGTAACACCATAAACCAGTGACAGAGTGTGTAGAACCCTGTGTAACACCATAAACCAGCAGTGACAGAGTGTGTAGAACCCTGTGTAACACCATAAACCAGCAGTGACAGAGTGTGTAGAACCCTGTGTAACACCATAAACCAGCAGTGACACAGTGTGTAGAACCCTGTGTAACACCATAAACCAGCAGTGACAGAGTGTGTAGAACCCTGTGTAACACCATAAACCAGCAGTGACAGAGTGTGTAGAACCCTGTGTAACACCATACACCAGAAGTGACAGAGTGTGTAGAACCCTGTGTAACACCATAAACCAGCAGTGACAGAGTGTGTAGAACCCTGTGTAACACCATACACCAGCAGTGACAGAGTGTGTAGAACCCTGTGTAACACCATACACCAGTGACAGAGTGTGTAGAACCCTGTGTAACACCATACACCAGTGACAGAGTGTGTAGAACCCTGTGTAACACCATACACCAGCAGTGACAGAGTGTGTAGAACCCTGTGTAACACCATAAACCATCAGTGACAGAGTGTGTAGAACCCTGTGTAACACCATAAACCAGCAGTGACAGAGTGTGTAGAACCCTGTGTAACACCATAAACCATCAGTGACAGAGTGTGTAGAACCCTGTGTAACACCATAAACCATCAGTGACAGAGTGTGTAGAACCCTGTGTAACACCATAAACCAGCAGTGACAGAGTGTGTAGAACCCTGTGTAACACCATAAACCAGCAGTGACAGAGTGTGTAGAACCCTGTGTAACACCATAAACCATCAGTGACAGAGTGTGTAGAACCCTGTGTAACACCATAAACCAGCAGTGACAGAGTGTGTAGAACCCTGTGTAACACCATAAACCAGCAGTGACAGAGTGTGTAGAACCCTGTGTAACACCATAAACCAGCAGTGACAGAGTGTGTAGAACCCTGTGTAACACCATAAACCAGCAGTGACAGAGTGTGTAGAACCCTGTGTAACACCATAAACCATCAGTGACAGAGTGTGTAGAACCCTGTGTAACACCATAAACCAGCAGTGACAGAGTGTGTAGAACCCTGTGTAACACCATAAACCAGAAGTGACAGAGTGTGTAGAACCCTGTGTAACACCATAAACCAGTGACAGAGTGTGTAGAACCCTGTGTAACACCATAAACCAGCAGTGACAGAGTGTGTAGAACCCTGTGTAACACCATACACCAGTGACAGAGTGTGTAGAACCCTGTGTAACACCATAAACCAGTGACAGAGTGTGTAGAACCCTGTGTAACACCATAAACCAGCAGTGACAGAGTGTGTAGAACCCTGTGTAACACCATACACCAGCAGTGACAGAGTGTGTAGAACCCTGTGTAACACCATAAACCAGCAGTGACAGAGTGTGTAGAACCCTGTGTAACACCATAAACCCGTGACAGAGTGTGTAGAACCCTGTGTAACACCATAAACCAGTGACAGAGTGTGTAGAACCCTGTGTAACACCATAAACCAGCAGTGACAGAGTGTGTAGAACCCTGTGTAACACCATAAACCAGTGACAGAGTGTGTAGAACCCTGTGTAACACCATAAACCAGCAGTGACAGAGTGTGTAGAACCCTGTGTAACACCATAAACCAGTGACAGAGTGTGTAGAACCCTGTGTAACACCATAAACCAGCAGTGACAGAGTGTGTAGAACCCTGTGTAACACCATAAACCCGTGACAGAGTGTGTAGAACCCTGTGTAACACCATAAACCAGTGACAGAGTGTGTAGAACCCTGTGTAACACCATAAACCAGCAGTGACAGAGTGTGTAGAACCCTGTGTAACACCATAAACCAGCAGTGACAGAGTGTGTAGAACCCTGTGTAACACCATAAACCAGTGACAGAGTGTGTAGAACCCTGTGTAACACCATAAACCAGCAGTGACAGAGTGTGTAGAACCCTGTGTAACACCATAAACCAGCAGTGACAGAGTGTGTAGAACCCTGTGTAACACCATAAACCAGCAGTGACAGAGTGTGTAGAACCCTGTGTAACACCATAAACCAGCAGTGACAGAGTGTGTAGAACCCTGTGTAACACCATAAACCAGCAGTGACAGAGTGTGTAGAACCCAGTGTAACACCATAAACCAGTGACAGAGTGTGTAGAACCCTGTGTAACATCATAAACCAGTGACAGAGTGTGTAGAACCCTGTGTAACACCATAAACCAGTGACAGAGTGTGTAGAACCCTGTGTAACACCATACACCAGTGACAGAGTGTGTAGAACCCTGTGTAACACCATAAACCAGCAGTGACAGAGTGTGTAGAACCCTGTGTAACACCATAAACCAGTGACAGAGTGTGTAGAACTCTGTGTAACACCATACACCAGCAGTGACAGAGTGTGTAGAACCCTGTGTAACACCATAAACCAGTGACAGAGTGTGTAGAACCCTGTGTTACACCATAAACCAGCAGTGACAGAGTGTGTAGAACCCTGTGTAACACCATAAACCAGCAGTGACAGAGTGTGTAGAACCCTGTGTAACACCATAAACCAGCAGTGACAGAGTGTGTAGAACCCAGTGTAACACCATAAACCAGTGACAGAGTGTGTAGAACCCTGTGTAACATCATAAACCAGTGACAGAGTGTGTAGAACCCTGTGTAACACCATAAACCAGTGACAGAGTGTGTAGAACCCTGTGTAACACCATACACCAGTGACAGAGTGTGTAGAACCCTGTGTAACACCATAAACCAGCAGTGACAGAGTGTGTAGAACCCTGTGTAACACCATAAACCAGTGACAGAGTGTGTAGAACTCTGTGTAACACCATACACCAGCAGTGACAGAGTGTGTAGAACCCTGTGTAACACCATAAACCAGTGACAGAGTGTGTAGAACCCTGTGTTACACCATAAACCAGCAGTGACAGAGTGTGTAGAACCCTGTGTAACACCATAAACCAGCAGTGACAGAGTGTGTAGAACCCTGTGTAACACCATAAACCAGCAGTGACAGAGTGTGTAGAACCCTGTGTAACACCATAAACCAGCAGTGACAGAGTGTGTAGAACCCTGTGTAACACCATAAACCATCAGTGACAGAGTGTGTAGAACCCTGTGTAACACCATAAACCAGCAGTGACAGAGTGTGTAGAACCCTGTGTAACACCATACACTAGCAGTGACAGAGTGTGTAGAACCCTGTGTAACACCATAAAACAGTGACAGAGTGTGTAGAACCCTGTGTAACACCATAAACCAGTGACAGAGTGTGTAGAACCCTGTGTAACACCATAAACCAGTGACAGAGTGTGTAGAACCCTGTGTAACACCATAAACCAGTGACAGAGTGTGTAGAACCCTGTGTAACACCATAAACCAGTGACAGAGTGTGTAGAACCCTGTGTAACACCATAAACCAGTGACAGAGTGTGTAGAACCCTGTGTAACACCATAAACCAGTGACAGAGTGTGTAACTCCACAGAGATGTGCAGAGATCAGCCTCGTCTTCTGATCGCTCTGGAAGTGGCGTCCGCTGCTGTTGCCCGGGTGAGTGTTATAATCACTCATTTAGACTAATATATGACATATAATATATACTAAATAATGCTAATTTTACATTTTAAATGTCATAATCATTTGTTAACAAACTAGTTTTGATAACTTCAATGAGTTCATTGTTTCTGTAATAAATTATTGCATTGTTTAATTTAGCTAATTGCGATTTTGTATATATCTGAAATACACAACTTAGACAGTTTCCTCTGATAACAGGTCACTCTAAATTGTAATATGGACTCATGCATTTTCTGTAAAGCTGCTTTGATAGGATGTGTATTGTGAAAAGCCCTATACAAATAAACAGTGTTGGGAAAGTTACTTCTAAAAGTAATGCATTACAATATTGAGTTACTCCCAAAAAAAGTAACTAATTGCGTTACTTCTATTTTTGGCAAATGTAAAGGCCCTTTCACACCAAAAGTGAAGTGAATAATCCTCAGGCTGAAGGATATGCATATTTACTCCTGTACAGTAGAGTACAGTGGAGGTAGAATAGAGTAGATGTAGAGTATAGTAGATTAGATGTAGTGTAGAGAACAGTAGATTGTGCCGCTCAAAAAAACCTTTCAGCTTCGGCTGTTATTCTGGATTACAGAACTATAGGATACAGAAGGAAGTTCAACACTCTTATTTCTAAATCTAATCTAAAGTCATTTTTGCTTATTAATATGGTTGAATTAGATCATTGAAGGTCAACAGCAAAGACATTGGTTAATAAAGTGAGATTAAATACATAAAGTATATTAATGTAATTTAATATAGTTAATTATAAAAGTTCTGCGTAAAATTCTGAGATTGCATTTTACTGTTTATTTCATTTTGAGGAATACTGAATGTTTTTATGCAAGTGAGACGAGTACATCCATGTTCACCTTTAGTCTAGAACTAGAATAACCATCATGTTTACACACACACACACACACACACACACACACACACACACACACACACACGCACGTCCTCACTTTTTCTCTCAGAGAGCTGTCAGTCAATAAATGTGAAAAAGTAACTTAGAAGTTTTGTTGTAAATTGAAAGACGAATGCGTCACTTTACTAGTTACTTGTAAAAGTAATCTGATTATTTAACTCAAGTTACATGTATTGAGTTACCCCCAACAATGTGTCATGTGAGCTGCAGTGTTGCATGATGGGTAATGGACTTGCGATGGGCTGTGTGTGCAGGAGGAGAGCGGAGCGGAGGACTACGACACTCTTGATTTATACCAGCAGAGTTTGGGCGATCTACTCTTGGCACTGGCAGGTACAGTTACACACACACACACACACACACACACACACACACGAAACACCCCAGTCCAGATGTGGCGATGAGTGTGTGCCAGGACGGCGTGTGTGGTACGATCTCGCTGCCATCTGGATCTCATTGAGATCAGCTCTCAGTGTTATTAAACACTGAAACAAATGAAAACTGTTATCTCTTGAAGCGCTCGAGGCTTAAGGATGATGTAAGCTCAGAGAACGAGACCCGAGACTCTTTCACTGCTACGCTCCCGCTGTTGATCTGTCGCGGCGCTAATGCCAGCGCTAGGCTAATCAAAACACAGACGCTCCAGGGCTCGATGTGCCAGACTCTGGCATAATAAGCCTGGTTGAGAAACCTTTCTTCACTGCTCAGTTTTTAAGGCCGTTTACACCCAGGACGATAACGATAGTTCTAACTATAAAACTGTTGAACAATAAAACACTGACAGCCAATCAAAATCGATTCTAATTTAACGGCTCGCGCATTTAAAATGGCAGACGACATTGCGGAGAAGTTCATCGCTGAGGTACAGAAAAACACAGCACTTTTTAACAAGTCAAGCTTGTCTTCAAGAAAATGGATATTTTCATTTTTATTCCACTATATTGACTACATCAGTTGAATTCCCTGTTAGATTATTAGATCGATTAAGCTAGCTTCACTCCAAACACAGTATGCTGAGGACATCTGCTGGTTAAAGCCTGTAAATGCAACAAGAACAGCAGAAACATGTTCAAAGACGTTGTACACACTTTGAAACCGCAGCGCACGAGCTTAGAATAAACAGACTGTTATCGTTCGTTGGTGTGGACGCAAATATAGTTATCGTTATAGTTAATGCTCTTGGTGTGAACAGCCCTTTACTCTTGCAGGTAGCGTCAGGGGTTTGAAGGTCCATGAGCCAAAGTTATGAAATTTGGCACAGAGAAAGAGGACAGTCTGAACATTAACCATAGCAAATTTTGAGTCTCTAACTCAATCACAGTAGCGTCACCAACTGTACAAATTTGCACTCACGTTTATGTTAATAACTTTTGAACCATAAGTGCTAGAAACAAAATTTTTCCGTCTGATTCCTTGGCTCAAGATTACTCTATTGCACCATATTATTGTAATTTTACCTATAATTTTCCATCGTAAAATGTTTTACGCCATTTTGAATTTTCTTTGAACTACTCCCAGACCGTTGCTCCAATTTTTTACGAAAATCGCACCAGATCATCTTCAGACCATGTTGACAAAACGCTATGGAATTTAACAGTGTTATTTTCTTCAACAACATTTTAAAGATTTTTTTTTGTCACAGCAATTAAATCTGTGTCTCTATTGCATGTTCAAACTTTCAAATCATTCATATTAACAGGTTAATAGATGTTTTCTCTAGGAGTATATAAACGGTTTGGAAATTTTAGAGAAATTCTAAATGAATGCATTACAATTTAACTAAACCCATTCGATTTTAGACGACTAAAATCTTATTGTATTTCGTCGCCTAAAACTAGACTAAAAGTAGGGTTAATAAACGATTCAGATGTCTAAAATATGACTAAAACTAAATCAAAATTTGCTGTCAAAATGAACACTGGAATTTAACTAGATTCATCAGACCGTTCTCGAATAATGTGCAAACGAATGCGACAAAGAGAACGCCAAAATGAACACGAGGCTATATCTCCGCAGCGCTTTAGCGTATTCTGACCAAACTTGGTGTGTGTTTTAACATCCATGACCTGAGGCTACCTGCACAGTTTCGGCACAGTGACACCAAGTGGTCAGGAGATATGGACATTTTTGCTTAAAACTTCTGAACGATTTGGCCAAAAAATCACTCAACTGGTCTCTTTAGATTCGATAGTTAAACGATACCCAATTATCCCATATCGCCCATTGTGAATTTTGTCTTAAAATACTATATTTTACTAACACATTGGCATATCATAAAGAAACTCAATGTGTCTTCGGCAACATGACCTTTACAGTACTCAAAAAGTTTCCTTTGACCCTATGGTCAAAAGTTATAATACAATTTCCAAAAATGTTAATGACTTTTGATGAAATTAGCCTATTTAATGAAACTTGTCCTAATATATTCCTTGGGTCGTGCGAGAACATAGATACCAATTTTGCTACAGTCGGCCAAACTTCCTGTCCACCGTTTTGATTTTCTTTAAGAACCTACTTTTTCAAACTTTTCCTAGACTGTTTGTTCAATTTGTTTGTTCGATTTTCATCCATGCCGGCAAATAGTTATGGTTTTTTCGTGTTGATAGAAGAAACCGTTTTTGTACACCGCATCAACAAAGTTGACGGCATGATGCCAAAACAACTGTATCTCTACAATCGTTTGGCGTATCGACACCAAACTTTGTGTCATTGTCAACTGACTCTGACCACACCACATCATTTTAGTCACAGCGCCACCTGTTGGTCGAAAATGATAAACTATTGAACAATTACTAGTGACTGTATTCATGATTTTTTAATGCATTGTGCTTAAAATCATGTCTTTAATTACTCATTGTTGCAGCTATATTGGTGGTGTTGTTGTGTTGTGTAGTAGAGGACAGCTGAAGACGAGCTTTAGTGTCTCTCTCTCTCTCTCTGTCTCCAGCTGAAGCCCAAGGCCGGCGCAGAGAACTGCTCCACAGCGAGGTGAGATGATCAGTGTTTACGAGTGTTTATTCTGGACGGGTCAAACCCCATACGACTCTCATCAGCTCGAGACCGGAGCTCACGTACAGCAGACACAACGAGACAGAGCGCGTTTAGGCCACGCCCACACCGGGGGGAAACAACCCAACCGTCTCCATTGACTCCATTGTGTGAAGCTGCCTCCTGGTCATTTATGACTTATAACAAAAAACTAAACAATGTCTAAAAGCTGCTATGTGACCAGGTGTACAGCAAACAAGATCGAAGCTTTTAAGATGTCGACCTTAAAAAACGAGTGTTTAAGGACACCGAAGTGGATTCAGGCTCAGCGAATTGGTAAATTGTGTGATTCTGACACTCAGTATGCACTAAAATACACTACGTGTGCAGTTAACAATTAGTCACTGGTAAGTCAAATATATCAGTTTTAATTATTATATTTCTGTAAGCTAAGCTATTATTACGTTAGTTCTCAGAATAATGACGCGTTGCGCTCGGTTTCAATTTCCTGTATTCAATGTCAATGTCAATTCAATGTCTCTGTGCGTGTGGTTTTCAGATTATGACGCGTGTCTCTCTGTCTCTGTTCCCCGACGCGCTCCTTCCATATCTGAGCTTCTTAAAGACACACGGAGCCGGTTACTCTCCGGTCAGAAGTGTAAACGCAAGACTAATGCATGTGTTCACTGCCAGCTCCACCCTAATGAGTGTTTTTATAACAGAATCACTCACACACACACTCTCACAGACAAACTCTCACACACACACACACACACTGCCCCTATCCCTAAACCTATCCATCACACACACACACTGCCCCTATCCCTAAACCTACCCATCACACACACACTCAGACACACACACACACACACACACACACACACTGCCCCTATCCCTAAACCTACCCATCACACACACACTCAGACACACACACACACACACACACACACACACACACACACACACACACACACACACACACACTGCCCCTATCCCTAAACCTACCCATCACACACACACACACACACACACACTGCCCCTATCCCTAAACCTACCCATCACACACACACTCAGACACACACACACACACACACACTGCCCCTATCCCTAAACCTACCCATCACACACACACACACACTGCCCCTATCCCTAAACCTACCCATCACACACACACACTGCCCCTATCCCTAAACCTACCCATCACACACACACACACACTGCCCCATCCCAAAACCTACCCATCACACACACTCACACACACACACACTGCCCCTATCCCTAAACCTACCCATCACACACACACACACACACACACACACACACACACTGCCCCTATCCCTAAACCTACCCATCACACACACACACACACACTGCCCCTATCCCTAAACCTACCCATCACACACACACACACACACACACACACACACTGCCCCTATCCCTAAACCTACCCATCACACACACACACACACACACTGCCCCTATCCCTAAACCTACCCATCACACACACACACACACACACACTGCCCCTATCCCTAAACCTACCCATCACACACACACACACACACACACTGCCCCTATCCCTAAACCTACCCATCACACACACACACACACACTGCCCCTATCCCTAAACCTACCCATCACACACACACACACACACTGCCCCTATCCCTAAACCTACCCATCACACACACACACACACTGCCCCTATCCCTAAACCTACCCATCACACACACACACACACACACACACACTGCCCCTATCCCTAAACCTACCCATCACACACACACACACACACACACACACACACACACACACACACACACACTGCCCCTATCCCTAAACCTACCCATCACAGGAGACATTCTGCATTTTTACATTTTTAATAAAACACTGCTTAGTATGTTTTTAAAGCCATTTGAAATATGAGGAATCATGAAATGTCCTCATTTTTCCGAGTGTTCTCATATTGAAGGTGTGTTATCATAAAAATGTCCTCAGTTATCATGAAAACAAGAGCACATACTCTCACACTCACACACACACACACACACAACACACTCTCTCACACACACACAAACACTCTCACACTCACTCACTCACACACACAAAACACACACACTCTAACACTCACACACAACACGCATACTCTCACACTCACACACACAACACACACTCACACACACACACACACTCTCACACACACACAGTCTCACACGCACACACACAACACACACACACTCTCTCTCACACACACACACACACTCTCTCACACACACACACACACACACACAACACACTCTCTCACACACACACACACCAGTTGAGATAGTAAACGCATGTGTATCAGTATATTGGATCCGTGCATTCGCTCTTAAAGTGACAGCAGTATAATATTGCTGCTGTTTGTGTTTTTAATGTTAATTAAACTCACACTCACTCACACTCGCGACTGAATAACTTTAATGAGGATTAATTTGTTTAAATTACACTACTGTTACTTGCCTAAAAATTGTACGTAAATTAAACGTTACTAAAATACTAATCTTGTTACGATGTGCTGGATGTTTCCTTTCTTCCCTAAACTCGTCCAGATCACATGACCTGTTGTTTTAATGATGTCACCACTGTGATATTCGGCCCTCAGCTAAAAACAACAGCTCATGCTCCGAGAGAAAACACAGACGCTCGGACCTTCACACACACACTCACTCACATTCACTCAAACACACACACACACTCAGAGTTGATCTGTTTCTTATGTGTCTCTGCAGATCAAGAGTCTGATGAGTCGAGCTGAATACCTGAAAGAGCTGATCAAGGTAAATGCACACACACACACACACACACAGACTCCTCACACACACACACACACACTGACTCCTCTCTCACACACACACACACACACACACACACACGCACAGTCGAACTGAATACCTGAAAGAGCTGATCAAGTTAAACGCCGTCGCTCCTCGAGACTCTGTGTCGTGTGTGTTCAGTGTCTAAAGCTCACGTGTGTGTGTGTGTGTGTGTGTTTGTTTGCAGATGCGGGAAACTCAGACCGACGAGTCGCTGAAGAAAGACGCTGCGGCTGAATCTGTCAGATCCTGTAAGTACAGACAATATTCATACATCATATATATGAATGATATTCGTTCTTGTTTTAAACACAAACTTAAATAAGACTTAATATCTTCAGTAATTTTGCTTCTCCAGTAGATGTATCCTGATTTAAAACCATCGTCCTTCCCTTGGGTCATTTTGACCCGAAACTCCGTCGTTTTTTTTTTTTAAGTGTTCATCAGAGGGGTCCAAGACTTTTGTCGCACTTGAACCGGTTGAATGGAATGTGACGAATGTTTCAGTACACATAGAAAAACCTAAAAATGCTATTTACCATAAAATGATATTATAATGTCTACATGTGTATGTGAATGCACTCTGAGTAAACTGACTTTAGGACCCAGCGGAACAGCTCATTTACTCCACATAGAGATATAAGGCCATCTGGAGTCATGAAATATCATGATATATTATTATTTCCACAAGCGGTCGGCAAAGACACTCAATGTAAGATATTTTGAGCTGACTTAAAAGGGTGAATGTGAGGAATGTGCTTAAATTACTATTTATTTATTATTTATTGATCAAATCTAGTAATTGAAAGGTAAATAATATAAAAAATTGTAAAAAAATCTCCAAAATAATTGCATTACAAAATAGAAAAAATATCATCAAAATGAAATAAAATAAGCTTCCTGGACAAAAAGAAATGAAGAATAATTTTAGGGCGAGGGAAAGATGTGTTAAGAATGTTTATATATTTGTGCTGGAAAACAGAAACACTGAGGAAGAACATCAGTTTTTGCAATGAACTGATCAAAGAATCGCTGGTATTAATAATTCACACTGAGCACAATTGAGGTGATTGTGTGAAACTTACACGTGTAGAAACATGTTCATACGTGCAGATTCAGTCTCTGATGTCTC
>NW_027508942.1:6787500-6830000 GCF_051911475.1 Siphateles boraxobius
GAACTCAAGAAATACTGAAGCAGAAACACACGCTACACAAGAACACAGAAAAAGTTTCCTTCCAGTATCAGATGCTTTAACAGAGACTGTAAACACTTTACTCATCTTTAACTTTCTGTGCAAGATTCCCTTCCAATGCAATAATAGATCTGAAAGAGAAAACTGACCATACACTGCAAAGTCCAAATATCTAAAACATTCTTAAATCAAGAAGCATTTATTAGATGAGTAAAATGACAATCTTTTTTCCTGATAATAAAAAACAAGCAAAATTATCCCCCAGTGGGTAAGAAAAAAATCTTAATTCAAATGGAAAACAAGAAAAAAAATCTTAATTCAAATGGAAAACAAGATTTTTTTTCATTCCCCATTGGCCGATAATTTAGCTTGTTTTAAGCAAAAACTCACAATTTTTTTTGTTTTTTAAACAAGACTTTTATAGTAAATGCTTCTTGATTTAAGATTTTTGGACTGGAAAAAATACAAAAATACAAAGAAAAGCATTTTTTGCAGTGTAGAAAAATATTTGCATAGAGTACGTTTCTGATCTCAGTTTACATAAACTCATTAGGCATTACTAATTATTCATTATGCAAAGAAACATTTGAAATTGAAAACCACTGAAATCAAAAACTAACTTGTTACAGTTTGAAGCTTGACATTGAACGTTTTCATGCACTTGGTGTTGATCTCCAGCATTCATCAACAATGGAGACGTTTGGAGATGCAGTGTTTCTGATCATCTGTTCAACAGATCAGAGGAAAACTGAAGTGTGTGTGAGATCAGAGGGAAACTGAAGTGTGTGTGAGACTGTTCACAGCTTTTGAAGGGCCTCTTCTCTCAAATGAAGCACTTGATCCCGAAACCGGCTCCTTTATGAGACGCGCACTGCAAATATTTGAAGTAAGTTGCGAGTACAATGAGAGTGTGCTGGTAGTAAGAGCTCGACACACACTCACGGCTGGTCTCGAGTCACTAAACACACACTTGAAGAGTGAAATCATAACAAACACTGCGGAGAGAGTTCATGTCCCGAACATCTCGAGTCGACGCTGGAATCAGATTCAGCCCCGACGAGTCGAATACGAGCAGACTCACGGATGGACAGACTCTGACTCCGATTCAATCAAACATTTCTGAGATGATTTTAAAACGTTTTCATTTGTCATGCATCAAAGCGCATGTTTCCGTGTGAGTTTGTTGTGTGCAAAACGACTTACAAGTCAGAAGAAAAGGTTCCATATAGAAGATTGAAGGGTTCGGGATCATTTCATTCATTACATTTTATGAATTAAGCAGTTCGTAAACATGCTTTATCAGTATAGGGGAAAAAAACATTACAAATGAAATCAAAATGCAATAATTTTAGACCGTTCGCATTTTTTGGAATAAAGGCTTCTTTAAAATTGAGTCTAGAACCGTAAAGTTAAATTTTTAACCTTTTTTGGTTATTTTATTTCGATGTTCCACTTTAGACATTTTACTAACTTACATGTCAACTAACTCTCATCAGAGGATTATTTGATTGTCTGCTTTAACACTGCAAACAAGCAAAAACAAGCTAAATTAACAGCCAATGGGGTCAGAAAAATAATCTGAATTCAAATGGAAAACAAGATTATTTTTCTCACTCCATTGGCAGATCAATTTGATTGTTTTAAGCAAAAACTCACTTCATTTTTATTTTTTTATTTCAGAAAACAAGATACATTATTAAGTCATTTGACTTTTCTAGTAAATGCTTCTTGATTAAAGATTTTGGATTGAAAACAAGACAAAAATACTAAGAAGCATTTTTTGCAGTGTTGAAGCATAGTCTACTAATGTGAGTTTGTTGTTGTTGTTGTTCAAGCTGCAGTCTGTGAGAATGACAGCTAGTGGTGGAAACAGGTACTGCAGACCAATTCAATTATTGGAGATCGTTGTTTCCCCGCCTCCTCGGACTCGACGCTCACACGGGTCGCCGGTTTGAGACGCAACAGGAACGAGCGCAATGGACATTGAGAATTGTCAGCGTGCAGAATCACAGACCAAGACAAAACAAACATTACAAGATTGTAACCACTTAAAAGAAAGCCTAGTGTTTTAAAATCTCCAGATTTGAAGTAGTGTCATGAATGATTTCACTCAATCATCCGGCCATTTAAAAGTCTCAAATGCAGCGAAAATAAAAAGTCATAATTATGACATAAAAAGTCACAACTATGACATAAATCAGTATTACATATAATTATGGCAAAAAGTCAATAATGACAAAAATATTTATCAACATAAAGTGTAACCAATTTTTCGTTTTTAGATGCCATTTTTTTCTTGCAACCGCTTACAAAGCAGGCACTTATTGGACGTCTGGAGTATTGAAATCTCCATATTTAGAAATGATGACACAAAAAAGCAAATTATAACATAACACGTCAAAACTATGACAGTTATTACATATAATTATGACAAAAAATATCAAAAATATGACAAACTACATTGACATTAAAATGAAATTTATCGACAATGTAACAAATTTTTTGTGTTGATCTTTAGTTGTTTAGATGCCATTTTTTCTTGCAACCGCTTACAAAGCAGGCACGTATTGTGTGCAGTGTTTAAAACCCTCCAGATTTGATGTAGTGTCGTGTATTCCAGCGGTTTTACTCAATCATATTTACAGAGTCTCAAACGCAGCGAGAACGAACAGCAAAACCGCGTGTTGAGAAAGAGCCGAAGCGCTAGAACTCGACGTCGCCGCATCACTCGCCTCGCTTCCCGGTTTCACCTCGTAATCCTCGTCCTCGTACGCATCGTCGTGTTCGCCGCCGGGATCTCCGATCAAACAGAGTTTCACCATGTTCTGTTTCACCACCTCACAAAATGGCCGCTCGAGGCCGTCGCACACGCAGGTGTTTAGCATTACGCCGTTCGGCATCAGCAGAAGTTCCTCGATGGTGGACCGGCACTGCGACGAACACTTTCTCCCGTTGAACAGCTGTCCACAGTGGGAGAGATACGCCATTAGAGCCGCGTGACACGCGGGATCGTCCTCACAACGGCGGCGCGCTTCGGTGCACCCCATGCTATCGGCTCCGCTAGGATGAGTGCGCGGGAGACAGGGATCGATGGCTCGTTTGGCGCTCAAACACTCGGGATCCGTCTCGCAGGAGCATCTCTCCAGATCCGGCCCTGATCCGGTTTGGTTGAGGCGGATTAGCGCGCTAATACAGTGGCTAGGACACTGCCGGCGTTCCCCGCGGATGTTGCCGTCGCACGCACTCAGGTACTGGTTATACGCTAGCTCACACTCACGCTCCTCGTGACACCTGACTAGCGCCTGCCAGCAAACCAGCTGAGCGTCCAGAGTCATCATCACAAACCAGATGATTAACGGCAAGATGATCTTCATTTCTGAGCTCAGATGCATGTGCGCATCGGTTCGGTTCTCATGCACAACGCCGGGGGAATAAAGTGCATCGCGTTGCAAAAACTTCAGAGTGGGTTTCAACAAGAAAAGGCATGCATTTATTCCACAATTAAGCTTTTTAGTTGTGCAATCAGTTCAATCCGCTGCTATCTGAGTGCATTTCTCTGTATCTTCAAGTGGGGTTTTGATGTTGTTTTGAGTGAGAATTGCAAAAACTTCAGAGTTAGTTTTGGCAGAAAAAGTCACGCATTTACTCCTAAATGAAGCTTTTCTATCAGTCGTTCAGTTCAATCTGCTGCTATCCGAGTGCATTTCTCTATATCTGCATGAGAATCCTCCTTTTGCGTTGCAAAAAAAATTAGTTTCAGTTAGTTTCGGCGAGAATGCATCATAGAAATGTCATGCATTAATACTCCACAATGAAGCTTTCAGTTCAGTCCAATCCGCTGCTATCCGAGTGCATTTCTCTGTATCTTCAAGTGAGAAATGCAAAAACTTCAGAGTAAGTTTCGGCAAAAAAGACACACATTTACTCCTCAATGAAGCTTCTCATCAGTGCAATCTGCTGCTATCCGAGTGCATTTCTCTGTTTTCATGAGAATCCTCCTCCAGTTTGGGGTTTGTATGTAGTTTTGAGTGAGAATCCTCCTTTCTCATGTTGTTTTGAGTGTTTTCTGCTCTTAAAGTGCTGTTACGGCTTCATGCTGCAGGTCTTTGTCCCTCCGACTCTTTCACGCTCGGCTGGGCATTTACACACACACACACACACACACGACCCCTCCTCCAAAACCCTCCTCTCTTTATTATTCATTCTCTTGTTCTATTGGCTGTAAACGCGGGATTTTATCCATAGAAACACTGTTTTTGGCAAAGCTCACCTCCTGTACGGGATAAATAAAATGTTTATAAATTTCATGAAGCTAGCGAGCTGTGTGGTCTCTCGTTCTCTCTCTCTGCGTGAGATTACAAAATCCTGTCAGGAGAGAGAGAGAGAGAGAGAGAGAGAGAGAGAGAGAGAGAGAGAGAGAAAAACACACACACACACACATTCCTCTGTTGGAAGCTCAACATCTGCAAACCACTTCTTCAATTTAAAGCGCAGAAAAACAAATCTGTTTCTCTTTAGCGCAAACCCAAGAACAAGCCCCTGTATAAACCGACTCAAACCCCCGTTTCTTCATCCCCCGTTCCTCTCAGGCTGCTTTCGGGTGTTTTATTCGCGCCCTGGTGGAAAAGAAAAGGCCACAAAAGTGTTTTCTGGACCGTTTCACCCTCTTTGTGTGCGACTGGCCATGCAGCAGCCCAGAGCAACGTCAATAGAGAGACTTTCCACAACAATATATTTACTGCTCTGTCCTTTCACTGCGCACTTGAGATCAGGCATTCTCTGCTATTCAGATGGAAAACACTGGGATTGAAGAGGAGAAACTATGCAAAACCGCAACCATCCCCGGAGTCTGTTACAGGACAAAAGCTGGGATAGAGGAATCAGTGTGTAGGGGCTAGTTGTCACAGTCTTCAGATTGGCAACTCTCTGAAAGGGACTCTGTGAGCCAGAAAACAACAAATGCTTGTTATCTGTTTTATGGAAGGCCATTTCTGCCACATTAGGGGAAAAAATCATGCTTTGGTAAATCATGAGTGATGAAATAAAGTCATAATTCTAACATAAAAAGTCAAAACTATGACAATTTAGTTACTATATATAATTAAGACAAAAACATCAAAATGATTTAAAAAAAAGTTTGATATGACAAAAAAAATCTTGTTGTAGAAATTATAAGTCATAAAAAGTCAAAATTATGGCATAAAAAGTCAAATATGACAAAAAAAAATCTAAATTATGACAAAAAGTAATAATTAAAACAAAAGTCAAAATGATGACGTCAAAATATGACAAAACGTTTGTGTCATAAAAAGTCAAAATTATGACATAAAAAGTAATAATTAAAATATAAAAAGTACAAATTATGACAAAAAGTCAGTTAGGACCAAAAATATATATTGGCAAAAATTACAAGTGAGATAAAAAGTCAAAATTATGACATCGAGAATAATGTTAAGTCATCGAAATAATGACAGAAGTCGAATTTATGAGTCAAAATGATCATATAAAATGTTGAAATTATGACTAAAGAAAAAATCAAAATTATGACAAATCGAAATGATGACGTTATAATGATGACACAATAACGTTAAAATTGTCAGAAGAAATCATAATTTTGACTAGTCGAAATTATAACAAAAAGCCAAAATTATAATAAAAAAAAATCCAAACTACAACTTTGTGTTTTATGTCATAATTATGATTTACAAGCATGATTTTTTTTCTTATGTAGCGGAAATGTGCTTCTATAATGTTCCAAAATGCCAATATCACCATATTTTTGTAAAAATAATTTCAGCTGGGTATAAAAAAATCCTCCCTTTGCTTCCACTTTTCCTCAGTCTGCCTGTTCTAGGCTCTCGTCTGAAACTGTAGTACCTGCAGCTCTCGTGTTTATGATGAGTCATAACACTTGTCGTGTTCCTCATTTGAAAGGTGCTTTGATGAAATCGTCTGCTAAATGAATAAGTGTAAATGTCAACAGAATCAGTGAGGTAAAATACACTAAATCACAGCTGGGTAGTTATGCATCTAAAACAGTTTCAAAGAACATTATAATAGTTGTAGAAATGCTGTACATGTACATGAGAAACTCTGTCACACTGCAGGACTTTTGAACTTGACAGTGATTAAAAACACTTCAAAGCAATGACATTTACCTAAACTGGATGTTCGTTTGCAAAAAGGTTTTTTGTTACGTCAACTACCCACCTATAAACTTCCTGATGAGAGCTGAACTAGTGTTAGTGAAGCGTTTGTTTCTGTTGTCCGATATCTCCACCTACAGGTCAGATACGGCACTGCATGATCACACAAAGCCTGAAATCATATCACATGCATCATAATCTTTGTACAAATATATTTATTACACTTTCAACAGTCAAAAATCAGCAAGGTCTGGAAATTACAGAAGAATTATTACATGAATGCATCACATTGGTAATTACGTTACTTATGCAGCGGAAACAACTATCGAGGGCATAAGTAAAATAAACACCACTCTTGCCATTAATAAAGAAATAAACATACAATACTCTTACGGGTCAAATAAAATACAGCCTTTTTCTTCACATGAACTGGCTATCAGCTCTGTCCTTTAGATCAGAGATGGTAATATTAATATTGCTTTATGTTGTTTCACTTATTGCTGCTTTTTTTAAAACCCAAATCCCTGTATGGCTTTATTCATAAGACACAGAACATGTACTCCTTCATTCAAAAGATCATTGTTCCCAGAAAGCAACATAATGTCGGCTCAGATCCGGTCCACATGTGGATTCTACGCGGCCCAGATGTGAGCCCGATCTGGGCATACACAATGTTACTGTCTGTTTTTTTTTAAAGAAACGCTCTCTATAAGAGGGAAAAACCAGAAAGAAAAAGGTAGACGACACCAAACCACCTGCACAAAACAGCAGCACTCAATGAAAGGTCAAAGGGCGTTAATGACATCAGGGGTCATTAAGGTGAAACATGAAGGTGTTTGTGTGGATGGACCTCCATTCCTGCTCCCATAAGCCCTTCATACAGACGTAGCGACCCAGACAGCAACATAGTGTCAGCCCACATCTGGAACATGTGGATTCAATGCGGCCCATATCCGGGCCACATCTGGAACATGTGGATTCAACGCGTTCCAGATCCGGGCCACATCTGGAACATGTGGATTCAATGCAGCCCAGATCTGGAACGTGGATTCAATGCGGCCCATATCCGGGCCACATCTGGAACATGTGGATTCAACACGTTCCAGATCCGGGCCACATCTGGAACATGTGGATTCAATGCGGCCCAGATCTGGAACATGTGGATTCAATGCGGCCCATATCCGGGCCACATCTGGAACATGTGGATTCAACGCGTTCCAGATCCGGGCCACATCTGGAACATGTGGATTCAATGCGGCCCAGATCTGGGCCACATCTGGAACATGTGGATTCAACGCGTTCCAGATCCGGGCCACATCTGGAACATGTGGATTCAATGCGGCCCAGATCTGGAACGTGGATTCAACGCAGCCCAGATCCAGGCCACATCTGGAACATCTGGATTCAACGCGGCCCATATCCGGGCCACATCTGGAACATGTGGATTCAACGTGTTCCAGATCCGGGCCACATCTGGATTCAACGCGGCCCAGATGTGGGCCGGATCTGAGCCAACCCTATGTTGCTGTCTGGGGAGTCATTTCTCCACGAACCCGCTACGCTATCGCTGCAATAAATCTCTTCAGACCGGAGCAGTGAATCTCCAGAAACTTGTCGTATTTCACCACAAAGTCAAGAAATTATACTTGCATGTTATTTGCATTGCAACGTTACTTTCATGAGAACATAATTTATGCAAAATATACCTTTCCCGTGAGGTGAAATGCGACCTGAGCATGTTTTCCGTGAGATTCTCCGAGCAGGGTGTGTATATTTGAAGACATTTAAACTCCTAGAACAACATTAGCATCATGAAACCTACACGTCACACTGGATATATGAATACGGATGTTTGTCAGCATGTGTTTGGAGATGAGGAAAGGGTGATCACATGACGCAGCACTTCTCGGCAGAGTTCTTCAGGTCCTCCAGCGTGGCCTGAGCTTTGCCCTTCAGATGGCCCATGTCCACGTTCTGGATGTTGGTCAGCTGACCCAGGACCGACTGCTTCTGCTCCTCCTCCTGGTTGTCTTCAGCGATCATCTTGGCCAGTTCAGTGGGGAGCTCAACGTCATCTCGCGCCGCCTGGATCTGAGTCTCGTCCAACTCGTTCTGAAAAACAGACCATGAAATACAAACAAATACATGAGGCCCTGTTCATTTACATTTAAGCATTTGGCAGACGCATTTAAATTACAGTAACAGAGATTGTTTTGGTTCTACAGCAGATCTAGAATAAAGTTATTGTCCAGATTGATTCACTTCCGTTGCAGAGATGATTAGTTATTAACCCTCTGAGGTCTAAGGGGTTTTTGGGGTCCTTGAGGTGTTCTGACATGCTCTGACATTTGTGCTTTTTTCAGTTATTTATAAACATGTTAATGGTAAAGGTGTAAATTCACTCTATATAGCACAAACGGGGCTACCGTAATATGTGAGCAACATGTATGTACATGTTTGTATTTTTTAGAGAATATTGTTTATGCATGGTTATTGAAAAAACTAAAAGTTAAAGTGTCTGAAATAAGGCCACAAAACACATACTAAATATGGGTCCACAAGACTTTTGACTAATGGGTGTTGTTGCCTTGAATTTTTGCTTCAAAATGATCTGAAAATCATCCTGCCTAATCATTTACACAAAACCTACATTGATTTAAATTTTATAAGACACCTTTTGTTTGGAAAGGCAATATGCGTGGAGGCGTGTTCACACCTGAGAAGACAAAGGCCGGATAATGTGCCATATACATAATGAGCTGCATATTAATTAGCCTTTCACACAGGTGTGTCACAGGATCCCAAAGAATGCAAGGACAAAAGAAATTATCTATATATACATATTTTACAATTAGAAATTGTAACCAATTACAAATAGGTTACAATTACAACAACAATTACAATTTTAACAAGATTTCAAGTGTTTTTCTTTGTAAAAAGTATACATTTTATCATACGTATTAAAAAAGGTAAGGATTCATTAGTTTGAATATTGGAACAAACACTATAATAACATCTTAGTTGATAATTCAATATACCTACTTTATTTTTGACAAAACATCATACTATAGTATATTTAACATGAGCAGAAATTGGTGAACAAAAGCGTACCTATTTAATGTGACGGTAGTCTTTTTACAGTCAAAACCTTATAATCTATCCAAAACTAATCACAAAATCTTGTCTAAACATTCATATTTAGACATATTGTGTATGATATATTAACATATACATGTGAATTGCAGTTTGTTGCTTATACACACATTTTATTTCAACATATTTCAGTCTATTTTTACTCATCTTAGTAGGCTATAGCAATATAGTTTGGATGTGTCCATGTAAACATAACGTTTACTAATGTAGGTGCGAGAGTGAATGAACGGCACAGACACGCGCTGTATAACTGTAGTAAACAACAGCGCGCGCGCCTGTGACGTTCATTCGTCATTTAGCCTACACACAGACACGCAATTCATATTGAAACAGTCTTTTTGCGGTTTACAGTCAGACACTATTCAATATTGCTCCTCGAAATGAAACTACCAGCACTTCTGGTACATTTTCCTGGGTTATTAGATAGTATTATTCCTTACAGTGTAGGGATACGCTGTGTACACAGCTTTAGTAAGATACTTACTAAACACGATGTGTTTTATAATCCAGTTGGTGGGCATTGGCATGTTTGAATGGCTTGCCTTAGATCATTTGCGTTTGAGTACCGCGCGCTCTCCGTGGGCGTGGCACATTAACGCGTAATCAGGTATAATGAGCCGGAAAGAAAAAGACTGACATCTCTCTCTTTTCATACAGATTACATAAACTGATAAAATTAGTTTTTTTATATATATTAATTCATTTAAAAGAAGAGAGTTCAAGCTTCATTATGGAAAAACACTTGTGCCTGTATGACAAGTATTCGCGGAATTACCGTTAATTTTCGGACGCGTTTCAGAATGGACTTCACTGACAGAGAGAAGGCAGAACGCGCATCATGTTTGTTTTTCTTTATTTGGCGAAAAGGACAACACTTTGTTTTTATTGTGAGTATCCACAAAAAAAATAGACACTTAGGATCTAATGATGTACAACACTTAATATGTAAGATAAAAATCAACAGAGTATTTTGAGTTTCTTTTGCACTGATAAGAAAAAAAGCGAGACTATCGCGTCGACCTCAGAGGGTTAACTTAGCGTCCGCTAACACAACACCGTTCTAACCGAAAACAGAAAGACCTTACCGCGCTCTGGCCTGTTCATCTGCACGAAAACAGTGTTTGGTGCTCGAGAACGCAAACCTTGAAACAGGAAAAACTTTGAAAAATATCATCTCTGCGTAAACTTCAAAAACGAATCTGTGAAAACGCTGATGGCGTGCACATGGGTATTACGTGTTTAGTCTATAGGTATCACACCTGGTATTCCCAGACAGCAACATAGGCCCCATCCACACTACTGCGTTTTAGTTTAGAAACGGAGAATTAAAAAGAATACGATCTCCATCCACACCAGCATTTCAGCTGCGTATTAGAACTGATCTACGTCCACATTAAAACGACTGAAAACGCGGATCACGTGACCATTCACCTACACTGGGCGTGCGCGTGCCGGTGTAAACAGGAAACGGATTGACTATTCCTCAGATTTCGCTGAGGTTGATAAGTGCCGATCTGGACATTCAAAAGTTTTCGCACCATTCCTCAGGAACCACAACTTCATTGATAAAATCATCCCACCATGGGCTGGTTCTTCCCGGCTTAACCCAAAACCGACGCTCCATGTACGGTCGATACCGCCGCTGCACACGGGAACTGTCACAGATCGCTGGAATAATAGCTTGCCTCCGGCGCATGTAGGCAGTTTTAGCTTAGTGAAATGCAGAATTTACTTGCACTAACGTAACTGGTAGTCCAGGCTGTTGTTGTGCGTTTTCTTCCATTGTATGACCCAATCAGAGAGCCGAGCGTGAGCCTCTGCGTCATCGTTTCTAAAGTCCTCCGTTTTGACCCGTCTACACTAAAACGCCCTCCGGAGATTCAAAGCGCAAAACGGGGTCGGCAAGGTTTCTAACCTTCTCTGTTTTAGGTCTTCTTTTTTGCCGTTTTAGTGTGGACGGGAGGAGCAAACGTAGCAAAAGGTCTGCGTTTCTAAACAAAAACGTAGTAGTGTGGATGGGGCCATATTGTGGGTCCAGATCCGGCCCACATCTGGTGAATGTGGATTCAACGTGGCCCAGGTGTGGGCCGGATCTGGGCCGAAACTATGCTGATGTCTGGGACTGAACAAGCTATTGTTGCACATAAAATATCAAGGTTCATACAAAAACAATACAAAAACTCTGATGTGAGTTCAGCATCACACTCCAGAGATGGGTTACAAAAAAAAAGAGAGACCATTTCTCTCCAGAATGGCATAGAAATGAGAATCACTGCTATTATCGCCTTTTTCGCTTTTGTCTTCCTTAGTTGGGGACATTTAATATTCAACAATATTATTGATCTCCTGCATTGAAACCATTATATGAGAACTGAACTGAGCTGGACGATGACATCACAGTTTTCTCCAGAGCGGCTATATATATATAAATGAACTATGAGAGGCTATATATATATATATAAATGAACTAAATTAATAACTTTTTTACAACAAAAATGAACCATCACTGAACTTACTTGGGCTGGACTGTGATGCTATTTTCTTCTAGAAACAAACTTTAATTATTTTCCTGTTATCTCTGTAAAGCTGCTTTGAAACACTCTGTGTTGTAAAAAGCACTGTATAAATAAAGGTGACTTGATTATCAAACAGGTTAGCTCTGTTACACCTGTCCTTATGTACCAGCAGATGGCAGCCTCGTCCCTCACTTTCTCCATATTCCCAGACTTCATTTCCCACAGCTCTCTGCTCATTATTAATTTATATGTTTCAGCTGTGTCTTGTTTATTTAAATGCCCTTTTGCCCTGTGTTCAGTATGAAGTCTGGTTTATTTTGGTTTGCATGTTACTGACAACATTCCCGAGCAGTCCAAAAATATCAGTGATAACGAGGGGTTAACTGGGATTTCATAGGCAGAGGAACCACAGAAGCCCACAAATGCGATGCTTAGAATACATAATTATTTTTTTCTTAAATTTTATTAGTAGTACTGTTATTTAAACATCCCTTGAAATTAAATATTGGTATCTAAATATCTATTAATTTATATTTATTTGCCTGTTACTATGCATGTATGTCAATATTCAACTTAAATGCACATTTAACCTGCTTTTCTGATTGTATTGCCTTCAAAACCCTCAAACTTTAAAACTGGAACAGGTCAAGCTTTCTCACGCCAACATCAACGTTTGTCTTGATGAACTTCCTTATCTAATTTAAATTTAGTAGGCTTTTGCAATTAAAATATAATTTTTTGCATTGAAGTAATGAGAAACAAAGTTTTTGTTATTACAGTACACTATTGAGTATTGGGGAATGGGTAATTAATCATGATAAAAATCTTTTCACATTGCAAAAAATAAGAATTAGTAAAATAGGCAAAATAAAAAGGTAAATTAACCCTGTGGGGACTAAGCTCTTTTTGGTCCGTTTTCTCTATTTTTACATTTGGGCTTATAAACTATATGTATATATGTAATGGAGATGGAACACTATGTGCTTGGTATCTATGGATTCAGAAGACCCTAAGCTAACATAAGCACACATGTAATATGTTTATAAAGGAAGTATGAGTGAAAATGTACCATAAACTAGAGAATTTCAAAAACGGAAATTTGATTTTTGGCATTTATTTTTCTGTAAATCACACATCACACAACAATAGTGAACAGTTTTTGAACAAAAAATATGTTTGTCAAAGCCTTTGCTTGACAGACACGTGTAATTGTTAAATAAAATGTGTAAAGAACAATGAAAATTTTAACTTTATTTACAAATAGTCCCAGGCGTTTTTCTTAGGAATACTTAGAATTTTCTAAGCAATGCTTTCTCCTCGTCACTCTCCAGTTATTGTTCCCGAGCTTGTTCCACCGTAAATCGTTTACTGCTTGCCATCATAAAAGTGCTAAAACAATAAATAATGCTATAATTGTATGTGTATATATATATATTATAATTGTTCTGTCTCTCTCTCATATCTCTGTGCGCTCTCGCTCCATAAAGCCTTGTTTATACTCGAGGCGTCCGTTCGCTTTCTGTCGTCTCTGCCACTCAACGCTGTTTGCGTAATAGTATATAGTACCACCCCTTGCAAGGCTACAGAGTCCTCCGATTTGCTAGAATACGTCATGGTAACCTTCCTCTGATTGGGTAAGAAAAATATTCCTCCATCGGCAATTTTTCCATTGGTTGTTGCTTGTGAATCTGCCAAACAACATCGATTTCATTGGCCTTTTACAAAGTGGTATTGCGCAACAAGGAAGTGTGTATGCAAGCCGGGTAAGTTTGTTATCACTGTTTTCAGTGGAATCTGAGGAAGACGGCAAAAAGATGGCACCTCACTATCATTAAAAGTTTTTAAGACATTTGTAATAGTATGTCATTTTGGGCGGTACCGCCCAATCCGTCCCCAGAGGGTTAATAGGGCTGTAACAACATATCATGTCACAATATTTTGTCTGAGGTACCCTTAAATATACAGAATAAGGTGTTAATATATTACAATATATTGAATAATACATAATGAATTTTCATATATTAAAAAATATATAATGTATGTAAATTTTATATTCAGTAATACACTTCATCATACAGGGATTAAAGTTATCCGTCGCTACGAGAGTCTACGACGGATTTCCGTCAATATCAGGGTTCCCCCCTGTCCTTGTGTCTTAAATTCACTTCTCATAATTTTAAGGCCGTAAATATGCTTACATTTCTCAAATAGTGTAATAAATGTCTTAATTTTAGTTTGAATGGGAAGGACGAGGTGTTCACTCTGCTGAGGGGTGTGTGATAAAGCCTGGAGTGGAGCAAAAGCCTGTTCCTCTCTGCACTCTAACCCCTAAAATCCACTGGATCCGTCTACGGCGCGCGGATGCCAGAGCTAATCGCGGCCATTATAGTCAATGCTCTTAAGTCCACCAGCTGCGGACGCAGCGCGTCTCAGAAGCGTCTCTCCGCTCCGCAGAGAATAGGAAGTAGGTCTATTTTCGCCGCTTGCCGCGTCAAGCAGCACAGAGTACATCGTACCGGGCAGGAAGTCAGACACAAAACGGCATAGAGAATCCGGTCGATTTTCAAAATAAAACACCCTGTGGAGACCAACGCTCCGCTGCTGAAACGCGTCTGAGACGCTTCCAGTGGACTTTGACGCTGAGCTAGGGACGCATCAAAAACGTGGCGCTGCCGTTCCGCGCCGTAGACGGATCCAGTGGATTTTAGGGGTAAGAGTGCTGTCATCACTCCGCTCCTGATCCACTCCGGATTTTCCAGTCCCACTCACGGGAAAAACTGCTCCGTGTTTACACAACTTTAAAAGTTATTCTAATATGTTTATTTTTGTACATCACAAACGGTTTGGAAAGTATTCTACACGTTTAATAAATGTTCCAGCTGCCCTTGCTTGCACAAGTAAACAGCAGGCCTGGCAAAGCGCACCCAGGAAAAAAGGGAAAGAAAGTTAAAGAAAACAACTTCTACAAACAATTTTAAATTGCCAACAGTTAATAATAATAAATAAAAGTGCAAATCGGATAACAATCAAGTGCAATATAAACATGTTTTGTCAGGGCATCACTCCCGAACCCCGGCATCAACACTCAATTTCAACATCTGCTTCCTCCTTTACACGTGTCTGGCGTGATTTAACTTCTCCCCAGTTGTTCCATGAAAACACGGAAAGCTGTGAAGTGATAAATAGGGTGGTTTCTTCTTTGGGTTGAAACATAAAAAGGTACGCAACAGAACGGACCGCATTTAGTCTCCGCATTTGTCCTCCGACTGCAACTGCTAGCGCTTTCACCGGAAAAGAGTTTACCCTACTTCCGGTCTTGGCGACCATTATTGTGAAATAGGCCTATTGTCCTGACACGCGTCCTGCGAGCTCGTGAGGCTCCGCCCTCTGGGCCAGCAGCAGCAGATCATTTGCATTTAAAGGGATACACACTAAAACGGTGCGTTTTTCTGAGCCTCAAAAAGTTTAAACATGCTGTAGAAAATTATCTGTTGGGTATTTTGAGCTAAAACTTCACATACACACTCTGGGGACATCAGAGACTTATTTTACATCTTGTGAAAAGGGGCATAATAGGTCCCCTTTAATAAAAATGCAACTGTTCATGTTATAAATGCTATTTTTCATTGTTAGTTCAAGTTGCAGTCAACTAATATTAACAAATGGATCCTTAATAATATCTTTATGCACAATATAACTTCTTATGCTTTCTGTACATCTAAAGACTTTGAAAAGATTTAGAAAAGACTTTATAAGATTATCAGCTCACATCTAAAGACTTGGGTTCACAGTTTTTAGTCTCAGACTAAAGACTTGCGATAATATCAAACATGTTTGATATGAAAGACTAGAGAAAGACTGGCATAAATCGGGTCGCCGATTGCAGATTATCACCTCACATTTAACAATCGAGACGACGGGAGCGCGCTGAGACTCCAGTAAGATTCCTAAAGACTGCCGGTCTTTAGTCTGGGACTGTGAAAATCCTTTGGTGTACGCCCGGCATTATTCACTGGTGAAATGTGGGATTCAGCCCAGTGTGTTGACGAGCGAGGTGTTGGGGTATAAGTTTTAATAGTGTGGGCAGATGTGTGATTAATTGTTACCTTTGGCAACCTGTATTTGTCTCTGAAGTGAGTCCTGATGGTCGCCCTCTCCGCCTTCTTCTGGGCAAAATTGGTGTCTCGCTCTTGCCTGAGGAGAAATGAGAACACAAGCATCTCAAACACACACAAACACTGTAATCTGAGGATCTGGGCTCTTCAAGGCTCTTTTGATCTTTTATCCATCTACGCAAGTCTAACATCAATCTCAAGCTAATAAGCATCATCTGTCCGATTTCTAATTTAAACAGCAATTGAACTGATTGTTGATTGGACTAATTTTAGGATTTTTTTGGTATGCTTATTTGAATAATGATCATATAAGGCCTAAATTGACCTTAAAAAGTGATCTCTGTTATGACAAGCCATTTCAGGCAGTTTCGCTTCATTTTAACATGAGCTAAAATAAATCTACGTCCACAGAGAGAGATGTCATTCTGGGGGATTAAACTGCTTTCCTCCGTACGCCGAGGAACTCGTGGAGTAAATACCTTCAAAGAGAGCATTAAAAAACTTCAGACTGACTGGATTTCTAGGGTTTACTTGCCAGAAGTCTGGTGAAATGAACCGTTGCTTACAACAATCGCATTTGTCCATTAAAGAAAGCTGAAAATATTTTAAATAAGTGCGCAATGAGACAATAAATTTCAGCAAAATCAAATAGCCTACGATTACAATTTTATTTGATTATAATATTTATTGTAATTCCTAAAAAAAGGTTTTAAAAAATCAGCAGCTTATCAAACATTGGAAATGATCAACATAGAAATATTTCAAAAATGAAAAATGGAATAGGCTAGTTATGGATTTACTAAATACATAACTATAAAACTTCAGTGCTTTTTCAGATATTCCCTTTCATGCAGTGTGTAATAAAGCTGTAAAAGATCAAAGTTCAGATAAACCGAGTTATCTAACAAAAGAAAGAATCGATTCTGAACTGAAACGAGTCGTGAGTAATTCAGTCTCACTTCCTGCTGATCCTGTAGGTTTGTGACTAATTAGCATAATGCCAGGCTGTGGTGTTGATTGGCTGAGCAGCGTCTCTTAGCTCCGCCCTCAAACACTGTAGTGTATCTGAGACTGGAAGAGTTTGGTTCGTGTTGTTCGTGTCGAGATGACGCTGTTTTCTGAGATTGATCCGGTAAAACACACGCCATCGTTACTGTTCGTATCACTGTGATCAAGAGCTGAGATTCAGATATGATAATGAGCGTTTCTGACCAATCACAGCAGAGCAGCTCTCAGAGAGGCGGGGCTTAGAGAGACTGAATCCTTGATGAAGGCGTTTCCGACACTGATAAAGAGCTGAAGCTGCAGTGGAGATTATGAGGACATTAATGTGTTTTTGATCTTGGATGAATGTGAACCTGTTGTAGGAGACGCCAAACAACATTAGGGGCCTTTAAAATAACATATTAGGGGATTTTAAGTTAGCCTCAAGATTACGTTATTGTTAAAGGTTATGTGAGGTGAAAGGTCAATACAAATCTCCAGGGCTAAAGCAAAGGTCATAACACAATGGACACATTTAAGTGGGGGAATAACAACTAGCAATTAAAGATAACATTTAGGTTTGGTATTTAGAGGGTTGTTGGTTTGATCCCTGAAAAGAGGAGCCATTATCAAGGCATTTAAATGTTCAAGGCTCAATACAAGTTAAGCTATATCAACAGGGTGAACGTGATTTCACCAAGTACCACATGTTTCTGGATCAACATCGTTGTTGATCCTGGATCAACTTTCCAATTAACCAATCAGATTTGAGGGATAAGTTTACAATTTATGTCAAGTTTAGGCTTAGAACCAAGGTGAAGTACTTAAACATCAGTGTCATTCACCTATCATTACCCTCTGATTTTAGGGAAAATTTATGGGTAGGGTTAGGTTTAGGGGTAGGGATTGGGTAAGGACTACATTTTGGGACAGGAAGGTTGATCCAGGACCATGTCTTAATTGGCAAAATCACGGTGACCATATCAACAGCATCTGTTTAAATAATAATAATAATAATAATAATAATTATGAGCACTGTAATGCATTTGCAATGGATTACACACTAATGGACGAGTTTCACCAGGTACTGTCGTATTGAACCTGGAACCTTCTTTTTATGATTTCTCCAGAGGGATCATCCGTATAATAGTGTCTGCTAGTGGTTACTGAGAAGAGGAGTACGAGAGAAAATATCTCAGGGATTTAGACTCGCACTGACACTCAACTGATGCTCATTCACAACAAATGACTAGTTAAAATAATCCCCATATCAATAAGCAGCAAAAAAAAAAAAAACTTTGAGAAGATCATGGTGGTTTGGCTGATTCAAGAGATTAAACACACAACTCCCTGTCAAAGTCAACAGTCCTAAACTAGCTGTTCCCAGCATGTAAAATCTGCTCTCAGAGGAAATGAGTTGGATTACCAGCTCGGCACAGCCATTTGAAGTCTGTGAAATCACAATTTTCCAAATATGGGAGTTATGCAAACCATTCTGTCAACACAGCCACCTGTTCAAGTCAGTCCTTTATGAGATGATTTCTAAAGACAAAGCATGTGAAGAATACAGAAATGTTTTGACTTGATCAATATGATGGTTATAACGGTCTCATTTTTTTGGTTTTCACAATTCACAAGAAGTGTTTAATTAGAGTTAAATGTTCTGATTGGAAAATGTGATTAGGGTTTAAATTAAACTGGTGTAAAATACTAATTACAATTACCTCAGGCGATAATGAGTGGATTCTAAAACTGCATAAAGCAGAGAGTCTATACTTGCCTAACATGGTAATCATAATAATATTGTGTTTTTGAAAATGTATCATGGTATACACCATGCTAAACATGGCAAGTATCTTGGGGTACCATGTAAATACATGTAAGTACATGAATATGGTAGGCTAATCATTCATACCATATTAATGTTAAGTGTTTATCATCTTTCTTTTATTTGTGCTATGATGCTTAAGAACAGATATAATTCATTCGAATCTAATTCTGATCAATTGATACCACTTTAATTAGAATACACAATTTATAAACAAATACTAAAACCTCCCACTGTCTGAAGCAACCTGACTGAATTCGTGATGAAAAGGTAAAATACTTTAAATTACATACGAACTTCTGTTGAACTGTAATGTGAATAATGTGGAATATTATTCATATCTGACTGAGCAAGAATCTCCCTGAGCGAAATGAGCAGCTGCGAGCGCGCGCGATATCCAACGAAGCGCGAAAAATGCGCGCCCATTTCCAAATGTCCGCTTCTCTACAACGGCGATTACCTCACAAAAACATAAACAAATTTCAGAGAAATAACACGTAAATATCAGGTATGAAGAAAGGCTTGTCTTACTTTTCCTCCTCTAGCTGTTGTTGGTACTCCTCAAACTCTTCTTGTGTCATTCCTTTAGCAGCCGCTTCGGATTTCTCTCCTTCAGGTTTCTCTTCTGTCAGACCTCCTGTCAGATTCTTCAGCTGACCTCCGACGACGTGTTTTACCATGAAAGCCATCGTGAAATAGTACAATGTTCTTTAATAATCTTCCTTTTGGTGAGCTATTTGTCCAAAACTGGTATTAATTCCAATTAGGTCAATAATGTGGACAGCAAAAACGTATTTTTTTCCGTGATCGCCGAACAGAAACTCCTCAGCTGAGGTAAAGTGAAGTGATGTGGATTCTTCTCCTCATCTGAGTCACATCATCAGTTTGACTCTTCAATCCACCCAATCCCGTGTTTCCTCGCTAGATTCTTCCCGCCCAATCCAACGGACCGCTGGACTAAGCGCGCGCAGCTCGTGCGTTGAGTCACTGACGGTTTTTTTTTTAGCGGGCGCGCGTGACATGTCAAAACGCATCGTGCCTCGGTTTTTGGTGCGTGCGTGTGTGTGCGCGCGCGCGCGCGTGTGTGTGTGTGTGTGTGTGTGTGAGACTCCAAGTCGGTTAACGGGATGACAGTAAGCAGAAAGCATTCAGAGTGTCTATACAGCATCCATCTGGAGGTTGAGTAAATCCTGTGAGGAAAAAGTGTGAAATGAAATTTCTAACTAAAATTATACGTTTTTTTCGCCAACGTTTTAGTTTATTTGGAAAAGGGCAGAACTGTAATCCCAGAGATTACCATCCATGCGTATAAAGCTGTCACCATCACCTCCACATGGATTATCATGCAAGATGAGACATATTTAACAGTCAAACATGCTTTCTGCGTTAATAAAGTGAGGTAGTTTAACTCTTAAAGTATAGGCAACTTCAAATCTTTTCAGCTTGCCTGTCTTTATGTTTACTAACCGTAACGTTAATTGCATGAACATACATGTCACAGAAACATATAGAACTCATATATACTGAGAACACACATAATACAATTATATAAATGTTTATCTTGAATGCAATCCAAGCATAATGCATCTTCCACACTCTAAAACAATGCTGGGTTGTTTCACCCCATGTTTGGGTCAAATATGGACAAGCCTAACTGTTGGTTTAATTTTTGAATACAATTTTAAACCCAATGGTTGGGTTTGTCCATATTTGACCCAAACAGGAGTTGAAACAACCCAGCATTTTTTTAGAGTGCAATGGCATGTAAATGTTTAAACTCATCACATGCATGAGTGATATAAATACAGCCCCCATTACTCCCATTACAGAATTATCAACACCGGATGATAAAAACAAATTATACATCTCTGTGCATGGTGATAATGTCTCTATTTTTGCCTCTTTCTCACTTTCCCTCTCTCTCTCTCTCTCTCACACACACACACACACACACACTCTCTCTCTCTCTCTCACACACACACACACACACACACACACACACACACACACACACACACACACACACACACACACTCTCTCTCTCACACACATACACACACACACACACACACACACACTCTCTCTCTCTCTCTGACACCCCTCCTCCTCCCCCGGGACTGAATCATTCCCGATCTGCTCCACTAACAAACTGTTCCGTCGCTCTCGCTGAGGGCAAAGACACACACACTCACACACACACACACCGAACACACACACACCGAACACACACACACACACCGAACACACACACACACACACCGAACACACACACACACCGAACACACACACACACACACACACACACACACACACACACACACACACACACACACACACACACACACAGTGCTCCATGACATAGTAAGAACCTGAAAAGTCTGTGTTTGGAGCTTCAGGCTTTTACTGGTGTCAAACACTGATTTTATCCAGGAAAACAATATGCAACATTTTTGTTCTCATATCAGCCAAATGTTCTGATGGATTTGCATGCATGTCAACACAAAAATGTTTTTTTGTTTTTTTACAGTAATACGGTGACACATGGCGTAATTATGCATGCTTTTTTACACTAGAGGCAAATCAAAAGTCTATTTTTAGGTTCCAGATGCCAAATGCAAGTAAAAATTTGGCTTAGGTTAGAATTATGTGATGCAAGATAAACTAATAAAGGAAACATTTGTCTCAAATTTCATTTAAAATCATTGGTAACACTCTACAATACGGTTCATTAGTTAACCTAAATGAACATGAACTAAGAATGAACAATACTTCTACAGCATTTATTAATCTTAGATAACGTCAACACTTACCAATACATTATTAAAATCAAAATTGTATTTGTTAACAGTAGTTAATGCACTGTGAACTAACATTAACAAAGATTACAGTAACAAATGTATTGCTCATTGTTAGTTAATACATTAACTAATTAACCTTATTGTAAAGTGTTTACAATTTTTTTTATCATTATGAAAAATATATTTTTAAACATGATTCAAAATACATTTCATGGCCCATAAAAAACATTTATGAACTGTAAATTTCACCTGCCATTGGCAAGCGTGGTAAAAAGTTAATTTTGGACTGTATGCATGACTTCACAAGACAGTCGATAAACCTCATCATCATCATCATCATCATCATCATCGTCCGGTTACTGTTCTTCCACAGAATAGCCAGCAGCGCTGACCAGACTATAAACATTTCGCAGATCTCATGGGTTATGCGATGTGTACATGTGAGCAAGCATGCATGCATTATATAATAACCCAACATGGATGCATTCTGCTGTTTGTGGCGTTTCTCCTCACTGAATCTGAGCATGAATGAGGTTAGTAGTGTGAGGACGGCCACTCAAACACTCATTTGTGAAGTCAATGGCACTGAATTGGAATGAACTAAAGCACTATTAAATGAGACTAGTTTAGACTAGTTTCCTTCCCTTAATTATCGACTTAACATCATAATTATTTCACATATACACTGTAATGAACGTAACTGGCTGCAAAAGCTTGGCATTTATCAATATGGGCTAGGGTTACCAGCATCAAAAAACCAAATGTGGGGCGATCACTACATAACCTGAAACTGTTATATAATGTCTATCTAACTTAATAAAACATTTGTATTGTGCCTTCCAGCTGTTAAAAATACTTGGTTCTTTACTCCCTTCCAGAAAACAGCATTACATCACAATGTAACATAACATTTCTTTATTTTACATGTCATTTAATTTCAACATCACTGAGCCCGAAGGCGGCCGGAGCATGCAGAAACAGTTCTGAACAAGTCCAACTAAATAAATAAAATATAAAACAACATGAAATTAGTTCATTGACAGGCTTATATACTAAGAATATTAAACCAAACACTTTCGTATTTTTAGAAAGGATGTGAATTAAAACCACATCAGGCAACAAGTTGATAAATTCTGGTAAATTCAAATTTAATTTACCGAATTATCCATTTGTTTTCTGACAGGGAACACATGGAACGAATCACCGCTCAACATTTTGACCGACAGCGTCACAGGTTTGAACTCGTGTACGCATGTTTTGAGTTAGCATGACCTGAATTATTATGAGGTCATTCTGACTGGGATGTCAAAATATGAAGCCACATATTCATCATAAAATATTTATATAGCCTATCCATACAATTAATAAAAGTATTTTCACAAATACACAAATTTATAGGAGCGTGATATTTAAAGTCCCCCTGTAGTCAATAATTGTATCCCTTAAAACTCATCTTTGATCACCAAAATTACATATTTAAAAGTTTTTTCCTTTAAAAAAACGCCATCCTAATAATATCTTGAATGTAACTCGACACCCTTGCCTCATTTAGTATGCGCTGTTCTATGAATATGCAAATGAGCCCCGCCTCCACTCACTCACTCGCTCAGATATCCACTGGTTGACGATCACACGTTGATCTGATTGGTTACAAGGTAGTTTGTGACGTCAGAAACACCAGCGATTTCAAAGCGTGTTTTTGAGACTGTCTTTGGTTCACTGCAGTTTTAAGCAGAAAATACTCAGCAATGCTGTCGACTTATGAATTTACACATGGTTTGTCTTAAAGCATATTAAAAACACCACATAGACACATAAACAACATTAAAAACTGGATTTTCACCACAGGGGGACTTTAAATGACACATTTCTCAACGTCAACCATCCATGCGATGGGATTGGCAGCATACAAATGTTTCATGAATCACACGTGAACAAATTATTTCTGCGCTTGTTTCTGCGTTAGATTGATAAATAAGGCCCACGAATATTATTGGAGTATGTTTTACAAGTCTTTCTTCTTCAAAATGTAATGTGTTACTTGCTGTTTCTTTAAATTAATTGTGAAATTTACCAGTTTCTGAGTGAAAATAGTTTCTGCACCAAATGTTTTCACCGTCGATGGGTTTTGTGATGCATCTTGAGCACAACCACATCCATCCAATAGAAACTCCCAGTAAATTCAATCCCGTCTCAATAAGCACATGAAATCACTCGCATTCTCTCTTAATTCCAATTCAAAACATTTAAAGCTGATTTTTGCATATGAGCAGGCTTCCTCTGGTTAACCAGGCCATTATAGAGTTGCATCAGAACAGCGGCCCAATCATTTTTGCGGTCCCATATTTTACTGGTAGTCACTGTATGAAGAATATTTGGGTATAATGTGTCTGTGTCACGGTTTACTTTATTTTGCTCTCCTCACTTACATAAATGAACTATAGTGTCCTGCACACACTAGCAAAAAAATATCAAAAATTATATCTGGTATCCGAATCATTTTTAGTTTGACTGTATGAGGATGTAAATGATGAGTACAGCAATAGTTTATCCCCAGTGAAATTAATTCACTCACCGTTGTTTGTTCCAAACCTGCATGGAAAAAATTTAATTTTCACTTTGTATAGCAATACAAGTAACACTTTTAATTGTGTAATCAGAGCTTTAACCTGGATTGGAACTTATCTGGCATCTCTACAACTCGTTTAGTCACCATTAATCAAGTCTCCATTTATACAGCGCTTTAACAATATAGAGTTACACAGCAGCTTTACAGTGATAATAGGAGATTACAGTAACAGAGATTGTTTAGGCTTTAAAGCAGATCTAGAATAGAGTTATTGTCCAGATAAAGTTAGTTTTGATTGATTCACTTCTGTTGTAAAGATCATTAGTTATTAACTTAGCGGCCGCTAACACACACCGTTCTAACAGAAAACAAACTTTTAATGTGTTCTGTCCGTTCATTCACACATGACAGTGTTTGAGCTCGAGAACACACACTCTGAAACAGGTTCCAAGCATAGACTGTAAATAAAGATGGACGAAGATTGATAATATTAGGGACAGAATTATAACTATGCAACCGTCTACTACAGCATCGCATCAGGGAGTGCATTATAGTCTTCCTGAGGTAAAATTTGATTCATTCATTGCCATAGGAGAGGAAGAATTTTACAAACTCGTAAAATCATCTAAATCGACAACATGTATGTTAGACCCTATACCGACTAAACTACTGAAAGAGATGCTTCCAGAAGTCATAGATCCTCTTCTTAACATCATTAATTCATCTTTGTCATTAGGATATATACCAACAACCTTTAAGCTGGCTATGATTAAACCGCTTGTTAAAAAAACGCAACTTGATCCTACAGAATTAGTCAATTACAGGCCGATCTCAAATCTACCTTTTCTGTCAAAGATACTAGAAAAGGCAGTATCCTCACAACTAGACATGTGCCGGTATTCGGTAATGCGATAAATCGCGGTAATGAATATGCACGATATTGTTATCGCGGGGACTTCGAAATACCGTGAAAAATAATAGATCCGAATTTAGATTTTTAGAACGCGCATCAGCTTATTTTCCATCAACCGCTTAAAAAAACAATGCGTATATGCTGCGCAAAACACATGTGCACTTTGATGTAAACAATCCCCACATCACATGTATAAGCACTGTGTGCATGCAGTGTGCACTCTAGTCTAATGTAAACAATCCTCACATGGAAAAGAAGCACGGCGGAAGGAGGAACGCTGTCGACTATTTATCCCCCGCATGGCTGCCAACTCTCACGCATTCAGCTTGAGACTCACGCAATTGACACTTTCACACGGTCTCGCGCCACACATCCATTTTCTCACGCAGAGAAAAATCGCGGAGCAAAGAGGCCACTGACACCGACAGACTAGACAGAGCAGGTTACTTTTGATATGAAAAAAATATCAGCTCTCAGGTTTTATAACGAAATTCAGACAATAAATACTGTTTTGGTGCTTGTAAATGACGTGACAGATCGCGCGCCTCAGTTCAAGTAAACAGATCATCTGTTACTTTTTATTAAAGATACAGTACAACCCACCGAAAGGTATACGTACTTTCGATCAATCAGTGTTTTTCAACCACGGAAAGAGGTCAATAACACTGCAGGAGAACAATTATGTCACAGAACGTTACATTTACCTCAGGAAAGCCATTTAATGTTAGTTGACTATAAGAAAATAGCTATAGAGAGGAGTATTTTGCTAAATATGTGCACTATATTACATATTTTAATATATGTTTACTTGTCATTATATAATTGTTATTATAATGAAAATTACGGCATATTACATTTTTATATTTATATTATTATTATATTTATATTGTATGCATTATATTTAATTTCTCTCTGTATGTTTACAGCATTATGTGAGATATATTTTTTCTTGAGAAAAAATTAAATTCAGGCTATCTACTGTAGCCTACCTAATATTTATCCAAATGAGTCAATATTGAATCAAGATTGAAATTAAATCCAAGAATTTAATTGAAATCATGAAAATTGTGTTAAGCAATAATACAAACAGTAGCCTCAGTAACTGTACCATGTAAACATTATAACATGTTGTCACTAAAAAATAAAATTAATGTTTTGACAATCACAATTACACATTGTGATGCAAGTTTTTTTTAGATACCCCCCAATCCGTCTGTTTCTCTTGTGCAATTAAAATATCGTGATAATACCGTATACCGTGATAAAAGCTCAATCAATTAATCGCAGCATGAAAGTTTGATACCGGCACATGCCTACTCACAACTGTGTTCCTTTCTTGAAAGAAATGGTAACTGCGAGGATTTCCAGTCAGGATTTAGACCGCATCATAGCACTGAGACAGCTCTCATTAGAGTCACAAATGATTTGCTCTTATCATCCGATCGTGGTTGTATCTCTCTATTAGTGTTACTTGATCTTAGTGCTGCATTTGACACCATTGACCACAACATTCTCTTAAATAGACTAGAAAACTATGTTGGCATTAGTGGAATTGCACTAGCATGGTTTAAATCATATTTATCTGACCGCTATCAGTTTGTAGCAGTAAATGAAGAGATGTCTTATCGATCACAAGTTCAGTATGGCGTACCACAAGGCTCAGTACTAGGGCCGCTGCTGTTCACTCTGTACATGCTACCTTTAGGAGATATCATTAGGAAACATGGAATTAGCTTTCACTGTTATGCTGATGATACTCAGCTCTATATTTCTTCCAAACCTAACGAAACTCACCAATTCACCTGCGCAGTAGCGATCTTGGGACCGGACCTGCACAGTAGCGATCGATATCGGGACCGGACCTGCACAGTAGCGATCTTGGGACCGGACCTGCGCAGTAGCGATCTTGGGACCGGACCTGCGCAGTAGCGTCTCGGGACCGGACCTGCACAGTAGCGATCTTGGGACCGGACCTGCGCAGTAGCGATCGATATCGGGACCGGACCTGCACAGTAGCGATCGATATCGGGACCGGACCTGCACAGTAGCGATCTTGGGACCGGACCTGCGCAGTAGCGATCTTGGGACCGGACCTGCGCAGTAGCGTCTCGGGACCGGACCTGCACAGTAGCGATCTTGGGACCGGACCTGCGCAGTAGCGATCGATATCGGGACCGGACCTGCACAGTAGCGATCTTGGGACCGGACCTGCACAGTAGCGTTCTCGGGACCGGACCTGCGCAGTAGCGATCTTGGGACCGGACCTGCGCAGTAGCGATCGATATCGGGACCGGACCTGCACAGTAGCGATCTTGGGACCAGACCTGCGCAGTAGCGTTCTCGGGACCGGACCTGCGCAGTAGCGATCGATATCGGGACCGGAACTGCACAGTAGCGATCTTGGGACCGGACCTGCGCAGTAGCGATCTCGGGACCGGACCTGTGCACTGGACCGGACCTGCGCAGTAGCGATCTCGGGACCGGACCTGTGTACTGGACCGGACCTGTGCAGTAGCGATCTCGGGACCAGACCTGCGCAGTAGCGATCTCGGGACCGGACCTGTGTACTGGACCGGACCTGTGCAGTAGCGATCTCGGGACCGGACCTGCGCAGTAGCGATCTCGGGACCGGACCTGCGCAGTAGGGATCTCGGGACCGGACCTGCGCAGTAGCGATCTCGGGACCAGACCAGCGCAGTAGCGATCTCGGGACCAGACCTGCGCAGTAGCGATCTCGGGACCGGACCTGCGCAGTAGCGATCTCGGGACCAGACCAGCGCAGTAGCGATCTCGGGACCGGACCTGCGCAGTAGCGATCTTGGGACCAGACCAGCGCAGTAGCGATCTCGGGACCAGACCTGCGCAGTAGCGATCTTGGGACCAGACCAGCGCAGTAGTGATGTCGGGACCGGACCTGCGCAGTAGCGATCTCGGGACCGGACCTGCGCAGTAGTGAGCAAGAAGTAAAGCCGCAAAATCAAGGCCCCGCCCCTGAGCTGTCTGTCCAATCAGAGCAGAGTAAACCACTCTCGCCAAATGCACTCTGCACTTTTTTTAAGTGGCCTATGTCTGCTCCGTTCCTCCGTTCTGCTCCAATTCTGATGTCTGTTGATTGCAGTACAACAAGAGGCTTGTTAAAATAAAGTAAATACAATCTCATCAGTCCTCCGAAGATCCCGAAGTCCGTTGGCGCTTCGCTCAGAGAACCTGTCAATCATGACGTCACACCGCCGATTTTATACCATCACGTAACTAACTAAAAATAAACTTATTTTAAAAACAGACACTTGAACTCACATTGGTGTGATAAAAAGGACAGCAAATGACAGAAACTATCTTTGGAAAACTATATTTGATGTATAATTTATTTGTTTAGTTGGTCTCACGTCCTGTTGAATAACACGGGAGGCGGGGCTTATGAGCTATACTGGGACCAGCCACCGGGGGGCGATCGAGACGTGTTAGCTTTTCAGGGCTTGTGCGGCACGCTTGGTTCCAAGGCGCAAGTGTTGAAAAACGTGATCATCTTCGTGTAAACTTCAAAACGTGAATCTGTGTAAACGCTGACGGCGTGCTCATGCATATTACGTGTTTAGTCTATAGGTTTGCGCGTTTGAATATATATGTGTGCAGGCGCGTAGTCTTTCTTTACAACATTACAGGCTCATCCAGAGGATGAGTAACGGATAAATTCGTGTCCTGTAAATAGGGAGATGTAACAGCAAGAGGAAGAGAATGCTCCACACATGATCCCCAAAGGACAAGTCCGTCTCCATGGAGACGCTCATTAATTACCTGTGAGTAAATGCATCAGCATAAGGAGAGTTACGCAATCCAGGAAAAGACTGGTCTAGACTAGTGTGATGATCTCATTCTCGCTCTCCCTCCCCATCCTGCATCCTTCATCTTTTCTTCTTCTGTCATCCTTACCTCCTTCTATTATCAGAGGCAACCGCGCACTGCTGGCTGTGGCTAAATGGGATGCGAATAGCGGAAAATTCTCTTTCAGCCGAGTTCCTGTGAACAATCAGCGCTGAGCGAGAGCGAGGCCGGGTGACCCAGGGACACGGTGAGAGACGTACAGAAGCAGGAGGGAGAGTGGAGATCAGATGTGGGACAGACTGGTCTTGGGTCATTTTTAACCTTGGGTTGACAATCCCAGGTTATCTTGCTCATGC
Organism: Siphateles boraxobius; assembly: GCF_051911475.1. Lineage (NCBI taxonomy): Eukaryota > Metazoa > Chordata > Actinopteri > Cypriniformes > Leuciscidae > Siphateles > Siphateles boraxobius. Next base: position 6,816,719 of record NW_027508942.1, read on the forward strand.
TTAGTCATTAAAGAGTTCTCATTTACATATTATACAAGGTAAATAACAGGTTTCACACGTAAAGAATGAACTCGGGGTTAAAAACAACCCAATTTTGTTGTTTTCAACCCAAAGGCTGGTTAAATGTAGGACAGAACACATGTTGGGTCAATTTTACCCAGCAAATTGTGTTTATTTAACCCAGCATTGTGGGTTGATTTAACCCAGCATACTGAGTTGATTAATTTTTACTATAGTACTAGCTTCTCTTTTTTATATACTTCAGACATTAATTAATGTTTAAGGATTAACTTAAATCCTCTAAACTTTAAAAAAAGAAATACTCCACACAACCACTGGGTTGGCAATCCCAGGTTATCCTGCTCATTCCAAGTCGTTAAAGAGTCCACATTTACATACAACCCCAAATCAGAAAAAGTTGGGACGTTTTGTAAAATGCAATAAAATCAAGAATCTGTGATTTGTTCATTCTATTTAATCTTTTATTAGCTGACAAAAGAACAAAGAAACGTTTTCCAATGTTTTCACTGACCAACATAATTGTATTTTGTAAATATGAACAAATTTTGATCTTGATGGCTGTAACACACCCCAAAAAAGTTGGGACAGAGACCAAATAAAAGTGAAAAGATCATCCAAATTAGATTATCCAACTCTTTTGAAACAGTCCACGATGAGCAGGTGAACTGGTAATAGTTGAGGGTGTCGTGTTTGGGTGTAAAAGTGCATCTCAGTCTTTTTAAGCAAAGATGGGTCATGGCTCATCACTTTGTGCCAAATATCTTGAGAGAATTGTCAAACAATTAAAAAATCACATTTCTCAATGCAAGATTGCAAAGCATCTTCCATACATAATATTGTCACAAGATTCAGGGAATCCAGAGAAATCTCAGTATGTGTTGGGTAAGGCAGGAGACCTCTGTTGAATGTGCGTGACCTTTGACCCCTCAGATGGCATTGCACAAGATACCATCATGCTAATCCGTTAAATACAGACACACGTGCTCAGGAGTAATTTGGAAAACCGTTTTCACTGAACACAGTCTGACTCTGCATTAAGAAATGCCACTTGAATCTCTGTTACCCAAGGAGAAAGCTTTCCATCAGCTCTATGTGGAGATGCCGGCGAGTTCTCTGGGCCTGAGCTCATCTCAGACGGTCTAGAGGACAGTGGACATGTGTGCTGTGGTCAGATGAGTCCATGTTTCAGCTTGTTTTGGGGAGAAAATGGACATCGAGTTCTCAGTCCCAAAAACGAAAGGGACCAACCAGTCTTTCACCAGCGACAGATGGGATGTTCCTCCTGTTTCCTGCAGTCCAGATATGATCTTATGGGAAATGTATGACCCATCATGAAAAGGAGAATCAGGCACCGATGACCACAGACTGTTGAGCGGCTGTCTCGTATCAGACAAGATTGGGCAAATATTCCACTAGCAAAACTCCAACAATTAGCACCCTCAACTCCCAAATGATTAAAAAGTGTAATTAAAAGGAAAGGTGAGGTGACACAGTGGTAAACATGCCTCTGACCCAACTTTTTTGGGGTGTGTTGCAGCCATCAAAATCAAAATTTGTCCATATTTACAAAATATAATTATGTTGGTCAGCGAAAACATTGGAAAATGTTTCTTTGTACTTAAAAAAGTTTAAATAGAATGAACAAATCACAGATTCTTGATTTTATTGCATTTTACAAAATGTCCCAACTTTTTCTGATTTGGGGTTGGGTTATACAAGGTATAGATTTCACTAACATAGATTTCACACATATAGTATGCACTCTAAAAAACTCTGGGTTAAAAATAACCCAATTTGGGTTGTTTTCAAACCAAGGGCTGGGTAAATATAGGACAGAACACATGTTGGTTCAATTTTACCCAGCAAATTGGGTTGTTTATTCATTTTTACTATAGTACTAGTTTTTTTTTTTTACTTCATACATGAATTAATGTTTAGAATTAACCTCAATCCTCTAAACTTAAAAAATACTCCACACAACCACTGGTTTGCATTATAATTCCTTTATTTTCGATCATATTTTATAGTATAGCATATTTTATATAGTTTTCAATACATATTGCAAACATTTAAGCTCATTTAACAAATATTAGAAGTAAAAATTAAAACCTTTAGAAGTAATTCAAGTGTAATGGACCAGTCTCTGTTTTCCCCTTTCCACTGTACCGGCGCTCCATCGAGTGCTTGTGTCGTGTTCAGCTGAGCAACTTATAACTTCAGACCGCCGCCCTGCGTCAGGAGCTGGGTAACACAAAAACTACCCAAACACTGGGTTCTTACATCTGACCCAGAATCTGGGCTACACAAAACTACCCAAACATTGGGTTGTTACATCTGACCCAGAATCTGGGTTACACAAAACTACCCAAACATTGGGTTGTTACATCTGACCCAGGATCTGGGTAACACAAAAACTACCCAAACATTGGGTTGTTACGTCTGACCCAGGAGCTGGGTAACACAAAAACTACCCAAACACTGGGTTGTTACATCTGACGCAGTATCTGGGTTACACAAAAACTACCCAAACATTGGGTTGTTACATCTGACCATAGGATCTGGGTTACAGAAAACTACCCAAACATTGGGTTGTTACATCTGACCCAGGATCTGGGTAACACAAAAACTACCCAAACACTTGGTTGTTATGTCTGACCATAGTATCTGGGTTACACAAAACTACCCAAACATTGGGTTGTTACATCTGACGCAGTATCTGGGTGACACAAAAACTACCCAAACATTGGGTTGTTACATCTGACGCAGTACCTGGGTTACACAAAAACTACCCAAACATTGGGTTGTTACGTCTGACCCAGGAGCTGGGTAACACAAAAACTACCCAAACACTGGGTTGTTACATCTGACGCAGTATCTGGGTTACACAAAAACTACCCAAACATTGGGTTGTTACATCTGACCCAGGATCTGGGTAACAAAAACTACCCAAACACTGGGTTGTTACATCTGACCCAGGATCTGGGTTACACAAAAACTACCCAAACACTTGGTTGTTATGTCTGACCCAGGAGCTGGGTAACACAAAAACTACCCAAACACTGGGTTGTTACATCTGACGCAGTATCTGGGTTACACAAAAACTACCCAAACATTGGGTTGTTACATCTGACCCAGGATCTGGGTAACAAAAACTACCCAAACACTGGGTTGTTACATCTGACCCAGGATCTGGGTAACACAAAACTACCCAAACACTTGGTTGTTATGTCTGACCATAGTATCTGGGTTACACAAAACTACCCAAACATTGGGTTGTTACATCTGACGCAGTATCTGGGTTACACAAAAACTACCCACACATTGGGTTGTTACATCTGACCCAGGATCTGGGTAACACAAAACTACCCAAACACTAAAAAAATAACCCAAAAAATTGCCCCAAAAGGATCAACCCAGGATTTAGGAAGAAAAAATAACCCAAGATGTTTTTAAAGTGTGCAATGCAGGGTTATTATAGTTAACTAAAACATTCCCATACTTCAAATAAAAATCACCTGATTACACTAGATTTCCTCTGAACTAGAATCCCGTCTGATTCCTCCACATCCACACAACTGGTTTCCTCCGAGAGAGCCAGACCTGTCGGTAGCAAAGCCCATCTATCTGACAGAGTGCCTAAAGGTGTTAGCGTTGTGTAGGAAGAAAGTCACATCAAAGTGCCTCTCTCACACACGTGACCACAATCTCACGTCTGGGTCATTCTTGACTCCGCAGATTACAGGAGCTGCCATCCAACATGCAATGCATCCTGCATCAGTTCAAGAGACTGCTTATGTAAACACAGACAGTTCGGCTCTAACTCAACGGTGGAAACGATGCGCGTTCCCGATATTCTCACGGCGAAGTTCCTTTTCATTCTTCGCTTGGCGGTAGTGTGGAAAACATTCGCAGCGATATACTGTTGGCCACGCCCACATTTAGATGAATATGTAAATATACTCAATAACAACATAAACAACTAGAATGCCAGTAAACAGTTCAGAGAGCATCTGATCATAGTGATGATGTTTACACTAGATCTGCAGCACTACAGTCACGTCACGTTTATTTATACAGCACTTATGCGGTAGATTGCTTTAAAGCAGCAGATTTACAGTATTAAACATTAAAAACAGATTCAGTGTCTCTTTCAGCTTCTACTATAAAGCGTCTCTCAGTGTGTTCATGCGTGTCCGACCTCGACCGACTGAACTCAAGGAACCAGAGAAGATCTGATTTACACCTCAAAGAAGGCGGAGCCTCAGAGCCACGCCCACCTGCTGCATCATCATCATCACATGGACCAATGGTAGTTCAGAGGTGTTCACCAGCCGAAGCAAACTTTTTCAGAAAGCTTGCTTTGGCAAACTACAAAGATCTTTGTTTTGGCCTGATTAACGATGCCACACCAGTCTGTTCTTCAATTTCGTTTGAAGTAAATCAAAGCCTTTAGGAATACATCGTAAAAGGGCCAGTTGCACTAGATTTTATTCATGCAATCATTATTTTAGACCCCATAAAAACATGTGCAGGAAGATGGGATGTCACACTAGGAAGCCTATTATTGCACTATTTCTAGTTTCACACAGCAATACAAACCGTGCAACTCTGTATTCAGCCACATCGCTTTACTGTTGTTTGCTATTCTGTAGCAGTGTTCAACTATCACATGATCTCGGTTTGCTCTCCCATTGGCTACTGCCACATTGTGTCAACGCTCAAAACTGTCTGTTCTCCAACTCTTTGAGAAAGAACGGTTTCCAGGCGCTTTGATGCAGCAAGTGGAGCTGATTTCAGTCTAAACGTCCCTTTTACACTTAATGAGGAAATATGTAATTTAATGAGGTGTGTGCTTTGACTAGTAAAGCTGTTCTGAAGCTCGCATGAAACACTGCCTCCTTCTGAAATGTTATCTTTATTTAATTTCATTTGAGAGCTGCCCGAATAATCGTTAAAATATTGCAATCTTATTCCTAAATGAAAAGTGAAGCTTTAACAAGATTCAGATCTGCGTTCTGATCCAGAGCGAGCCGTTGTCATCTTTTCAAACACACAGTATCATTATTTCTGTCTTACAATAATTCAGATTATCACAGAAGTACTCAGATAAAAGTTTATAGTTGGGATATAAACACTGATATCTACGGTAGTGATCAAAATCACGTTTGGAAAGTAATTTGGCGCTTCAAAAAATGATTGTTCGAATGCATCGTTACACCAGTTGGTGGCGAAAGTGACACATTTATTTGTCATTGAATCAATCATTCAAGAGATTCGCTAGTAAAACATTGATTCATCCAGTAATGAAAGAAGTGAAGTCTGTATGAGTGAGTCATTGAATCATTCAAGAGATTCGTTTAAAAACATTGATTCATCCAGTAATGAAAGAAGTGACGTCTGTATGAGTGAGTCATTGAATCATTCAAGAGATTCGTTTAAAAACATTGATTCATCCAGTAATGAAAGAAGTGAAGTCTGTATGAGTGAGTCATTGAATCATTCAAGAGATTCGTTTAAAAACATTGATTCATCCAGTAATGAAAGAAGTGACGTCTGTATGAGTGAGTGCATTGAATCATTTAAAAGATTCGTTCAAAAACACAGATTCATCCAGTAATGAAAGAAGTGACGTCTGTATGAGTGAGTCATTGAATCATTTAAGAGATTCGTTCAAAAACACAGATTCATCCAGTAATGAAAGAAGTGACGTCTGTATGAGTGAGTCATTGAATCATTTAAGAGATTCAATCAATAACATTGATTCATCCAGTAATGAAAGAAGTGAAGTCTGTATGAGTGAGTCATTGAATCATTCAAGAGATTCGTTTAAAAACATTGATTCATCCAGTAATGAAAGTGAAGTGTGTATGAGTGAGTCATTGAATCATTCAAGAGATTCGTTTAAAAACATTGATTCATCCAGTAATGAAAGAAGTGAAGTCTGTATGAGTGAGTCATTGAATCATTCAAGAGATTCGTTTAAAAACATTGATTCATCCAGTAATGAAAGAAGTGACGTCTGTATGAGTGAGTCATTGAATCATTTAAGAGATTCAATCAATAACATTGATTCATCCAGTAATGAAAGAAGTGATGTCTGTATGAGTGAGTCGTTGAAATATTTAAGAGATTCGTTAAAAAACACAGATTCATCCAGTAATGAAAGAAGTGACGTCTGTATGAGTGAGTCATTGAATCATTTAAGAGATTCAATCAATAACATTGATTCATCCAGTAATGAAAGAAGTGACGTCTGTATGAGTGAGTCATTGAATCATTTAAGAGATTCAATCAATAACATTGATTCATCCAGTAATGAAAGAAGTGACGTCTGTATGAGTGAGTCATTGAATCATTTAAGAGATTCAATCAATAACATTGATTCATCCAGTAATGAAAGAAGTGAGGTCTGTATGAGTGAGTCATTGAATCATTTAAGAGATTCAATCAATAACATTGATTCATCCAGTAATGAAAGAAGTGACGTCTGTATGAGTGAGTCATTGAATGATTTAAGAGATTCAATCAATAACATTGATTCATCCAGTAATGAAAGAAGTGACGTCTGTATGAGTGAGTCATTGAATGATTTAAGAGATTCAATCAATAACATTGATTCATCCAGTAATGAAAGAAGTGAGGTCTGTATGAGTGAGTCATTGAATGATTTAAGAGATTCAATCAATAACATTGATTCATCCAGTAATGAAAGAAGTGAGGTCTGTATGAGTGAGTCATTGAATCATTTAAGAGATTCAATCAATAACATTGATTCATCCAGTAATGAAAGAAGTGACGTCTGTATGAGTGAGTCATTGAATCATTTAAGAGATTCAATCAATAACATTGATTCATCCAGTAATGAAAGAAGTGACGTCTGTATGAGTGAGTCATTGAATGATTTAAGAGATTCAATCAATAACATTGATTCATCCAGTAATGAAAGAAGTGAGGTCTGTATGAGTGAGTCATTGAATGATTTAAGAGATTCAATCAATAACATTGATTCATCCAGTAATGAAAGAAGTGACGTCTGTATGAGTGAGTGCATTGAATCATTTAAGAGATTCAATCAATAACATTGATTCATCCAGTAATGAAAGAAGTGACGTCTGTATGAGTGAGTCGTTGAATCATTTAAGAGATTAGTTCAAAAACACAGATTCATCCAGTAATGAAAGAAGTGACGTCTGTATGAGTGAGTGCATTGAATCATTTAAGAGATTCAATCAATAACATTGATTCATCCAGTAATGAAAGAAGTGACGTCTGTATGAGTGAGTCATTGAATCATTTAAGAGATTCAATCAATAACATTGATTCATCCAGTAATGAAAGAAGTGACGTCTGTATGAGTGAGTGCATTGAATCATTTAAGAGATTCGTTCAAAAACACAGATTCATCCAGTAATGAAAGAAGTGACGTCTGTATGAGTGAGTCATTGAATCATTTAAGAGATTCGTTCAAAAACACAGATTCATCCAGTAATGAAAGAAGTGACGTCTGTATGAGTGAGTGCATTGAATCATTTAAGAGATTCAATCAATAACATTGATTCATCCAGTAATGAAAGAAGTGACGTCTGTATGAGTGAGTCATTGAATCATTTAAGAGATTCGTTCAAAAACACAGATTCATCCAGTAATGAAAGAAGTGACGTCTGTATGAGTGAGTCATTGAATCATTTAAGAGATTCGTTCAAAAACACAGATTCATCCAGTAATGAAAGAAGTGACGTCTGTATGAGTAAGTCATTGAATCATTTAAGAGATTCAATCAATAACATTGATTCATCCAGTAATGAAAGAAGTGAAGTCTGTATGAGTGAGTGCATTCTTGTTTTTATGTTACCCTGGCAACTTATTTGTGTCTGTTTATATTATTGTCATTTTTGTTTTATTTTTTCATGTTTGTATGTGCTGCTTTAATGATTTGTAATGTTTAATAATTTTTTTTTTTTTTAAAGTCTGTATGAGTGAGTCATTGAATCATTCAAGAGATTCATTTAAAAACATTGATTCATCCAGTAATGAAAGAAGTGAAGTCTGTATGAGTGAGTCATTGAATCATTCAAGAGATTCATTTAAAAACATTGATTCATCCAGTAATGAAAGAAATGACGCCTGTATGAGCGAGTCATTGAATCATTCACTCAACCTGATAATTTTTTTTTTCAAATTAAATATATTTTTAAACAGACTGCAGCATTAAACATTTTGTCAGAGCCTCTGATAATTTTTTTTTTTGTCTATTCAAAATATTGATCTCTATTTGAAACAATAAATGTGTGAGAGAATCGTGCAGCGAGGTGAATATATGCGATGTTCAGCTCCAGGTCTACAGGAGCGAGACGCCTCTTCGGTTCTGCCCGTCACCCAAAGCCTTCGGTTCAGGAGCACAGATAACTGACAGCTTTCAGAACCAATCTCGTCACATCTTACTCATATTCACAGCCGCCCACTCACTCACTCACACACTCTCTAACAAAACAGCATCATGTGCTCACAGCTACACATTCACACACACCTGCAGTGTATCTGCTGGGTTACACATTACAATTATAAACAACCTCCACCGAATTATGTTGTTCTCGAGCAAACAGAAGGAAAACAGCATCATCTTCAGAATTAGGGCATTATATATTGTACTTATTTTATATTATATTTTTGAGTAACACTTTATAGTAAACATTAGTTAATACAGTAACTTACTAAAACTTTCAATACATTTGTTAGTATTTTATTTATTTAGTATTAATGTAAGGTAAAGGTTTCACCCCTGTGGTGAAAATCCAGCTTTTAATGTTGTTTATGTGTCTATGTGGTGTTTTTAATATGCTTTAAGACAATCCATGTGTAAATTCATAAGTCGACAGCATTGCTGAGTATTTCCTCCTTAAAACTGCAGTGAACCAAAGACAGTCTCAAAAACACGCTTTGAAATCGCTGGTGTTTCTGACGTCACAAACTACCTTGTAACCAATCAGATCAACGTGTGATCGTCAACCAGTGGATCTCTGAGTGAGTGAGTGAGTGGAGGCGGGGCTCATTTGCATATTCATAGAACCACGCATACTAAATGAGGCAAGGGTGTCGAGTTACATTCAAGATATTTTAAGGCATGAAGAATTTTTTTTCAACGAAAAATACCTTTAAATATGTCATGTTGGTGATCAAAGATGAGTTATAAGGGATACAATTATTGACTACAGGGAGACTTTAATAAAAATACAACTGCTCATTGTTAGTTCATGTCAGCTCAGGTCCATTAAATAATATTAACAAATAAATTTTTTGTAATGTATTAGTAAATGTTTAAATTGACATTAAGATTAATAAATGATTTAGAAGTATTTTTCATTGGAAATTAACTAGTGTTGCCTACATTGCGTAAAATTATTTTCTTTCTCAGTAATTCTGGCTTGTTTTCCAGTACAAATATCTATAATCAAGATACATTTACTGGAGAAGCAAAATGCATCATTATGAAGCGGAGTTTTTTTTTTACTTAAAAAAAGAACAAATATCTGCAAATATCAGAAATCAACTTAATTTAAAGGGAAAACGCTTCATTTTGATGATAAAAAAATAAAATAGATCATTTTACAGAGTCATTTTACTTCTCCAGTAAATGTATGATGATTTAAGAACATTTTGATATTTGTATTGGAAAACTGTGTAAATTTGTGACAAATATTTTACTTGATAATCCAAAATGGAAATATAACTCGTATTACATTGAATGTGAAGCAAAAATGAAATCAATTTACTCTAGAATGAACCCAGCCATAATTTGGAGCAGTGCATAAACAAACTATGAAGGATGCGAGACGATTGGAGAGTGCACGTGTGTGTGAGAGAGTAAGAGGAGTTGTGTTGTGTCCGAGCGACAGGAAGGACATCAGAAAGACAGAGCAATGCACGTAAAGCATGTCAAGTCCACGGGAAAAGCAGGTCATGCCGTGTGCGTGTGCAATGTAAGGAAAACGCTGGATTTTTGAATCAGCAGAATGAGGCGACGCTCACAGGCTTTAGACTCACTGGAATCATCAAGTTATTAAATGCTTTATGGTGACCGTCCACCATCCTTAAATAATGACACATTCATGCAAAAACGCAACATAACTCGTGTTTCCAGAGCAACCTGAAACCAAACGTCTCTTTATACCATAATCTGCACTGAGAAAACTGTTCACATTCAATGTTGCAGACAAAAATGCCCTGCATCAGTTCTTTACACGTATGTGAAAAATGAAAATGCATCTTCTCATTGCAGACTTATGCAGGTTATTGCAAAATATGATGTTGCATAATTGTGTGTGAGATATCATGTAGTGAATTAAAGTAAGCATCTTCATCCCAGAGTTGATCTTTAACGTACGGGCTGACGAATGAAAGCCTGCAGCCGAGCGTCTGTTCGAAAGAGCAGGAACATGGAAAAAATATGCATGTGTCACAGAAATAATAATCCAAGAGCAGGAGGAGTCATGCAGTTGCTTAGTAAAATGCTCGATATGAGTCACGACGTGGATGCATATGAATTTAAGTTTTGTGGGATCATAAGGGCTTCTTTAAGCAGCGGCACAGCAATGCTCCTGGGATCAGCGGATGATTCACACTCGTTTGTAGAGGAATAGTTCACTCAAAAAGTAAATTGTGTCATCATTTCCTCCAAACTGGATGTTTAGCAGAAGATATTTTCCAGTGATAGATTCACATTCAGACTTGAGTTGTGTGAAAACTATCAAAGTGGCGGAAATCTTTAAAAAATTTAAACTACTATTATTTAGTATTATTACTTCTTGTCTATTTTGGAGCTTCACAATAACAGCAATTATTTTGCTAAACATGTCATAGAGATTTTTGATTGCAAATGGAAATGAATTATGGGCCTTGCTACTCCCGAGTTGTCTTTTCGAAAAACTCTCGTGGTTATTTTCCAAAAGTAGGATGCTTTGTTTCTAAACGCCTGCGCAAAAATGCTGGTTGAGATGCAACGCACTGTGGATTCTCTTCAATGCCAATGCATGTAAAGCCAAACAAAATGTATTTCTCATATTTACACCTCTTTTTCTGTGAATTGCTGGAGATGGTGAGATGGTGTTTTAGCTTCAGATGTATGTCAGTATAAGGATCAGAGTAACTTCTCTCTGTGCTGCGGGACGAAATTACAAGCGCTAACGTGCACTTAAATGCATTCGTTTTTACCTCAAAAGATGGGGTTTTTTGATTGGATGTCATGGATTTGATCTTTTATAGCACTAGCACACGTTTATATTTTGCGTGTGAGGAACACATACTCAGACGAATGTTTTTTAAGAGTGCGGTAAAATTAAATTAATGGTACATTTCAGTATTTTGTTGAGTACTCCAGTTTGGGAACCACTGGAATATTGCATAACGTATTTGCGAATAAAGCAGCGTTTCCATCCCGTGCACGGCTTGACTCTTTTTTTGCATTGTCCTGACGCCATTTCCACGTCATTGCGCTATTTCTACGTCACTGCGCTATTTCCACGTCACTGCGCTATTTATGTGTCATTGCGCTATTTCCACGTCATTGCTCTATATATACACGTCATTGCGCTATTTCTACATCATTGCGCTATTTCTAATTCCACGTCATTATGCTATTTCCAAGTCATTGCACTATTTCTATGTCATTGCGCTATTTCTACATCATTGCGCTATTTCTATGTCATTGCGCTATTTCCACGTCATTGCGCTATTTCCACGTCAATGCGCTATTTCCACGTCATTGCGCTATTTCCACGTCAATGCGCTATTTCCAAGTCATTGCGCTATTTCCACGTCAATGCGCTATTTCCACGTCATTGCGCTATTTCCACGTCAATGCGCTATTTCCACGTCAATGCGCTATTTCTCACGTCATTGTGCTATTTCCACGTCAATGGGCTATTTCAGCATCATTGCGCTATTTCCACGTCAATGCGCTATTTCAGCATCATTGCGCTATTTCCACGTCAATGCGCTATTTCCACGTCATTGCACTATTTCTCACGTCATTGCGCTATTTCTATTACTACGTCATTACGCCATTTCTACCTCATTGCACTCTCTCTACTTCACCGTCATTGCGCTTTTTTGTACCTCATTGCGCTATTTCAACGTCATTATGATTTTTCTATCCATCAATCCCATTGCTAACTGATTATTTGGTTTGCATGAAAACGTAGCCAGTGAGGATCGGCTGATTGTCTAAGAAGCATCACTGCGTCTCTAAACCTGATTCTGCCGAAACACCAGAGCAGGTCATAAGAACAGCATCTCTGTGTGGTTGAGCGGCTCCCAGGGGCCCGGGGCCGATGAATGTCAACCCAGAATATGCTAATCCACCATGACAACTGGTGCAGAAAACATGTTCTCTCTGACTTCAGGACCCTTGATATTTCACAAAGTCAAACGGGACGAGGCAGTCGCGGCCCCGGGGACACTCAGATCGGATTATTTACACATACGAACACGCGTTCACGAGGTGCTCGGGTCGCGCCGAGGTTCACCTTCTTCACACACACACACACACACACACACACACACACCTTGGCCGTCTCCAGCCGTGAGACGAGATTGAGCATCTGCAGGAACAGAGGAACCAGCCGAGAGTGTAAATCGACTGAAGACTCAAAGCCATGAGGGAAATGACAGATGCTGTTTGTACCATAGTGTAAATGAGAACAATTATATACTGACAAACGCTACATATACTATTAGCATTTTGTCTAGAAACAAACAAATTGTAAAAAAAAAAATATGTATAATATATAGTTATAAATAGTATGTTAACTTTTATTTTAGATGTGATTAATCGTTGAACAGCCTATCTAAAATAAAAGTTTGTATTTACGTGTACTGTGTATAATTATATTGAGTATATAATATAAATATACACATGCATGTATACATGTAATAATTTTTTATTATAATATAAATTATATATAAAGTATATATATGCAAATATTTCTCAAATATATACATGCATGTGTGTATATTTATGTATACAAAATAATTATACACAGTACACACATGTAAATACAAACTTTTATTTTAGATGTGATTAATTGCGATTTATCGTCGCACAGCACTACCAAAGCTGCGTTTATTGGATCAAAAATACAGTAAAAACAGTGAAATATTATTCCAGTGTAAATCAGCAGTTTTCTATGTGAATATATAGTAATAGTGTAATTTATTCCTGTGATCAAAGCTGAATTTTCAGCATCATTACTCCAGTCTTCAGTGT
>NW_027508942.1:6835000-6837500 GCF_051911475.1 Siphateles boraxobius
AGGTCCACGGAGGCTTCCATGTCGTTCCGCCATCTTGAAAACCTATAATAGCAGAGAGGGTCAAAAAGTACTAGACCAACGCGTTTCCACGAGGCGTTTTCGTTCAGAGCCAGCGTCACGTGACTGAACGCAGCAGAAACGGAGGAGCAGAGCAGCGAGAGGCGAGAGGCGCTTCACGGCCCCGGGCGAGTCAGTCAGTAATTCATTCGAAGGAAAACTCGACAAAGTGCTATTAAAAAGCATCCTGTCATAGCTTTTTGGTACATAACAGCTACCGTAGATGCAACATGTATTTGAAAAAGCGAGGCGCCGGAGAGCACAATTCGTTTGAATGCAAAATACAATTTCACCGCTAGATGGGAGAAATTCCTACACAATGTCCCTTTAAATGTTGGGTCATTTTTGACCGGGAACACCACAAGTGCGACTATGTGCCATTTTGTACAAAATAAAAGCATTTCAAAACAAACACCCTGATTAAACATTAAAGCCACTAGTGTGATAAAATATGAAGAAAAATTGCACTGTTAATTTAATATTGTGAAAATTATTCATAAATAATGCTTTTTTCACACACAAGTAACTTACTCTCAGATAAATGAGTATTCAGATGCAAAAATAATATTTTTACCGTGAACACCACAAGTGTAACAAGGTGAAGCAGAGTTTTCCGGAGTTGTGCTGAACAATAACCGGATCTATTCACGCACGTGCTCAATCGAACATTACCTGATTCAACGCGTTACCGTTACAGCTCCCGCGGTAAATGTCTAACGGTAACGGTAGATTAGCTTAGTTGACGGTTGCGGTGCACGTGGGAAAGGAGCTATCGTTTATTCAAGCGCTTGGAGTAATTTTGTTAGGGACAAACGAGACTTACTACACTACCATTATATTTTCTTTACATCACAGTGAAATAATAACAAAATGAACTATTTGTCAAACAGAGGCAACATATATTGCTAGCTTTAGCTAACACCTGCACAAACACAGTTGTCTGTAAAGAAATATCCTAGTTGTCCATCCTGCCTCTAACCATAAATGCGAATGAAAAACACTTGTTCTAGTTTAAATAACACAATTCCGAATGCTTACCTCGACTAAAAGTGAGTTCTGACTGGGCCATAGACTGTCTTCACACTGGAAGCGAATAATGACGGACGGCAAGCTTAGTTGATGTGACGTCACGTGGTCATGTGACATGAAAACGTCTGGTTTGTAAAAAAGTTAAAATACCATTTATTCAAATTTTTGCTTTTAATTTTGTCTAGAGTGTTCGTTTTTTGCTTTCAGACAAACTGAACAAAAGAGGTTTAAAACAGAAACGATGTTTTTCACTTAGATTAATATAAAAATGCACTTATTTTATTTAATCAGTTTAAAGTTACAGGGACCGTGCACATTAATAAACGCTTATACGTAAATGTGCCAGTTTAGCCATCTTGGCTAATTTTCAACTGCAGTCACTGGGCAGATGTAATGACCGATAAAATACATTCAGACAATCAACAATACTTATACATACATTAAAACACATTTCATAAAAGTTCATAAAATACATTAAACAACTTTAAATAAACAACACTATAGTTTTACTTTTTTCTGTGAATGTGGTGTTTTTAATATGCTTTAACACAAACCATGTGTAAATTCATAAGTCGACAGCATTGCTGAGTATTTCCTCCTTAAAACTGCAGTGAACCAAAGACAGTCTCAAAAACACGGTTTGAAATCGCAGGTGTTTCTGACGTCACAAACTACCCTGTAACCAATCAGATCAACGTGTGATCGTCAACCAGTGGATCTCTGAGTGAGTGAGTGAGTGGAGGCGGGGCTCATTTGCATATTCATAGAACCGCACATACTAAATGAGGCAAGGGTGTCGAGTTACATTCAAGATATTTCAAGGCATGAAGAAGGATAAAAACGTTTAAATATGTAGTTTTGGTGATCAAAGATGAGTTTTAAGCGATACAATTATCGACTACAGGGGGACTTTAAAACTTGAAGTATTTTAAGCCAACCAGATGTGAATCATAACATCACAACCTGAAAAATGAAGCTAAAAAGAACTACAATCCCATCAAGCATTGTGAACAGCGTAATTAAAATGCCATTTTATTGGGAAAATGTATTGCATTTATATACACAGATATTTTAGTATTTTGAGGGCGTAGGGAGGCCGACTCGAATTCGTAATTCGCAGTGCTTCATCTGAGTGCTTCATCAATTAACAACCTCGCAGCTCACAGTCGGTTGGATTTTAAAGATTTACAAGTTATCATTAAAGAATCAATTTCTGTATGGAGAAGTTTTGCTTCCGGCAAACGCCGACTCCAAATCCACCGTATAATGAGACGGAAACTGCAGTTTGTAAACACCAACGCAGACAGAGTTTAAGCTCAGATTTCTGTGTTTGTAAAAGCTGATTAACAGAAGCTCAAGTTAATGAAGATGTAGGAGGCCGTCAGCATTAAAGCGTCTTATTAACGAGAAACTC
>NW_027508942.1:6845000-6850000 GCF_051911475.1 Siphateles boraxobius
AGTGTAATGCTTCCGAGAAAACAAGTGCATTACATAAGCCAACGACACACAGCTGAAGACAGCAAAGCTAGCATTAACATCCACTGTCAGACGAAGCACTGACGGAGGTCAAAGGTCAGAGCCCGAATAAGCCCTCGCACTGTTAAACACCTCGAGACGAAACTGTGTTCATATAAACAGAAGGAAGGGTTTATCAGACAGCCGTGACGGAAATGCTAATTTGTCTGTCCTGAATAGACGCTAATTGTGGTGGAAGCATCAGCTGAGATGGAGACGTACGTATTTTTAGGGGGCTAGCAGAAGCGTTTGCTCTCGTAGCGCACGCGTGTGTGTGTGTGTGTGTGCTGGCGAATATGAAGAGAAAAGACACTCGTCACACGATCAACGCTCTTCTAAACACTAACTAGAGCATCAGGTACAATTACTCCTTCACTGCTAATTACAGAGATTGACAATTCCACAATAATCGATTCTAGACCAAACAGTGGCATATGGATGTATTATAATTACTATAGATTGTCCGCTTACTTTTCCATTAATTTCTCCCTTGGGAATTTTTAAAGCCCCCTTGTGGTGAAAATCCAGCTTTTAATGTTGTTTATGTGTCTTATCCACACATGCACAATCCAAGGGCTAGATCTAAAATCAATATTTTTATTCATATATGTCCTCAATGGTGTACAAATACCTCTGCCAATTATCTGACTTATCGTAAACGAAGAATTTATTATCTTTATATACATGTGACGGGTAGGTCCACGGAGGCTTCCATGTCGTTCCGCCATCTTGAAAACCTATAATAGCAGAGAGGGTCAA
Source organism: Siphateles boraxobius (assembly GCF_051911475.1). Lineage (NCBI taxonomy): Eukaryota > Metazoa > Chordata > Actinopteri > Cypriniformes > Leuciscidae > Siphateles > Siphateles boraxobius. Next base: position 6,845,817 of record NW_027508942.1, read on the forward strand.
AAAGTACTAGACCAACGCGTTTCCACGAGGCGTTTTCGTTCAGAGCCAGCGTCACGTGACTGAACGCAGCAGAAACGGAGGAGCAGAGCAGCGAGAGGCGAGAGGCGCTTCACGGCCCCGGGCGAGTCAGTCAGTAATTCATTCGAAGGAAAACTCGACAAAGTGCTATTAAAAAGCATCCTGTCATAGCTTTTTGGTACATAACAGCTACCGTAGATGCAACATGTATTTGAAAAAGCGAGGCGCCGGAGAGCACAATTCGTTTGAATGCAAAATACAATTTCACCGCTAGATGGGAGAAATTCCTACACAATGTCCCTTTAAATGTTGGGTCATTTTTGACCGGGAACACCACAAGTGCGACTATGTGCCATTTTGTACAAAATAAAAGCATTTCAAAACAAACACCCTGATTAAACATTAAAGCCACTAGTGTGATAAAATATGAAGAAAAATTGCACTGTTAATTTAATATTGTGAAAATTATTCATAAATAATGCTTTTTTCACACACAAGTAACTTACTCTCAGATAAATGAGTATTCAGATGCAAAAATAATATTTTTACCGTGAACACCACAAGTGTAACAAGGTGAAGCAGAGTTTTCCGGAGTTGTGCTGAACAATAACCGGATCTATTCACGCACGTGCTCAATCGAACATTACCTGATTCAACGCGTTACCGTTACAGCTCCCGCGGTAAATGTCTAACGGTAACGGTAGATTAGCTTAGTTGACGGTTGCGGTGCACGTGGGAAAGGAGCTATCGTTTATTCAAGCGCTTGGAGTAATTTTGTTAGGGACAAACGAGACTTACTACACTACCATTATATTTTCTTTACATCACAGTGAAATAATAACAAAATGAACTATTTGTCAAACAGAGGCAACATATATTGCTAGCTTTAGCTAACACCTGCACAAACACAGTTGTCTGTAAAGAAATATCCTAGTTGTCCATCCTGCCTCTAACCATAAATGCGAATGAAAAACACTTGTTCTAGTTTAAATAACACAATTCCGAATGCTTACCTCGACTAAAAGTGAGTTCTGACTGGGCCATAGACTGTCTTCACACTGGAAGCGAATAATGACGGACGGCAAGCTTAGTTGATGTGACGTCACGTGGTCATGTGACATGAAAACGTCTGGTTTGTAAAAAAGTTAAAATACCATTTATTCAAATTTTTGCTTTTAATTTTGTCTAGAGTGTTCGTTTTTTGCTTTCAGACAAACTGAACAAAAGAGGTTTAAAACAGAAACGATGTTTTTCACTTAGATTAATATAAAAATGCACTTATTTTATTTAATCAGTTTAAAGTTACAGGGACCGTGCACATTAATAAACGCTTATACGTAAATGTGCCAGTTTAGCCATCTTGGCTAATTTTCAACTGCAGTCACTGGGCAGATGTAATGACCGATAAAATACATTCAGACAATCAACAATACTTATACATACATTAAAACACATTTCATAAAAGTTCATAAAATACATTAAACAACTTTAAATAAACAACACTATAGTTTTACTTTTTTCTGTGAATGTGGTGTTTTTAATATGCTTTAACACAAACCATGTGTAAATTCATAAGTCGACAGCATTGCTGAGTATTTCCTCCTTAAAACTGCAGTGAACCAAAGACAGTCTCAAAAACACGGTTTGAAATCGCAGGTGTTTCTGACGTCACAAACTACCCTGTAACCAATCAGATCAACGTGTGATCGTCAACCAGTGGATCTCTGAGTGAGTGAGTGAGTGGAGGCGGGGCTCATTTGCATATTCATAGAACCGCACATACTAAATGAGGCAAGGGTGTCGAGTTACATTCAAGATATTTCAAGGCATGAAGAAGGATAAAAACGTTTAAATATGTAGTTTTGGTGATCAAAGATGAGTTTTAAGCGATACAATTATCGACTACAGGGGGACTTTAAAACTTGAAGTATTTTAAGCCAACCAGATGTGAATCATAACATCACAACCTGAAAAATGAAGCTAAAAAGAACTACAATCCCATCAAGCATTGTGAACAGCGTAATTAAAATGCCATTTTATTGGGAAAATGTATTGCATTTATATACACAGATATTTTAGTATTTTGAGGGCGTAGGGAGGCCGACTCGAATTCGTAATTCGCAGTGCTTCATCTGAGTGCTTCATCAATTAACAACCTCGCAGCTCACAGTCGGTTGGATTTTAAAGATTTACAAGTTATCATTAAAGAATCAATTTCTGTATGGAGAAGTTTTGCTTCCGGCAAACGCCGACTCCAAATCCACCGTATAATGAGACGGAAACTGCAGTTTGTAAACACCAACGCAGACAGAGTTTAAGCTCAGATTTCTGTGTTTGTAAAAGCTGATTAACAGAAGCTCAAGTTAATGAAGATGTAGGAGGCCGTCAGCATTAAAGCGTCTTATTAACGAGAAACTCACTGAGAATCAGGGCTGACGTTCATTTAGAAAGACTTTTAAAACTGTGTTCTGTGAAATTAAACCATCCATAAAACCAGCACTATTTAACTTTCATCTAACATTTTTATTAGCCATTTCGTTTTATAATTAAAACAATGTAAATTAGTAAATTTTAGTAAATTAAATTAAAATGTGAAATGTTACCTTGGCCAGTATCTGAAACAAAATAAGTGTATTTTTTTTATAAATATTGTTTAAAAACAATTATGGTTTTACTTTTAATTTCATATCAAATAATAATCCAAGTCTATTTTTTGGTGGGTGGGGGGGGGGGGGGGGGGGTTTGTTTGTAGTTTATCAAATTATAAATAATTAAGTTCAAGTGTTTCATTTAATAATAATATTTTATTTTATGTTTTGATGTTGAATTTTTGTTCGGTAATAGCAATGGGGGAAACTCAATGCATTTTAAGATCTTTACTTGATTTTTTGTTGTGCATTTGCTGTGACTCCATGCTTTACCAGCTCATATTCCTCGCCTGAACGCAGACAATAATGAAACAATAATTAATACTGTGTTTGACGGGTTTGTTCAGGCTGAAAGAAATATGAGATTGAGTCAGACCCTTAATCCCGATGTGTTCTGAGTTTATGAGCGTGACGTTCAGAAGTATTGCATCGACTCAAGGTCAAGCTCAAGGTCAAGCTCAAGGTCAAGCTCAAGGTCAAGCTCAAGGTACTCGAGGTCAAGCGAACCGGATCAGTGTTTGTGTCGACGTCTCACATGAGAAGCTGTCGGCAGTTAATATGGGTGTTAATTTAAATGTTAATGAATGTGAAACACGAGTGTGTGTGTGTGTGTGAGATCACATGCTCCGTCTCGCCGGAGTCGCTGGAGGTCAAACTTACATAAGAGACTCCGAGTCACATGATCATCAGGTCCAGAATCAGCAGAACCTGCAGCGCCAGACTCGAGGAGGAGGAGAAACAGAAACACGGGTGTGTGTGTGTGTGTGTTGTTCATCAGTAAAAGCCCTGAGGAGCGGCTGGATTCACAGATCTTTATTTCTCATGATCCTGCTGAGAGTACGTTTTTTTTCTTCCCAGAAAGCTTCTTTTATTTCTTCCCAAAAAGCTTCTTTTATGTCATTTTGATACAATTTTTTTTACATTTATTTTCCTTTAAATTACTAGATTTTATCTATAAATAATAAATAAATAGTAATTTAATCACATTCCTCGCATTCTTTCAACTTAAATTCTGAATAACTCACAATTGCATGCATAACCCTTTTAAATTCGCAGTGTGTGATGTTTAGCGGCATCTAGTGGTGAGGTTAAGAACTGCAACCAACAAAAGTTACGGTGGACGACAGGAAGTGATGTCATCGTCTGAGTAGCCAGTTCAGCAATGAAGTTTCTTTACAGGGATTATGTTTACTTAATTATTCAGTAAAATTATATGTTATTGCAAATATTATTGTTACTTGTTCATTATTGTGTCAGTGTTTTATTCGCTGAACTAAACTTGTTTCCTCGCACGAAGAGCAACACACTAGACGCGATAGAAGCGAATTTGACGCTTAATTCGCGTTCGGTGTGAACGCAACATTAGACTTTCGTTCATCATCGCAACACAAATGGAGATATTTACTGTAGGCTTTTATTCACATATAAAACTTGATCAGTGAACAAAAGAATTCAAATTTAAGAACCAATGAGTTTGTGGTCGTGTCTCTTCAGAAGACTTGGGTTAAACCGCTCCAG
>NW_027508942.1:6855000-6860000 GCF_051911475.1 Siphateles boraxobius
CTCATTATCATTTAAAGAGACATGCACCTCATTATCATTTAAAGAGACATGCACCTCATTATCATTTAAAGAGACATGCACCTCATTATCATATAAAGAGACATGCACCTCATTATCATTTAAAGAGACATGCACCGAAATGGGTCGCTGTGAACAGAGCTGTTTTTGAGGAGGTAAAAGGCTGTTGTTTTACACAAACATTGAGGAATTTTAACCAAAGTATGTTACAGACTTTACATGAAGACCTTTACATAAAGAATCATCCCAAACTTGTGGAAAATGGGCATCCGATGACCCCTTTAAAACAATAAGCTGACCAAGGTGCTGCACAACACACATAACAAAATAATACAATAAAATTGTAATACTAATAAAAATGTTTCTTTCAGACGAATACAATCAGTGTTATATTAAAAAAATGTCCTGGCTCTTCCAAGCTTTATAATGGCAGTGAATGGCCATTTATGTTTTGAAGTCCATAAAAGTGCATCTATCCATCATAATAGTACAAATAAAGAATGTCATATACACCTTGGATGGCTTGAGGTCGAGTAAATCATGGGGTCTTAATGTCCTCTAAACAAGCTAGCGAAGAGGACACTGAATCAGTATCTGATTTTAGAGGAAAATAAAGCTGAGTGTCATAGGCATAAATTTGATATGAAACTTTATGGGACTCAAAAATAAGACGTAAAGGGAGGAAACGGAGGAAAACATAAGGTTGGACCCAGAATAGAGCCTTGGGGAACCCCACAAGTGACGGGAACTGAGCTTGAGGAAAATTCTTCAATTTCCACCAAAAAAGTCCTATTTGTGAGATATGATGAAAATCAATCTAAGACAGAGACACACACACACACCGCCATCTGCTGGACACACTCGGAACTGCACGCAGCAAAACAATTCTCATGAAAACAATCATATAATAACAACAAATCTTTTCCACACAAACACATTTATCGAAAAAATCCCTCAATAAACAGAGGCTGTGATTGGATAACTGGAGTAGCCAGTGGACCAATGGCGTCGCAGCGTCTCTAATGTTGGTTTGGTGTTTCTGAAACGCCGGAGTGGAAGTGTGTTTGATCAGAATGATTGTGTTTATTCCCTCCAGAAGCGTCTCACACACACACGATTGTGTTCCCGAACACCAGCATCCGAACGCAAGAGAACATGACGGTGTTTACTGTGTTTCGTCTGACGCTCGACACACACTCGTTCATGATGGAGGGAAAACAGCCACATTAAAGCAACTTACAGTTTTATTACTGATATTTTACACCAGGAAGTGATGATTTTGTTCTCTTGAACACATGGGATGTAAAGTAAACACATGGCTGCTTTATTCACAAGTGTTTTATGCAATATTCCAAGTTTATGCATAAGTTATATTCGCAGAGAAACACTTTAAATGAAACTCTTACGATTCTGGGGTACGGCACGCGCCCGAACGAGTAAATCTCCCACAGGAGAACGCCGAAACTCCACACGTCAGATTTGGTGGAAAACCTCTGCGGAGAAAGGAGAAGCATATATTACTGGTGAGATTCACAAACAGAACTCTTAAGGCTGATAAATTATTTTTCGTTCTTCACTTTGAGGTAAAAAGAAATTAAAAATATTCAAAATACATGAAAATTAATACATGCAATAAATGGAAAATATGATCACGGATCTTCACTCTTCAGGAATGGACAGATCAAAATCCAGCAGGAATGTCAGTTTCTAGACAAACCGGGCGTTTTTATCTTTAAACAATTTCCTGAAATATTCAGGAAATCCTGATGTTTACGGTTGTTTGTTTTAGAACCTTCTCACACGCACGCACACACACACACACACACACACACACACACACACACACACACACACTCTCAATCTCTCTCACACGCGCACACACTCAGTCTCTCTCTCTCACACACACACTGACACACACACTCAGTCTGTCCCTCTCTCTCACACACACACACACACACACACACACACACACACACACACACACACACTCAATCTCTCTATCACACGCGCACACACACACACAATCTCTCTCACACACACACACACACACACACACACACTCAATCTCTCTCACACACACACACACACACACACACACTCAATCTCTCTCACACGCGCACACACACTCAGTCTCTCTCACACACACACACACACACCCTCAATCTCTCTATCACACGCGCACACACACACACACACTCAGTCTCTCTCTCACACACACACTCAATCTCTCTCACACGCGCACACACACACACACTCAGTCTCTCTCACACACACACACACACACACTCAATCTCTCTATCACACACACACACACACACTCAGTCTCTCTCACACACACACACACACACACCCAATCTCTCTCCCACACACACACTAACACTCGCTCTCAGACACAGACTCACAAACACACACACACACACACACACTCAGACACACTCACACACACACCTTCTCGCGCAGGGCCTCCGGCGAGGTCCACTTGACGGGTAGTTTTGCCGTGTCCTGAGTGGACGAGGCCTCTTTGGTCAGACCGAAGTCGCTGACTTTAGCGATGTTGTCGTCGGACACCAGGACGTTGCGAGCCGCCAGATCTCGGTGCACAAAGTTATTGGCCTCCAGATACTCCATGGCTTCACACACGTTACTGAAACACACACACACACACACACACACACACACACACACACACACACACACACACACACACACACACACTCCTAAAGATCCCAGCGGACAGACAGACTTTAACCGCGCCCGTCTTTAAGATAGGGATAATGTACATCCAGCCGGTTGTTATATCAGAATAAACCCGACAGGCTGATCAGGATCACACACACACACACCTGAAGGGGGTTTATTCTGAGATCACACACACAACCCCACAAACACACACACACACACACACACACCTGAAGGGGGTTTATTCTGAGATCACACACACACACACCTGAAGGGGGTTTATTCTGAGATCACACACACACACACACACACACACACACACACCTGAAGGGGGTTTATTCTGAGATCACACACACACACACACACACACACACACACACACACACACACACACACACACACACACACCTGAAGGGGGTTTATTCTGAGATCACACACACACACACACACACACCTGAAGGGGGTTTATTCTGAGATCACACACACACACACACACACACCTGAAGGGGGTTTATTCTGAGATCACACACACACACACACACACAACTGAAGGGGGTTTATTCTGAGATCACACACACACACTTGAAGGGGGTTTATTCTGAGATCACACACACACACACACACACCTGAAGGGGGTTTATTCTGAGATCACACACACACACACACACACCTGAAGGGGGTTTATTCTGAGATCACACACACACACACACACACCTGAAGGGGGTTTATTCTGAGATCACACACACACACACACACACCTGAAGGGGGTTTATTCTGAGATCACACACACACACACACACACTTGAAGGGGGTTTATTCTGAGATCACACACACACACACACACACCTGAAGGGGGTTTATTCTGAGATCACACACACACACACTTGAAGGGGGTTTATTCTGAGATCACACACACACACACACACACACCTGAAGGGGGTTTATTCTGAGATCACACACACACACACACACACCTGAAGGGGGTTTATTCTGAGATCACACACACACACACACACACCTGAAGGGGGTTTATTCTGAGATCACACACACACACACACACCTGAAGGGGGTTTATTCTGAGATCACACACACACACACACACACACACTTGAAGGGGGTTTATTCTGAGATCACACACACACACACACACACACACACACCTGAAGGGGGTTTATTCTGAGATCACACACACACACACACACACCTGAAGGGGGTTTATTCTGAGATCACACACACACACACACACACACACCTGAAGGGGGTTTATTCTGAGATCACACACACACACACATACACACACACACACACACACACACACCTGAAGGGGGTTTATTCTGAGATAACACACACACACACATACACACACACACACACACCTGAGGGGGGTTTATTCTGAGATAACACACACACACACATACACACACACACACACACACCTGAGGGGGGTTTATTCTGAGATAACACACACACACACACACACACACACACACACACACACACACACCTGAGGGGGGTTTATTCTGAGATAACACACACACACACACACACACACACACACACACACACACACACACACCTGAGGGGGGTTTATTCTGAGATAACACACACACAGGCTGGATGTACGTTATCACACAGACTCGCCACATCAGTAAATAATTACACACAAAATATTGGTCAGAGTTGAAATATGTTATTAGCTCTTTAGCAGTTTCCTCATTTAAGAGATACGGTTTACATTATAACACTTAATACACAGCATTTCAACACATAAATAATTATGGAGATCAGAGGTATTGATTTCAGATTAAACTGTTTTAAAATCGTAGTAAAATAAGAGACACAAAATGGCCGCCGCTGCGTTTGTATGAACTGTACACAAAATATTGATTCGACTGAGTTTTAATATTTTAGCAAAACTTTCACGAAGAAAAGCGGTTTCTAGCGAGTGTGTAGCGCTGATGACTTCAGTGACCCGGATGAGCCTGTGCTTCTGTTCCCTGTTGTTATCTGGGAATATACAGCTGAAACTCGAAAAAGTAGAATATCGTGCAACAGTTCATGTATTTCAGTCATTAAAATTAAAAGGTGAAACTAATATATTTAGTATATATAACTATATACATATGATTATACTTTTCAGAGGGCCGACATTTCTGTATTTAAAATCCTTTTTTTTATTGATTTCATGTAATATTGTAATTTTCTGAGATTTTGATTTTGGGTTCTTCATAAGCTGTACGCCAAAATCATCAAAATTATAACTTTTGCACGATATTCTAAGTTTTCGAGTTTCACCTGTATAC
>NW_027508942.1:6867500-6877500 GCF_051911475.1 Siphateles boraxobius
TCAGAGATCAGAAACACTCTTCCCGTGAAACCACCTGACACACACACACACACACCGGATCAGAGATCAGACACACTCTTCCCGTGAAACCACCTGACACACACACACACAGACCACATCAGAGATCAGAAACACTCTTCCCGTGAAACCACCTGACACACACACACACACACACCGGATCAGAGATCAGAAACACTCTTCCCGTGAAACCACCTGACACACACACACACACACACACACACACACCACATCAGAGATCAGAAACACTCTTCCCGTGAAACCACCTGACACACACACACACACACACACCGGATCAGAGATCAGACACACTCTTCCCGTGAAACCACCTGACACACACACACACACACACACACACACACCACATCAGAGATCAGAAACACTCTTCCCGTGAAACCACCTGACACACACACACACACACACACACACACCGGATCAGAGATCAGACACACTCTTCCCGTGAAACCACCTGACACACACACACACACACACACACACACACCACATCAGAGATCAGAAACACTCTTCCCGTGAAACCACCTGACACACACACACACACACACACACACCGGATCAGAGATCAGAAACACTCTTCCCGTGAAACCACCTGACACACACACACACACACACACACACACACACACACACACACCACATCAGAGATCAGAAACACTCTTCCCGTGAAACCACCTGACACACACACACACACACACACACACCGGATCAGAGATCAGACACACTCATTCCTGGAGTCCAGCAAGAGTCGGAGTTCTCGATATATTTCGATAACATTTCTCACATGATCAGTTTATTCGCTATAGTTTAGACAATGGTAATAAAATATGAGCAGAACTCAGTTGATATTTCACTGGTTTTGTCCGTCCTTCTGTTAGACTCTCACACATGAATTATGTTGAATATCTGTCAGCTGTTAAATTTAACTACACAATTAGATAATACCAGTTTAGCTCAACCAATCACCAAGCAATGCTTCATGTTGTTCAGTCTGTGGTGTAAAAAGGTGCATTAGTTATTAAAGAAAAAACACTTCAGCAAAACATGATCAGCTCAAAGTGTCCCAATCATTTTTTGGTACCAATTTGTATAAATGTTACTGGAAGTCTCTGTATGAAGAATATTTGGGTATAATGTCACAGTTTACTTTATTTTGCTCTCCTCACTTACATAAATGAACTATAGTGTCCTGCACACACTAGTGAAAAAATATCAACAATTATATCTGGTGTCTGAATAATTTTAGCTTTGACTGTATCTCAGAAATGCTTCATATGTGTGTTATTGCCCGTATTAATATCAGCGCCACCTAGTGGTCAGTCATGAGCCAGGAATTAACAAACATGTTATTTCTGTGTGTGTGTGTGTGTGTGTGTGTGTGTGTGTGTGCACTGATCTCTGATGTCATCGGATGACATCACAACTCTTCCGCCGCATCATCACTGTGTTTCACTTCTGCATTCGAGGGATTTACTGAGAAACTGAGTGACATTCAGCAGAACTCACACGAAGAAAAGGGAACTGTCAATCACAGCCATCAGTGAGATTAAAGGAGTCGTTCACTTCAGAATTAAAATGTCCTGATAATTTACTCTCCTCCGCATCATCCGAGATGTTCATGTCTTTCTGTCTTCAGTGGGAAAGAAATGAAGGTTTTTGAGGAAAACACTCCCGGATTTTCTCCATATAGTGACTTCAATGGAGTCCAACGGGTCGAAGGTCCAAATGTGAGTTTCAGTGCAGCTTCAAAGTCTCGACACGATCCAGCCGAGGAATAAGAGTCTGATCTAGACAAACCAGCGCACACTTAATAAAGAAATAAACATTTATATACTTTATAATCACTAATGCTGGTCCTGCACGAGCTGTGATGCGACACACATTACGTGATCAGGGTGAAAGGTCACGCGTGTTCCAGTTTCCTCGGCTGGATCGAGTCGAGACTTTGAAGCTGCACTGAAACTCACATTTGGACCTTCGACCCGTTGGACTCCATTGAAGTCACTATATGGAGAAAATCCTGGAGTGTTTTCCTCAAAAACCTTCATTTCTTTCCCACTGAAGACAGAAAGACATGAACATCTCGGATGACGTGGAGATGAGTACATAATCAGGGAATTTTAATTCTGAAGTGAACTCCTGTTTTAAAGAAAGTTCGTGTTTTCCTGCCGAGCTCAGAGGTTAGAGGTCAGAGGTCAGAGGCTGCTGCGTCACATGAAGACAATGATGTTAGAGATTACAATAATGCAGAATCTTGTGAATTATTTCAGTCTCACAACATGATGATTGTTCAAATCAAATCAAGTTATAAAAGAACAACGCTGTGTGTGAGTGCAGTCTGCGAACGCTGAGGATTCTGGGTCACGAGGTCTGTGTGAAACACACACACGATATAAAATGTACGTGTCATGATGTGTTCCGACACTGACCGTCTCATGCGATATTTGCTGAAAGCTCAAAATGATACAGTTTGTCAAAACTACGATATTATGTGCCTATTTTACACTAACATTTACATTTTATTAACATTTCATAAGCATCTATATATATATATCCTAATGCGGAACACCAACATCTGAACTATTTAAACAGAATAGTTTAAAATGAAATATTAAATGTACCGTATAAAATGTGTGTGTGTGTGTGTGTGAGTTTGTGAGTGAGTGCATGAATGTGTGTGTTTGTGTGTGTGTGTGTGTGTGTGTTTGTAAAAGTGTGTGAGTGTGAGTGTGTTTATGTGTGTGAGAGAATGTGTGTTTGAGTGAGTGAGTGTGTGTGTGTGTGTGTGTGTGTGTGTGTTTGTAAAAGTGTGTGAGTGTGAGTGTGTTTATGTGTGTGAGAGAGTGTGTGTTTGAGTGAGTGAGTGTGTGTGTGTGTGTTTATGTGTGTGAGAGTGTGTGTGTTTGTGTGTGTGTGTGTGTGTGTGTGTGTGTGTGTGTGTGTGTGTGTGTGTGTGTGTGTGTGTGTGTGTGTGTGTGTGTGTGTGTGAGAAAGTGTGTGTGTGTGTGTGTTTGTGTGAAAGTGTGTGTTTGAGTGAGTGAGTGCGTTTATGTGTGTGTTTGTGTGGTGTGTGTGTGTGTGTGCGTGTGTGTGTTTGTGAAAGTGTGTGTGTGAGTGTGTTTATGTGTGTGAGAGAGAGTGTGTTTGAGTGAGTGTGTGTGTGTGTGTGTGTGTGTTTATGTGTGTGTGTGAGTTTGTGTAAGAGTGTGTGTGTGTGTGTGTGTGTGTGTGTGTGTGTGTGTGAGAGAGAGTGTGTATAAGAGTGTGTGTGTGTGTGTGTGTGTGAGAGTGTGTGTGTGTGTGTGTGTGTGTGAGAGAGAGAGTGTGTGAGAGTGTGTTTGAGTGAGTGTGTGTGTCTACAGTATGTGTGTTTATGTGTGTTTATGTGTGTGTGTGTTTATGTGTGTGTATGTCATGTATTTACGCTATTTTACCTGCTAGTAATACATGCTCAGTTTAATGTTATTTTAAGGTGATGTAGAATTAAATGGAAAACACATTTTGTTCACGACCCCAGTTTGAGAAGCAGTTCTAGAATAAAAGTCCCGTTTGACTGTGACTCGAGTTATAAAGCGAGTATATATCGTCATAAACTCGTCATAAACTCACGGCATCAGGCTGAGCTTTCCTCCAGATTTGACTCCTTCTCTCTTCTGGACGTAGTTGGCAGGAATCGTTCCCTCTCGACCGACACTGTTCTTCGCTTTATACCAGTTTGGGTCCTTCGTTAAAACAATCAATGAAGATCATGAGCATGATATCAAATTATAACTGAAGATTTGTTTTTTTGATTTTATAAATATATATATATCTACACTCACCTAAAGGATTATTAGGAACACCATACTAATACTGTGTTTGACCCCCTTTCACCTTCAGAACTGCCTTAATTCCACGTGGCATTGATTCAACAAGGTGCTGAAAGCATTCTTTAGAAATGTTGGCCCATATTGATAGGATAGCATCTTGCAGTTGATGGAGATTTGTGGGATGCACATCCAGGGCACGAAGCTCCCGTTCCACCACATCCCAAAGATGCTCTATTGGGTTGAGATCTGGTGACTGTGGGGGCCATTTTAGTACAGTGAACTCATTGTCATGTTCAAGAAACCAATTTGAAATGATTCGAGCTTTGTGACATGGTGCATTATCCTGCTGGAAGTAGCCATCAGAGGATGGGTACATGGTGGCCATAAAGGGATGGACATGGTCAGAAACAATGCTCAGGTAGGCCGTGGCATTTAAACGATGCCCAATTGGTACCAAGGGGCCTAAAGTGTGCCGAGAAAACATCCCCCACACCATTACACCAACACCACCAGCAGCCTGCACAGTGGTAACAAGGCATGATGGATCCATGTTCTCATTCTGTTTACGCCCAATTCTGACTCTACCATCTGAATGTCTCAACAGAAATCGAGACTCATCAGACCAGGCAACATTTTTCCAGTCTTCAACTGTCCAATTTTGGTGAGCTCTTACAAATTGTAGCCTTTTTTTCCTATTTGTAGTGGAGATGAGTGGTACCCGATGGGGTCTTCTGCTCTTTTAGCCCATCCGCCTCAAGGTTGTGCGTGTTGTGGCTTCACAAATGCTTTGCTGCATACCTCGGTTGTAACGAGTGGTTATTTCAGTCAAAGTTGCTCTTCTATCAGCTTGAATCAGTCGGCCCATTCTCCTCTGACCTCTAGCATCAACAAGGCATTTTCGCCCACAGGACTGCCGCATACTGGATGTTTTTCCCTTTTCACACCATTCTTTGTAAACCCTAGAAATGGTTGTGCATGAAAATCCCAGTAACTGAGCAGATTGTGAAATACTCAGACCGGCCCGTCTGGCACCAACAACCATGCCACGCTCAAAATTGCTTAAATCACCTTTCTTTCCCATTCTGACATTCAGTTTGGAGTTCAGGAGATTGTCTTGACCAGGACCACACCCCTAAATGCATTGAAGCAACTGCCATGTGATTGGTTGATTAGATAATTGCATTAATGAGAAATTGAACAGGTGTTCCTAATAATCCTTTAGGTGAGTGTATATGGGGTTTGTGGATATATTAATTATTAACACCCGCCAATATTATTATATAATATAATTAAAATATTAAGTATTATATTAATTAACACCCGGCAAATGCGTGTAAAAATGAACAGTGGCGGGAAACGCTGTCAAATCTCGCGTTATTTATAATGTTTCTCACTTTGCTGGGAAGTTCGTGTAAGACAAATCTACACGGATTTAGTGCAAACACTCGAGAGTCATGATATATTAAATACAGTGTATTGCACAGAATCTGCTCATATCTGGCTCACTTGAACACACTCGTCATTACACAACATATACCGGCACGCTTGTTCATTTGCATTGAAGCAATAGCGAAGTTTAAAAAGCATTTGGTGAACAGAAAATACATTTTTTGATGTTCTTTGTACTGTTGATCTGTCCACCTAAAAACTTGTTTGGTGATGATGATGATGATGATGATGATGAAAGAGGAAGAGGAGATGCTGGATAACAGGATTTTGTTTGAATGAGAAATGAATGTATGAAATCCAAATTTTATAATAATAATCAATATTCTTGTTTATTTATTTTCTTTTTTTGTTCTTTCTTTGGCTAGTAGAAGTTCTGATTGGCCGGTAACTTGAATTTAGTAGCTAAATTAGCCGGTGAGTGAAAAAGTTAACTTCAAACCCTGTATATATTAGTACTGGGCGGCAACGATTAATCGCATCCAAAATAAAAGTTTTTGTTTACATAATATATGTGTCTGTACTGTGTATAATTATTTTGTATATATAAATACACATGCATGTATATATTTATGAAAACTTTGCATGTATATATATATTAATACATAATTTATATTATATATATATTTATAATTTAAAAAAATCACAGTACACACACATATATTATTTAAACACAAACTTTTATTTGGGATGCGATTAATCGTTACAGCACTAATATATAAATAGGTTTTTTGTTTATAAGCAGAGCCTCTGTTCATTCTTTCGATATATTGCATGTTCAGATATTCATACAAAAAAAATATTCTGGCAGCCATGAAAGTTTTGTGAAAATGGTCAAAAATGCTGGTGGTGACTGACAACTTTTTTCAAAAACACGGGCAGGGAAAGAGATAACTATTTTTCTTACAAAAATAAAAAAGAAAAACGGCAAATAGAAGCTCTTTCAGTTTGATATTTGATAGAAAATCTATTATTTTCACAGGAGAAGACTTTTTATAAATGGCCCAATTACTGAAATTTCATAAATGATATCTCATAAATCTCTGATGTGTCGCTCGTGATGTTTGGAGTGTGAGACATTACAGTGCTCATGACATCATCTTCTGCCTCCTGATTGGCCGTTACCTTGGTTGCGCCTGATTGGCCGTTACCTTGGTTACGCCGATGATGGTCAGCAGGTCTCCTTTGCTGAAGGGAAGGTCCTGATCGGTGCTGCCCTGGAAATTATACTTGGCCACACACTCGGTGCCGGACGGCCACGCTCCCTGCGAGAGGAACAAACACAACTTCTGCTAAACATCCTCTCATGCAGAGAGAGTGTGTGTGTGTGTGTGTGTGTGTGTGTGTGTGTGTGTGTGTGTGTGTGTGTGTGTGTACCTGTAGAGCAGACATGCTGAGTGAAGCTGAGACTCTGAGCGTCACACACCGACCTCAACCATCAGAGCTGAGGAGACAAAACACACACGATCAGTCTGAGTGTGTGTGTGTGTGTGTGTGTGTGTGTGTGAGTGAGTGAGTGAGTGAGTGAGTGAGTGAGTGAGTGTGTACTAGTGTTTTACACAGTATAAAATGCTAAGAATAAAAAAGGTGAAAGAAAAACATAATCAGGGGTTTAAAAGTAACACAGCAGCACACCGTCATCAAACAACTAAAACAAAAATCTGTAAATCTGTTAAAGGGATAGTTCACACAAAAATGAAAATCAGCCCATAATCTACTTACCCTGAACCCATCCTACCTGTATATGACTTTCTTCTTTCAGACGAATACAATCTGAGTTATATTAAATAATATTGCGTCTCCTTATAATGGCAGTGAATGGGGGACGAGATTTTGAAGCCCAAAAAAAGTGCATCTATCCATCATAAAAACCCGACGCATGACGACGAGTGACCTCTGACCCGACACCTGACGACGAGTGACCTCTGACCCGACGCCTGACGACGAGTGACCTCTGACCCGACGCCTGACGAGTGACCTCTGACCCGACACATGACGACGAGTGACCTCTGACCCGACGCCTGACGACGAGTGACCTCTGACCCGTCACCTGACGACGAGTGACCTCTGACCTGACGCATGACGACGAGTGACCTCTGACCCGACACATGACGACGAGTGACCTCTGACCCGACACATGACGACGAGTGACCTCTGACCCGATGCCTGATGACGAGTGACCTCTGACCCGAAGCATGACGACGAGTGACCTCTGACCCGGCGCCTGACGAGTGACCCCTGACCCGACGCCCTTCGCATGGCGACGAGTGTCCTCTTACTCGACGCCTGAGAAGTGACCTCTGACCCGACGCCTGACGACGAGTGACCTCTTACCAGACGCCTGACCCGACGCATGAAGACGAGTGACCTCTGACCCTGATGCATGCCGCCTGACCTATGACCCGACGGCTGACCTCAGACCCGACGCATGACGAGTGACCTCTAACCCAACGCCTGACCTCTAACCCGACGCGTAACGCCTGACCCGATGTATGACCTCTGACCTGAAGAGTGACCTCTGACCCAACAAGTGACCTCTCACCCGACGCCTGAGCACGAGTGACCTCTGACCCGACGCCTGACGAGTGACCTCTGACCCGACGCCTGACGACGAGTGACCTCTGACCCGACGCCTGACGAGTGACCTCTGACCCGACGCATGACGACGAGTGACCTCTGACCCCACACATGACGACGAGTGACCTCTGACCCAATGCCTGATGATGAGTGACCTCTGACCTTACGCATGACGACGAGTGATCTCTGACCCGATGCGTGCCGCCTGACCTATGACCCGACGCGTGACGAGTGACCTCTGACCCAACGCCTGACCTCTGACCCGATGTATGACCTCTGACCTGAAGAGTGACCTCTGACCCGACGCGTGCCGACTGACCTCTGACCCGACGAGTGACCTCTGACCCGATGCGTGATGTATTGATGAATGCAGAAGCACAGAGGATAGAGCAAAACACAGCTTGCGTGAATGGCCGTCTGCATGAAGCTAGTTATTTTAGTTTTTAAAGTTTTAAATAGGGATATTTTTCTTACACAAACACAGCTTTGCTTCAGAAGGCCTTTATTAACCCATGGAGTCGTATCGATTACTTATATGGTAGTTGGATGTACTTTTTTGGGCTTCAAAATCTCTTCCCCCATTCAATCTGATTATAAAGCTGGGAAGAGAAATTATATTATTTAATATAACTCTGATTGTAATCGTCTGAAAGAAGAAAGTCATACACAGGTAGGATGGGTTGAGGGCAAGTAAATCATGGGCTAATTTACATTTTTGGGTGAACTATCCCTTTAAAAACATTCATCTCAAAGTGTGATTTATGATCATTCTCTCAGCATTAGTTGTGCAGTTTTCATGTTTTCAGAGGATATGAATAATGCAGCTGAACTGCAGACACTCGGAGCGCTGAATAATTAAAAGATCTACACTTTAAAAAATAGAGCTCAGCACTGCCTGTCCACTTTATCAGTGTCACTGGTTCTGGAAGTATTTTTCCCATTGGGATTTTAAAAAGTCTTCATTAAAACGTTATAAGCCATGAACCAAACCAATCATCTACGAGGAGAATCACAACATTACAAACTTTGATTTGGAGCAAAAAAAAAATTGAAAATCACACAAAAAGACAAAGGTACAAGACTGTGAACTTAACGACTTTAGTGGTGAAGCATTGCGAACAGCATAATCGACATAAAAACGATGGAGAAATATTAAACTACTCATTTACAAATGTTGAATATACATATATTTTTATTTAACATACATGATGTAACCCCCGTTAGCAGATTCATACAGGTGGAGCTGGGGAAGGGGGAGGGTAATATACACTGAACAAAATTATAAACGCAACACTTTTGTTTTTGTCACCATTTTTCATGAGCTGAACTCAAAGATCTCAGACTTTTTTTCTATGTACACAAAAGAGCTATTTCTCTCAAATATTGTTCACAAATCTGTCTAAATCTGTGTTAGTGAGCACTTCTCCTCTGCCGAGATAATCCATCCACCTCACAGGTGTGGCGTATCAAGATGCTGATTAGACAGCATGATTATTGCACAGGTGTGCCTTAGGCTGCCACAATGAAAGGCCACTCTAAAATGTGCAGTTTTATCACACAGCACAATGCCTCAGATGTCGAAAGTTTTGAGGAAGCGTGCAAAAAGTCTTAGATCTTTGAGTTCAGCTCATGAAAAAAAGGAGCAAAAACAAAAGTGTTGCATTTATAATTTTGTTCAGTGTATATATAAATATATTATACATAGCCATAGCAGATCTATTCCGCCAAGACCAAATACATTAACATTACTATATCCTATACCATTACTATACCAATCTCTCAGAGAGTTGTCAAGACAGAAATATAAGATTTGGGTTTATTGCAAAATATGCATATATATTTGAATATTTTGAGAGCAGAGAGATCGACTCGATTAAATCATTCGCAGTGCTTCATGGAAGTAGGCGGAGCTAATAAGATCTTTTGGCTCATTTTGCTTGTTTCACTCATATTGGTGGAATTTTCTGCACAGCATTATGGGAAATGTAGTTTTTCAGCAGCATTTCACCATTTCATCTGAGAAAACTATTGACAGATTTACACACAAACTCAAGAAACCGACCCAAACACTCCACTGACACTTTTTTTAAACCCTGTTTCTCATTTTTCTGAATCTCTAATGCCTGACAGAAAAA
>NW_027508942.1:6890000-6897500 GCF_051911475.1 Siphateles boraxobius
AATTAAATTCAATCATTTATTTCAGAAAGTATTGATCAAAATCAATAAGGCCTATTATAAAGAACACGAGCAGGACTTGTCTGATAGCTAAAGAACCTGCACATTAATTGTATTTATTTGTACTTGACTGACTTGTATTCTACGCTTTCATTAATCTGTTAATATTAAACATTGATTTGATATTCATAGTATTTCTGTATTTATTTATCCACAATTTTTAAAGTAGGCCTACATTCTAACCCTATCCCACCAGTTCATAACACGGACACATTTTAAATCATTGTAATTCTGAACTATACATATTTAACACTTAAAAAGCATTCAAACTAAAATGATAAATACAACCAATCAGAGGCTAATTTTATCACGTGATGTTGACCGAACGCGGAAGCAGCGCTGAAGTGGAATCGCTCAACTCCTGAAACACTCCTGTGCTTCAAGAGTCGCATCTGCGCATGCGCGGAAACTCCACACCACAGCGCGGCGTAGCGAGGCTCCGTGTCAGAGATTCGCTTCAAAACCGAATAGAAATCAATACCTGTGACCACATGATGGAGTGCAGAACCCATAGACATCATGTCCATGGCAGAACCGTACCCAGTTAAAGTTCGTCGGTGGCCGTTTTAAAGGCTTGTTCATGGATTGGAGATGAGAGAGATTAGCGACATCTGCTGGTGACAGAGAGCACAGCAGCGACAGTCGAGCACTTTCCCGCCACATGCGGAGAAAACTCATACTTTTGAGGTAAAAAGTAAAATTATTACATAAATGATGTATGGTTATGACATACTACATCATAATTAAAAGTTGAAATTCTGGTGTAAAAAGACATAATTATTTCACAAGTCGAAATTGTGACACACTAAACCATAATTATGAGATTAAAAAGTTGCAATGATGAGATAAAAAGATTATGCCTTTCTGTCATAATGACTTTTATGTCACAATATGTCATAATTATGACGTTTTAGGTCAATTTGGACTTTTAATCTCATAATTATTACTTTTTGACTTATTGTATTGTATAAAGCACCATATAAATAAAGGGGACTTTATTTTTTATGTCATAATTATATGGGGTTTTTTTCTGTCATGTGACTTCCATGCTCATCATATACAAAAGCACGTAAAGATATTTCAGAAATGAAGATCCATAGATCAGAAACAGCCAGAGATCAAAAGAGTCGTTCAATAGAATCAAATCAAAGTGATTCTCCACTGATGAATGATTCTGTGTGGCGTTTCACAGTAACTTTTATACAAAACTAGTACTGGAGTGTCTTTATTCTCAGAGTAATGCACAACAGAATTACTCCACACACTATACATTTAAATAGACAAAGATAGTAAATTATTGATGAAATTATACGCTCATGACTGGCTTTCGGTTTTAGTGTTAATGTTGCATTTTGAGCATGAAAAAGCCCTGTAAAGCTCCAGTTCTTCTCTATATCAGTGTCAGTGTTTCTGAACTCCTGAAACGCCTCCATTGTAGTCTTGAGTTTCTTCCGGGGAACGAACACGTCACAATATTCCTCATTATAATAATTCATACGCAGAATAAAGGGGCGGAGCCTGGTTGAGTTAGTTAGTAGTGTGTTAAACTGGCGGTTATGGTAAGGGGCGGGACATTTCCCAAACACACTCGAAGCGCTCGACGCAGTGGCGGTTCTAGAGGGGGGGCCAGGGGGGCCCGTGCCCCTGTGACAACAAGCTTGGCCCCCCCTGTGGCCCCCCTAAATGTGGAGTGTGAAATAATTTTTACAAAACTATTTTTTTGCTATCGTTGTTATCGTTGTATGCGTATTTTTTTTTATTATTCTATCTTTGTGGATTTGCTTGTTCACGTGACAATTCGCATCACATTCGCGGGAATCGCGGCAGAATAACGTCTGTCTCCTGCACGCGAGAGAGGAGAGAAGGAGAAAGCTGGTAAATGTCAGTTCAGTTGCAAGTTCATTCTTTATGTGCGTATCTGGTGTGCGATGTGTATTGTCTATCATGATATTGTTATCAATGTTTTAACTGTATACGAGGCACTGTGAGCTGACTTCGCATTTGTCTCTCGTCCTTTCACTGCTGTGTGCGGTTCATAGGTAGGCTATGTCCCCAAATTAGTTTATGTCTTATATCATATTATGTTCTTATATTAGAATATCACATCAGCAAGAGTTCCGTTTTCCCGTCCACAATTGCAACTGTGATATTGATCTTATACAACATGCAGTTAAATTAACAATAAGTTACCATTGGGCGTTACTTTTTAGACACAATATTGTCAATATTGTTTTCCCTTTGTTTCGCCGACTAGAATTTCAAAATGAAACCGTATAGCAGAGTTTCAATGCAACAGACAGCGATGATTTCTTGACTGAAATCCGCGATTTGAAGGAAACACTTGCTCCTTTCCCGAATGAATCAGCCGTTTGAACGAATCGGTTGAATGAATGGATCCTTCAACTCGCTTGTTAAGACTGTGGCTTGCCGCCGCATACTGGCGGTTTTAGTTTCATTTTTAAAGTACGCTTTAATTAAAACGTTAAAATTAGAAATAATTTCATGTTTAAATGTTGATTTAAAAAAAATCTCATAGCTGTATTTATGCAATTGTAAATGGAGTTTAAATATATTAATGCCGCTTTTGTGTCACCTCTAGACTGCACTGCAAAAATGGATTTTGATTAAATGATTTAATTTGACTGGTAACAGTGGTACTGTATAATTATTGTATAATTAAGTATTATTGTATAAATAAGTATAATTACTGTATAATTTGAATTTTAGTATTTGACATAAAAGGTGATTCATAACTCTAAATAAGTTTAGAAAGAATGTCCATATATAGGTGAAAATGCCCCTGGAAATCAATGTAAGGTGGCAAATTAAATTAATTATAAATTAATTAAAAAAAGAATTTCGGTCCCTGCTGTTAACTGACCACTGCATAGAATATGAAAAATATGAATATCTTCATGAGTCGGCTGTCAACAACAGGCCTAAACCAGCCATGGCACCAGAACAAAAACACAATCAGTAGAATATCATCTAATCATCAACAAAACATTGAAAATATTGAGATATATTTTTGTCAATATTGCACACCCCTAATGTACGGTATGAATTTGGATTTCTTCAGGTTTTAAAAAGCCTTAAATTCGATTTTAAAAAGTGTGCAGGAACCCTGTAAACGGTTAGTAGTTACAAGTCAGTTATTTTCAGTAAATGAATTAATAACTTTCTTGGTCCCCATTGCTTTTGCTCTATAGTTCTCACCAAAATGAAGAGAAATAAGGACATCATGTCAATTACAGTTACTGTGACTAATTCTGAATATGTAAGGCAAATGTAAAAATATAATGGATATGGAAATGCATTGTTGAATGATTATAAACATGGTATTTTGCCTGTTAATGCCTGCAGTGCAGTGCAGAAAATGATATGACAACAATAAGGTCTAAATGTAACTGGCCCCTCTAACAGTACAACTGGCCCCAGCTTGGCCCCCCCAGTTGAAATGGTCTAGAACCGCCACTGGCTCGACCAATCACAACACACTGCTCCAGCCGACCAATCAGAGCACAGTGTGCTTTTCAGAAGGAGGGGCTTCATAGAGACAGGAAGTAAACAGAGCGTTACTGACAGACTGGGAAGAGAGGAGCCGCAACAATGGAGAATATGAGGAAAATAATCAACATTCAAGCAGGAAAACCTGTTCTAGTAGAGCCTGAAAACATTAAGACTTTGAGCATAATATGGCCTTTTAATGATCAAAGTTCATACATTTTATATATCAACACTCACTGTTTTAAACTCAGTAGAAATACCTGAATAAAATATCTTTATAGTCAAAAATCTGGAGAAGCTTGTAATGTCCGTGTTTGTGTGGCCAGCAGAGGGAGACACTCCATCACAGATTCATGTTATGAACTCCTCAATTCATCAACTCTTCACATAAATATACTACACATAAATAATATATAAATTTAGGTGAAATATGACACAAACGCATATTTTAGACCCTGTGAGTGTTCAGCATTTATATGAACTTTTCCACAATATTTAACCGGATTCACAAGTTCATTTGAAATAAATAAATAAATCACATTCAGCCCTTTAAGAAGATTAATATGTATAATTTATACATAAAAATAAATAATAAATAAATAAATATATATATATATAGAAATGTCACTTTCAACTCCTTAATGCTTTTAATATATTTTATATATACTATATAATATATATGTTAATTTTGTGACCCTAACCCACAATATTTAATCACCTTCTCTAGTTCATGTGAAATAAATAAACAATCAAACAAATAAATAAACATATAAATAAAGTATCTTAGTTCATATCAGCTCATAAACTATACATTATAATGGTAACACTTTACAATAGAGTTTAATTCATTAACTTTGTTAACATGAACAGTGAACAAACAAACATGTATTAATGTCCTGTTCAACATTTACTAATACATTATTTAAATTAAAAGTTTATTATATATTATTTAATAGACCTGAGTTGACATGAACTAACAATGAATCGTTATATTTTTATTAAATGCTAACAAAGATGTATAAATAGTAATGTGTTGCACATTGTTAGTTAATGCATTACTAATGGACCTTATTAGTAAAGTCTTGTTATTATAATGTAAAGAATTAGCAAAATGTTTTTTAAGACACTTTGTTTGTGTTTGATGTCAATGAAGTATGAATGAATCTGAATAGAATCAGAGCTTTACACTCGCTGATACAGTTTTAAACACCCTGAACATTATCACACCTGCACAAAGTCATATATCACCCGACACACAAACATACACACACACACACACATGGTTCGCTATCTTTGTGTGGACTCTCCATAGACGTAATGGTTTTTATACTGTACAAACTGTATATTCTCTCCTCTTACACTAACCCAACACCTAAACCTGCCTATCATAAGAAAACTTTCTGCAGTTATACTTTTTTTTCTTTTCTTTTTTATGGCATTTATTATATTTATTAATCCGTTTCCCTCGTGGGGAGCGTTGGCTGGTCCCCACAATGCTATATATACCTGTACAAACACACACACACTACCACACACTAAATCTAGACTAAAAACACATCTCTTTAACTTGGCACACACATTATCAATTTCAATAATTCAAATCAGTTAAATGATTGTTAGGCTGTATAAACTAGGTCAGCCGGAACCGGGAACACTTCCTATAACACCTGATGTACTCGTTACATCATATGGAGAATGGCATTTACACTAATGTTTGTCTTTCTGTTTATTCCGAGGTTTACTGTAATTAGCCGGATCCGGGCCGTATCCAGATCAGATGGTGGACCTGTGCCTAGACACGACCACAACACATGATGTAATCTGCCGGATCCAGGCCGTATCCAGATCAGATGGTGGACCTTTGCCTAGACACGACCACAACACATGATGTAATCAGCCGGACCCGGGCCGTATCCAGATCAGATGGTGGACCTGTGCCTAGACACGACCACAACACATGATGTAATCAGCCGGATCCGGGCCGTATCCAGATCAGATGGTGGACCTGTGCCTAGACACGACCACAACACATGATGTAATCAGCCGGATCCGGGCCGTATCCAGATCAGATGGTGGACCTGTGCCTAGACACGACCCCAACACATGATGTAATCAGCCGGATCCGGGCCGTATCCAGATCAGATGGTGGACCTGTGCCTAGACATGACCACAACACATGATGTAATCAGCCGGATCCAGGCCGTATCCAGATCAGATGGTGGACCTGTGCCTAGACACGACCACAACACATGATGTAATCAGCCGGACCCGGGCCGTATCCAGATCAGATGGTGGACCTGTGCCTAGACACGACCACAACACATGATGTAATCAGCCGGACCCGGGCCGTATCCAGATCAGATGGTGGACCTGTGCCTAGACA
Source organism: Siphateles boraxobius (assembly GCF_051911475.1). Lineage (NCBI taxonomy): Eukaryota > Metazoa > Chordata > Actinopteri > Cypriniformes > Leuciscidae > Siphateles > Siphateles boraxobius. The sequence continues at coordinate 6,895,948 of NW_027508942.1, forward strand.
CGACCCCAACACATGATGTAATCAGCCGGATCCGGGCCGTATCCAGATCAGATGGTGGACCTGTGCCTAGACACGACCACAACACATGATGTAATCAGCCGGATCCGGGCCGTATCCAGATCAGATGGTGGACCTGTGCCAAGACACGACCACAACACATGATGTAATCAGCCGGATCCAGGCCGTATCCAGATCAGATGGTGGACCTGTGCCTAGACACGACCACAACACATGATGTAATCAGCCGGACCCGGGCCGTATCCAGATCAGATGGTGGACCTGTGCCTAGACACGACCACAACACATGATGTATTCAGCCGGATCCGGGCCGTATCCAGATCAGATGGAGGACCTGTGCCTAGACACGACCACAACACATGATGTAATCAGCCGGATCCGGGCCGTATCCAGATCAGATGGAGGACCTGCACCTAGACACAACCACAACACATGATGTAATCAGCCGGATCCGGGCCGTATCCAGATCAGATGGTGGACCTGTGCCTAGACACGACCACAATGCATGATGTAGTCAGCCGGACCCGGGCCGTATCCAGATCAGATGGTGGACCTGCGTCTAGACACGACCACAATGCATGATGTAGTCAGCCGGACCCGGGCCGTATCCTGAACAGATGGTGGACCTGTGCCTAGACACGACCACAATGCATGATGTAATCAGCCGGACCCGGGCCGTATCCAGATCAGATGGTGGACCTGTGCCTAGACACGACCACAATGCATGATGTAATCAGCCGGACCCGGGCCGTATCCAGATCAGATGGTGGACCTGTGCCTAGACACGACCACAATGCATGATGTAGTCAGCCGGACCCGGGCCGTATCCAGATCAGATGGTGGACCTGTGCCTAGACACGACCACAATGCATGATGTAGTCAGCCGGACCCGGGCCGTATCCTGAACAGATGGTGAACCTGTGCCTAGACACGACCACAACACATGATGTAATCAGATCAACTCATCCCTGAAGTGTCAGCAGAGATTGTGTCATCTAGACTCTCTTCGACACGACAGCATCGGCACTGATCCTCAACAAACTCGTCTCCATTACGGCATGACTCCAATCTACAACCAGATGAAACTGGATAATATTCTGAATGTTCTGATCCAATCTGACCTCTGACCTGTAATGCCTGAATCATAATCATAATCACACACTGTTGGTTTGTTGGCCAGAGGAGACCTGAGCGGCTGAGCCTGGGTCCTCACAAGGTTTTGTTTCTGTAATGTACTGACGCTGCTGTATGACAACAGAACTGAGCTGACGATGACATCACGGTTTTCTCAGAGCTGTTTATAGATTAAATTAACTAATTTAATAACTGATGATCTTTATGACAGATCTGAATTAACACTGAACTGACTTCAGTTGAACAACAGCCTAAATGCATAATTTTCCTGCTTTGAAAAAATCTGTATTGTAAAAAGCGCTATATAAATAAAGCTGACTTGACACACACTCACACACACACACCCACACACACCCACTCAGAGCTGTGTGGATACACACGCAAGGCTGAACCTGCTCAAC
>NW_027508942.1:6900000-6925000 GCF_051911475.1 Siphateles boraxobius
CATCATAACTAAACCTGACCTAACATCATAACTGAACCTGACATCATAACTAACCCTGACCTAACATCATAACTAACCCTGACCCAACATCATAACTAACCCTGACCTGACATCAAAACTAACCCTGACCTGACATCATAACTAACCCTGACCTGACATCATAACTAACCCTGACCCAACATCATAACTGAACCTAACATCATAACTAACCCTGACCTGACATCATAACTAACCCTGACCTAACATCATAACTGAACCTGACATCATAACTAACCCTGATCTGACATCATAACTAACCCTGACCTAACATCATAACTGAACCTAACATCATAACTAACCCTGACCTGACATCATAACTAACCCTGACCTAACATCATAACTGAACCTGACATCATAACTGAACCTGACATCATAACTAACCCTGACCTGACATCATAACTAACCCTGACATAACATCATAACTGAACCTAACATCATAACTAACCCTGACCTGACATCATAACTAACCCTGACCTAACATCATAACTGAACCTGACATCATAACTGAACCTGACATCATAACTAACCCTGACCTGACATCATAACTAACCCTGACCTAACATCATAACTGAACCTGACATCATAACTGAACCTGACATCATAACTAACCCTGACCTGACATCATAACTAACCCTGACATAACATCATAACTGAACCTAACATCATAACTAACCCTGACCTGACATCATAACTAACCCTGACCTAACATCATAACTGAACCTGACATCATAACTGAACCTGACATCATAACTAACCCTGACCTGACATCATAACTAACCCTGACCTGACATCATAACTAACCCTGACATAACATCATAACTGAACCTGACATCATAACTGAACCTGACATCATAACTAACCCTGACCTAACATCATAACTGAACCTGACATCATAACTAACCCTGACCTAACATCATAACTGAACCTGACATCATAACTAACCCTGATCTGACATCATAACTAACCCTGACCTGACATCATAACTAACCCTGACCCTATCACTGCAGGAAGAGACACACAACACCACTTTTAACTAAAAATGAAAAAAATGTTACGAGTTTTGGCTCGTAAATTTCATTTACACGACAATAGTGTTTTGGGGGCTGAAAATGCAAACATTTCAAAGTTTCAAACTTTGCCAGTTTTTGCGAATGAGACCGTTGTTGTCTCTGTGTTAAGTACAAAAACGTGTAAAGAGTGTGTCTGTGTGTGTGCGTGTGCATGTGTGTGTGTGTGTGCGTGTGTGTGTGTGTGTGTGTGTGTGTGTGTGTGTGTGTGTGTGTGTGTGTGTGTGTGTGTGTGTGTGTGTGTGTGTGTGTGTGTGTGTGTGTTACAGGTGCCATTTCTTGAGTTAAATGCCACTAATCTGTTTGAACTGGTTTAATCTCTGAACCATTAGCTGAACTTCAGTCAGAGGGGTCGTTACATAAGTGTGTGTTTCTGTGAGTGTGTTTGGTCTCAGAGGCCTTCATCTTACACAACACACACTTCTACATTCAGCTATTAACCTTCATTTCCCTGCCATCACTAGATCTTCTTGTGGACGGATGACATCCATCAGTTTGATTCACAAAATCATGTTTTCATCAACATTTGTAGTATTAAAAGCAATAAGACTCAAAAATACATTGCTCAAATAGCAGATCATGGCGCTTGCAACGCCTAAGTCATGGGTTCGATTCCCAGGGAATGCATGAATTGAAAAAATCTTTAGATTGAATGCAGTGTAATTTTCTTTAGATAAAATCATTTGCACGTGCATAAATGTACATGAAAATTAACTAAGCTGTTGAAACTGGAAGAACAAAAATAGTAACGATGCGTCTGTGTGACAAAAATAAAAACATCTGGAGGTGAAGGAACCGGAATGCGATTCAGATTTTTGACAAATTGCACAACTACTTATAATCATTAATAATAAAATATTAAATCCTAAAAAAATCATGCATACATTGGTATGACTATTAATTGTTGCACACTGCTGTTCAAAGGTTTGGGGTCGGTGGGATTTCCAAAAGTCTCCTCTGCACACCAAGGCTGTTTATATGATCATAAATATACAGTAAAAACAGTGAAATATTATAGTAATGTAAATCAGCTGTTTTCTATGTGAATATATAGTAAAGTGTAATTTATTCCTGTGATCAAAGCTGAATTTTCAGCATCATTACTCCAGTCTTCAGTGTCACATGATCCTTCAGAAATCACTATAATATGATGATTTGATGCTTTAAGAAACATTTATGATTATTATCAATGTTGAAAACACTGGAAACTGTGATAAATTTTTTTAAGGATTCTTTGATGAATAGAAAGTTCAAAAGAACAGCATTTATTTGAAATGGAACCATTTGCATATTATAAATGTCTTTACTCTCACTTTTAATCAGCTGAATGTGTTATTGATGAATAAAAGTGTTATTAAATGACTCAAACGCAGGGTTAATCCGGCGGCCATCTTGGGTGTGGCGCTTTCATGTTTCTGGTGTATTTTGAGCACGTCTCTATCAGCACATCTTGACACGCTCATGCTCTGGTGAACGGGGAAACGGCACGCAGCTTTTTGGAGGTAATTTTCTCTGCTTGTTTATCTCTGGGATATTTTTAAACCCAAACAGCGTTCCAGAGTGGAGCCGGAAGCGGATGTGTAGTGGAAGAGGGATTCATCAACACCCGCTCTGATAACATCGAGTCCCGAAACACGACTGGAAGAGGAGTGAGAGTCGAGACACGTCCAGAAACACCGAGCATCAGGCCTTAAAGCTTCAGGAACAGCCGGAGAAACTGAGGAAAAGACCAAACATTTAAACACAATTCAAAATACTGAGAATGTGTGATGTATGAACACCAAGAACAATAGTTATAACTCTAACGATAACTAAAACTATATAACAACAAATATAACTATAACTATAATAACCAAAACTATAACAGTAAATATAGCGATAACTCTAACGATAACTATAACTATATAACAACAACCATAACTATAATGATAACCAAAACTATAACAGTTAATATAGCGATAACTCTCACAATAACTATAACTGTATAACAACAACCATAACTATAATGATAACCAAAACTATAACAGTAAATATAGCGATAACTCTCACAATAACTATAACTGTATAACAACAACCATAACTATAATGATAACCAAAACTATAACAGTAAATATAGCGATAACTCTCACAATAACTATAACTAAAACTATATAACAACAAATATAACTATAACTATAATAACCAAAACTATAACAGTAAATATAGCGATAACTCTAACGATAACAATAACTATAACAATAAATATGGCGATAACTATAACGATAAATATAATAACTATAATGTAACCTATAACAATAACTATAACTATAAAGATAATGATAACTAATGATAATATAACGATAAATACAATAACTATAATGATAACTATAATGTTAACTACAACCATATTAATTATAATGATAAATCTATAATAGCTATAAATATAATGATAACTATAACGAAAAATATAAAGGTAACTAGATAACAACAGCAATAACTATGACAACAAATATAATAAGATAAGTATAAAGATAAATATAAAGAAAACTTTACAATATTAGCAACATTAGCGTTGCAGTTTGTCGTCTGTCGCTTTAAATGCTTGAGCTCTATTAAGTTCGGGTGGATTTTGATTGGCTGTCAATGTTTTTATTTTTCGTTCAGCTGGACAAATAAAAAACCTCTCAAACTATTACAGATATATTGTTACAATTAAGCTGTGCATTTCCCAGTGATTATTAGAACTTTATGGTTATAGTTATCATCTGTGGAGAGGACGGCCCTTTACTGTCTTAAAAATAACAAGTTAGCGTCATATACAGAAAATCCATTGCAACATCAGAAGAAATAACTACTCTAAATATATATTTTCAGTACTGAAAACATCAGTAGAAGTTGATAATGGCGGTTATGGAAAAGGGCGGGACATTTCCCAAACACACTCGAAGCGCTCGACCAATCACAACACACTGCTCCAGCCGACCAATCAGAGCACAGTGTGCTTTTCAGAAGGAGGGGCTTCATAGAGACAGGAAGTAAACAGAGCGTTACTGACAGACTGGGAAGAGAGGAGCCGCAACAATGGAGAATATGAGGAAAATAATCAACATTCAAACAGGAAAACCTTACAAAAGGCACTTTAACATTGTAAATCTAGTAAAAAAAAAAATTATATTCTAATTAAAAAAAAGTACATGTATAACTCTATACTTTGTGTTAGATTGCCTTGGCATTAGCCTACAGAAACTACTGCGTTTCTAATAGAACTGAGTGTGTGATCGCTCTCTCCTGACCAATGCAATCAATCTTCTCTTTAGGAAAGCCATAGAAACACTATTATGGACTTTTCTTTTGCTATTGAGGCAAAGTGGAAGACAAAAAACTTTCCATTCATCACCACTACAGAATCTCACAGAACTATGACTCTTCTCCTGAGAAAGCTGTAAATGTGTGAGCATCAACCTGCGATTATTACGTGTCAGAAAAATCGCAGTGGCAACACGAGTGTCTAATTACACAATCTCTTCCAGATAAGCGTTTAAAGAAGGAGTCAGGTGTATCCCGTGGCCTACATCCCATCCCAACAGGCCTGACTCCCATTACTCCCGGTACTCTTCCCAGCATCAGTAACGGGGCGCGATCGAGGCGTTGTGCGCGTGCGAGCATGCGTGTGTCCGCGGAGATCATGATAGCGCTGATACACTTGTGTTCTAATGCATGCTCGAACAAAGCAAAAACAAAAAAAGAGGCTCAGGAACAAAAAAACTGGAAAAACCTGGTGTTCAGCCCCAGCCCAGCTGAGCTCTCACGCTAACACACACTCGCACGCAGTGTGTCAGTCAGTGCCAGGCGCGCCGCGCTCTCACGCAAGTCACGTATACACACACACACACACACACACACGCACGCACACACACAGCCTAATCAATCTAATACCCAATTAACACTAGTGGTCTCTGGTGTGGGGTAATGTAATCCATTCTGCAGTGTCCAGATTTGATCGTCTGATAACGGCCCGTTTTACCTTATCTCACGGAGACAACCCAGGCCACGTTTGACCCTAAAATTAAAGGAGATTAGATAATTTTTTTTTTTAAAAATAGAGAATATAAAAAAATGCAGGGTTGTTTTTAACCCAAATTTGGGTCAAATATGGACAAACCCAACCGTTGGGTTCAAAATGTAATTTAAACATTTAACCCAACGGCTGGGTTTGTCCATTTTTGACTCAAATTTGGGTTAAAACAACCCTGCATTTTTAAAGTGCACCAATACTCATTAGTGTGACACATACAGGCCGTGTTGTTTCTCATTATATGCTTTATTACAGTCATTTTCTACTGTATTATAGTCAAAATTACTGTATTTTTAATTTTTAATCACTTTAAGGCAGTGCATCAAATGATGCATAAATAATAGCATTTCATTGTTTCTGTCATGATACAGTAATGATAATGAGATTTTCTGTGTCACGCTGCTTTTTCTTTTGTTTTGGGGGTGAAATGTGACCCGGACATGCTTCTGGCAGGTTTCGGTGAGATTCACCCGTTTACTAGAAGTCCAGTGATTTACTGACACTGTTTCTCAAGAATAGCTCGGATTTCATGCCGTACAGCTCAGATCGAAAGCTGGAAGTTCCCCGGAGAGGAAAATATTAATAAATCAAGCAGAAAGTCCTTATACCTTCATCATGACATCACCAGGAATGAGTGTGTGTCTCATCTGTACTGCAGACGTCCCGTATACGTGTGTGTGTGTGTGTGTGTGTGTGTGTGTCTGACAGCGTCTGCATGTTACAGGTCATGACATCAGATCTGCACACGCTTCAGTCACAGACACACATATTCACTAATCATCATGTTCAAAGGTTTGGGGTCAGTGAGATTTCGAAAAGTTTCTTCTGCGCAGCAAGCCTGCATTTATTTGATCAAAAATACAGTAAAAATGTTGAAATGTTATTTCAATTTAAAATATCTGTATTCTATGTGAATATATTAATTCTGTGATCAAAGCTGAATTTTCAGCATCATTACTCCAGTCTTCAGTGTCACATGATCCTTCAGAAATCACTATAATATGATGATTTGATGCTAAAGAAACATTTATGATTATTATCAAAATTGAAAACAGATTGACTAACAAAACTGTCATATTTAGGTGGAAATTAACCGTGATACATTTTATTTAGCAGGATTCTTTGATGAATAGAACATTGTTTATTTGAAATACTTTTTTTGATAACATTATAAATGTCTTTAATGTCCCTTTTGATCATTTGAATGTGTCCTCATTGTATAAAAGTAGAACTTTTTCTATAGTTTATAGAGTAGTTTATGTTTATGCCATTACTAGTGTCACCATACATGACATCATTTCTCTAAACATGCAAACACACAACATATTTACAACCCTAAAATCAGTTTACAGTAAATCATGTTCCTCGATGGATACACTGCAAAAAATGCTTTTCTTACTTAGTACTTTTGTCTTCCAGTCCAAATATCAAAACATTTCTTCAATCAAGAAGCATTTACTAGATGAGTAAAATGACATAAACTGTTTTCCAGGGGAATTAATCAAAATTAAGTGAGTTGATGCTTAAAAAAAGCAAAATTAACTCTGTTTCTGTTTGAATCAAGACTATTTTTATTACCCAATTGGCAGATCATTTAGCTTATTTTACGCGAAAACCCAGAAAACAAGACTTAATATCTTATGCCATTTTACTACTTTAGTAGATGCATCTTGATTTAAGAACTGTTGGATATTTGGACTGGAAACAAGACAAACATACTGAGTAAGAAAAGCGTGTTTTGGAGGCGTCAGGACATTTGTTCAGGTTGCAGAGGAATCGTTCTCACACTGAGATTGACAGAACATCGGAAAACTGTGTCAGCCAAAAACAACGCCCACCTGACACGACCAATCAAGAACAGGAAGGAAGTGACAGGAATATTAGAGCAAGGGCAAAAAAAAACCACCTTAAGTAAACTTCCAGCCTTTGAAACAGAGATACGTGTGCAAAACAGTCAGTGAGGTCAGGAGAGTGCGTTTATGAGCTGGAAACCGGAAGAATATTCCACAGTCTCGACGCAATGAATCTCTTAGCACAGAAAATAACATTCGAACAGAGCTGTGTGTACAATAGAGGCAGAATACACACTGAAATACACACTGTTTCAAAAGTACAACCACAGGACTAAGGGCTAGTGTGATAGAGTCACTAAACCGGGTTAAATATATTTCAACTAGTCATTGCCAAAAGTTAATTTTTTGAGTCTCTTCTGCACACCTAGACTGCTATTATTTGATCAAAAAATACAGTAAAAATCACGAAATATTATTCCAATGTAAATCAGCTGTCAGTGTCACATGATCCAGTGTCACATGATCCTTCAGAAATCATGATTTGATGCTCAATAAACATGTATGGTTATTTTAAATGTTGAAAACTTTTGTTTTTCAGTATTCTTGAAAGCTTGACAGAAAGTTCAAAAGAACAGCATTTATTTGAAATAGAATCTTTTGTAATATCTTCAATTCAATGCATCCTTGATGAATAAAAGTATTAATTTCTTTGGTAGTTAATTAAAATATTATGTTCTCGTTGCTGTACTTGCATTGTCATGCATGAGTTGAATGTTTCTTTTTGCATCTCTAAAGTTTAGCGAGTCAATGCGCTGCAAAAAATGCTTTTCTTACTTAGTATTTATGTATTGTTTCCAGTCCAAATATATAAAACATTCTTAAATCAAGAAGCATTTACTAGATGAGGAGAATGACATAAGAAATTCTATCTTGTTTTTTGATTTTAAAAAATAAAAAATTGAAAAATGGAAAACAAGAAAAAAAAATCTTAATTGAAATGGAAAACAAGAAAAAAAAATCTTAATTGAAATGGAAAACAAGATTATTTTTCTTAACACCATTCGGGGATAATTTTGCTTGTTTTAAGCAAAAACTCACTTAATTTTTTTTAAATTTCTTATGTCATTTTACTTATCTAGTAAATGCTTCTTGATTTAAGAATGTTTTAGATATTTGGACTGGAAAAAAGACAAAAGTACTAAGTAAGAAAAGCATTTATTGCAGTGTGTGAGATCCGACGGGAAGGTTTGTGAAGGCCTGCTATAAGAGACCCGACCTCCGACCTCCGACCTCCTTCTGTCCCTCAGGACCTGGAGTGAGTCGTGGTGCCGAGCATCGCGTGTGAAAACACCGGCCCTGCCCCTGTCCGTCTGCACCTCGGCCCCGTGTAATTTGTGCATTAACTGTTGGCCAGCGGCCGCGAGGGCAGAGATTACACAGAGAAAAGAAAAGGTGAACCGCCTTCTCAATCTATATCTTCTGCCCTCGCCGGCACACTGGGACTCCACTTCCTATTGTGGGGAATTTCCTGTGCTGAGAATGAAAGAAGGAAAGAGAAAGAGAAAAGGGGAGAAAGGCATGTAAACTTGCCTTGCGTAACCTCGTCCTCAGGAGGGGAGGGGGCGCTGTTTATTGATCTTAGTCACACGCATGTTATAAAGGGGAACTTTAGTATGGGCCCTTAGCACGCTATGGGAATCTGTGGAGGTCGCGCACTATCAGCAGAGGAAATGCCACCGAAGATGCCAGACGGCAGCGTGACACAATGATAAGTCAGTCTCCCATTCAGGAAAATTTCCTGGAAATGTCTAGGAATCGCTCTAAAGGGAACAAACAGTGCACATTGTACTAATTCTGCTGTGTACTAACACAGATCTGCTCGAAGCCAAAGGTCATCAAACACGGCCTGTTCAAAAGTCCTTTGGCTTGTAAATGAACACCAGCGCTTTAATCTTCCTCACTCATTAATCGCTGCCGTGCGTCTGTAATAACAGACTGTCTAACGAACCGCAGATGATAGTAACAGGGGTGGATCATGTGACCTCTGAATGCCTCTTACACAAACATCTCGAGCCACACTAGATTATATTTCTGCACTTCAACAGGAATATCTGGATTGTAAATGAACACAAAGCTCGTTTGAAGTGGTTTTAAATTGCATCTAATGTGATGGAGGGGAAGGTCTGTGATTTCAGGACTACATTCATCACACACTGCGTGTTACTGTCATACATGTTACTGTCATACGTGTTACTGTCATGTGTGTTACTGTCATACGTGTTACTGTCATGCGTGTTACTGTCATACGTGTTACTGTCATGTGTGTTACTGTCATACGTGTTACTGTCATGCGTGTTACTGTCATACGTGTTACTGTCATACATGTTACTGTCATGTGTGTTACTGGCATACGTGTTACTGTCATACGTGTTACTGTCATGTGTGTTACTGTCATGCGTGTTACTGTCATGTGTGTTACTGTCATACGTGTTACTGTCATGTGTGTTACTGTCATACGTGTTACTGTCATGCGTGTTACTGTCATACGTGTTACTGTCATGTGTGTTACTGTCATACGTGTTACTGTCATGTGTGTTACTGTCATACGTGTTACTGTCATGCGTGTTACTGTCATACGTGTTACTGTCATACATGTTACTGTCATGTGTGTTACTGTCATACGTGTTAGTGTCATGCGTGTTACTGTCATACGTGTTACTGTCATGCGTGTCACTGTCATGTGTGTCACTGTCATGTGTGTTACTGTCATGCGTGTTACTGTCATGCGTGTTACTGTCATGTGTGTTACTGTCATGTGTGTTACTGTCATGCGTGTTACTGTCATGCGTGTTACTGTCATGTGTGTTACTGTCATGTGTGTTACTGTCATGTGTGATACTGTCGTGTGTTACTGTCATGTGTGTTACTGTCATGTGTTTTACTGTCATGTGTGTTACTGTCATGTGTGTTACTGTCATGTGTGTTACTGTCATACGTGTTACTGTCATGCGTGTTACTGTCATGTGTGTTACTGTCATGTGTGTTACTGTCATGTGTGTTACTGTCATGTGTGTTACTGTCATGTGTGTTACTGTCATGTGTGTTACTGTCATGCGTGTTACTGTCGTGTGTTACTGTCATGTATGTTACTGTCATACGTGTTACTGTCATGCGTGTCACTGTCATGCGTGTTACTGTCATGTGTGTTACTGTCATGTGTGTTACTGTCATGTGTGTTACTGTCGTGTGTTACTGTCATGTGTGTTACTGTCATGTGTGTTACTGTCATACGTGTTACTGTCATGCGTGTTACTGTCATGTGTGTTACTGTCATGTGTGTTACTGTCATGTGTGTTACTGTCATGTGTGTTACTGTCATGTGTGTTACTGTCATGCGTGTTACTGTCGTGTGTTACTGTCATGTATGTTACTGTCATACGTGTTACTGTCATGCGTGCCACTGTCATGCGTGTTACTGTCATGTGTGTTACTGTCATGTGTGTTACTGTCATGTGTGTTACTGTCGTGTGTTACTGTCATGTGTGTTACTGTCATGTGTGTTACTGTCATGTGTGTTACTGTCATACGTGTTACTGTCATGCGTGTTACTGTCGTGTGTTACTGTCATACGTGTTACTGTCATGTGTGTTACTGTCATGTGTGTTACCGTCATGTGTGTTACCGTCATACTTGGTACTGTCATGCGTTTTACTGTCATGCGTGTTACTGTCATACGTGTTACTGTCATACGTTTTACTGTCATACGTGTTACTGTCATACGTTTTACTGTCATGCGTGTTACTGTCATGTGTGTTACTGTAATACGTGTTACTGTCATGCGTGTTACTGTCATACGTGTTACTGTCATGTGTGTTACTGTCATACGTGTTACTGTCATGTGTGTTACTGTCATGCGTGTTACTGTCATACATTTTACTGTCATACGTGTTACTGTCATGTGTGTCATGTACTGTCATGCGTGTTACTGTCATGTGTGTTACTGTCATGCGTGTTACTGTCATACGTGTTACTGTCATGCGTGTTACTGTCATACGTGTTACTGTCATGCGTGTTACTGTCATGTGTGTTACTGTCATGCGTGTTACTGTCATGTGTGCTACTGTCATGTGTGTTACTGTCATACATGTTACTGTCATGCATGTTACTGTCATACGTGTTTCTGTCATGTGTGTTACTGTCATGTGTGTTACTGTCATGTATTTTACTGTCATACGTGTTACTGTCATGCGTGTTACTGTCATGCGTGTTACTGTCATGTGTGTTACTGTCATGCATGTTACTGTCATGTGCGTTACTGTCATGCGTATTACTGTCATGTGTGTTACTGTCATGCGTGTTACTGTCATGTGTGTTATTGTCATACGTGTTACTGTCATGCGTGTTACTGTCATGTGTGTTACTGTCATACATGTTACTGTCATGTGTGTTACTGTCATGCGTGTTACTGTCATGTGTGTTATTGTCATACGTGTTACTGTCATGCGTGTTACTGTCATGTGTGTTACTGTCATGCGTGTTACTATCATACATGTTACTGTCATGTGTGTTACTGTCATGTGTGTTACTGTCATGTGTGCTACTGTCATGTGTGTTACTGTCATGCGTGTTACTGTCATGTGTGCTACTGTCATATGTGTTACTGTCATACATGTTACTGTCATGCATGTTACTGTCATACGTGTTTCTGTCATGTGTGTTACTGTCATGTGTGTTACTGTCATGTATTTTACTGTAATACGTGTTACTGTCATGCGTGTTACTGTCATGTGTGTTACTGTCATGCATGTTACTGTCATACGTGTTTCTGTCATGTGTGTTACTGTCAAGTGTGTTACTGTCATGTATTTTACTGTAATACGTGTTACTGTCATGCGTGTTACTGTCATGTGTGTTTCTGTCATACGTGTTACTGTCATGCGTGGTACTGTCATGTATGTTACTGTCATACGTGTTACTGTCATGTGTGTTACTGTCATGTATGTTACTGTCAAGCGTGTTACTGTCATGTATTTTACTGTAATACGTGTTACTGTAATACGTGTTACTGTCATGTGTGTTACTGTCACGCGTTACTGTCATGTATGTTACTGTAATACGCGTTACTGTCATGCGAGTTACTGTCATACTTGTAACTGTCATGTGTGTTACTGTCATACGTGTTATTCTCATGTATGTTACTGTCATACATGTTACTTTCATGTGTGTTACTGTCATACGTCTTACTGTCATGTGTGTTACTGTCATACGTGTTACTGTCATGCGTTAATGACATACGTGTTATTCCGATACCTGCTGCTGTCATGTGGGTTACTGTCATGAGTGTCACTGTCATGCCTGACACTATCATGCTTGTTAATAAAAGAGCATATTCTGAAAAATGTTGGGAATCAAACAACATTGAAGAAAGATTGAACAGTGTATGAAGTTAACAACACTGAGCGGGAATGGTGACGAACGTTCAAAAACTCGCAACTTTGACCATTATGGTTTATGTCTGCCACAAAAAAATCACACACACCTGAAAACAGCACATACTGAGTTCTAGGTCATGAGATTCAACGAGTCTGTCACACTAACTTCACATGTTCAGCTTCACACGCCAACCAGGATCTCTCAACTGATGCTGAGGATGATGATGATGATGAGGAAGATGAAGATGATGAGGATGATGATGATGAAGATGAGGACGATGATGAGGATGATGATGAGGATGGTGATGATGATGATGATGATGATGAAGATGATGATGATGAGGATGATGATGATGAAGATGAGGACGATGATGAGGATGATGACATGATGATGATGATGATGATGAGGATGATGATGATGATGATGATGATGATGATGATGATGATGATGAGCATGATGATGATGATGATGATGATGATGATGATGATGATGATGATGATGATGAGCATGATGATGATGATGATGATGATGAAGGCTGATTCCTCTGCTAATCGCCAGAAGCTTCAGTTCCTTTATGTCTAACGCACTGCATGAAAGAGGGAGAATTTATAATACTCGTAATCAATTAAATGATTTATCATTTATTTGTTATTTAATGTCATATCAGCAACATATTCATGGCAAACTCAAGAGTAATACAGTTTAAATAATCATAATAACAAAATTTAAACTAGCTGTATACAATCATTTAACAATATTATGTCTACAAACAGTAAAAATAGTTATATAAAATCTTTTTTTCCAAGGATAAACTTTAAATAAATGTCTATTAATGTAGTTTTCTGAATAAAAACGTTGCCTAATATTATATTACAGCAGGACATTCCAATAAAATGCTCTACAGCCAAGGAATACTTACAAAAATCGTCCCCTTTCAGTAGATAAACATGGGTAAGTCTCACACATACAGTCTGGTCATTTCTATTCTCAAAATGAAAACAATGGTTAGGTCTTTCGTTTGTAACTGGACATTCACTTCATATCATCTCATTCCATTTGCCACTGTTTGTAAATACACAAACAAATCATGCAATATAGATGACAGTCTGTTCCTCTGTACCTGACAGATGGAGATGGATAGGCACACGCTTCACTTTGAAACACACCTGCTCCTGGACAACAGGAAGTGACATCAGCATCATGACCACACCATGACAGTATCACACCACATACCATAGGAGAGAATAATAACAATATCAATATTTCACATGATATTCTTGATCCTCCTCATGCGAGGGACCCACATCCTAAAATTTAAAAGGCATCTTTTATAAACAACTATATAATTTAGCTATAGACGGAAAAACTGATATTAGACATCTAAAATCAGTTTCCGTTGAGTTACATAATATATTCTTTCTACTCACCATAGTGGGCTACTGTTGTCACAGAACAGATGATTGCAAACCTGTAAAATGTGAATGGAGTTTATTGAATGACACACAGATTAACAGCAGGTGAGTCTCAGGATTGCAGATAGTTCTGGAGATACTGGCATATGGCTGAAAAGTTTTATCTTTAGTAGAGAAGTGGCTGGAGGACTGAAGACTGGCAGACGTAGACACACTGAAGACTGAAGAAGACTGAAGACACACTGAAGACTGAAGAAGACTGAAGACACATTGAAGACTATAGAAGACTGAAGACACTGAAGACTGAAGACACACTGAAGACTGAAGACACACTGAAGACTGAATAAGACTGAAGACACACTGAAGACTGAATAAGACTGAAGAAACACTGAAGACTGAAGAAGACAGAAGAAGACTGAAGACTGAAGAAGACTGAAGACACACTGAAGACTGAATAAGAGTGAAGACACACTGAAGACTTAAGAAGACAGAAGACACACTGAAGACTGAAGAAGACTGAAGACACACAGAAGACTGAAGAAGACTGAAGAAGACTGAAGACACAATGATATTATGAGACACAGGTAAGTAGTGCACAGATAAGTATTGCACAGGTAAGTATCGTACAGGTAAGTAGTGCACAGGTAAGTAGTGCACAGGTAAGTATTGCACAGGTAAGTATCGTACAGGTAAGTAGTGCACAGGTAAATAGTGCACAGATATGTATTGCACAGGTAAGTATCGTACAGGTAAGTAGTGCACAGATAAGTATTGCACAGGTAAGTATTGCACAGGTAAGTAGTGCACAGATAAGTATTGCACATGTAAGTATCGTACAGGTAAGTAGTGCACTGGTAAGTAGTGCACAGATATGTATTGCACAGGTAAGTATTGCACAGGTAAGTAGGGCACAGGTGAGTATTGTACAGGTAAGTATCGTACAGGTAAGTAGTGCACAGGTAAGTAGTGCACAGGCGAGTATTGCACAGGTGAGTAGTCCACAGGTAAGTATCGTACAGGTAAGTAGTGCACAGGTAAGTAGTGCACAGATAAGTATTGCACAGGTAAGTATTGCACAGGTAAGTAGTGCACAGATAAGTATTGTACAGGTAAGTATTGCACAGGTAATTAGTGCACAGATAAGTATTGTACAGGTAAGTAGTGCACAGGTAAGTAGTGCATAGATAAGTATTGTACAGGTAAGTAGTCCACAGGTAAGTATCGTACAGGTAAGTAGTGCACAGGTAAGTAGTGCACAGATAAGTATTGCACAGGTAAGTAGTGCACAGGTAAGTAGTGCACAGATAAGTATTGTACAGGTAAGTAGTGCACAGGTAAGTAGTGCACAGATAAGTATTGCACAGGTAAGTAGTCCACAGGTAAGTATCGTACAGGTAAGTAGTGCACAGGTAAGCAGTGCACAGATAAGTATTGCACAGGTAAGTATTGCACAGGTAAGTAGTGCACAGATAAGTATTGTACAGGTAAGTATTGCACAGGTAATTAGTGCACAGATAAGTATTGTACAGTTAAGTATTGCACAGGTAATTAGTGCACAGATAAGTATTGTACAGGTAAGTAGTGCACAGATAAGTATTGCACAGGTAAGTATTGCACAGGTAATTAGTGCACAGATAAGTATTGTACAGGTAAGTATTGCACAGGTAAGTAGTGCACAGATAAGTATTGCACATGTAAGTATCGTACAGGTAAGTAGTGCACTGGTAAGTAGTGCACAGATATGTATTGCACAGGTAAGTATTGCACAGGTAAGTAGGGCACAGGTGAGTATTGTACAGGTAAGTATCGTACAGGTAAGTAGTGCACAGGTAAGTATTGCACAGGTAAGTAGGGCACAGGTGAGTATTGTACAGGTAAGTATCGTACAGGTAAGTAGTGCACAGGTAAGTAGTGTACAGGCGAGTATTGCACAGGTGAGTAGTCCACAGGTAAGTATCGTACAGGTAAGTAGTGCACAGGTAAGTAGTGCACAGATAAGTATTGCACAGGTAAGTATTGCACAGGTAAGTAGTGCACAGATAAGTATTGTACAGGTAAGTAGTGCACAGGTAAGTATCGTACAGGTAAGTAGTGCACAGATAAGTATTGTACAGGTAAGTAGTGCACAGATAAGTATTGTACAGGTAAGTAGTGCACAGGTAAGTATTGTACAGGTAAGTAGTGCACAGGTAAGTAGTGCACAGATAAGTATTGTACAGGTAAGTAGTGCACAGATAAGTATTGTACAGGTAAGTAGTGCACAGGTAAGTATTGTACAAGTAAGTAGTCGGGTAGAAGTTCAGGGTTGAACAACGAGACCAGACAATGTGAACTGGGTGTGCTGGTCTTTATGGTGACTGTTGTGATTGCGTGCAGGTGGTGTTGATCAGTAATCAGGTGATTAGGAATGTATGTAAGAATCTGGTGCTGAGGGCGTGATGATGGTGTGGCTGATTCTGTGACAACTGTGATGTTAAATATATTGTTAATTTATTTATTTATTCACATTTCAATTTTTCAGTCCACATTTATTTGTATTGCGCTTTTCACAATATACATCGTTTCAAAGAACATTACAATTTAGAGTGAGCTGTCATCAGAGGTGACTGTCTTTCAGAAAAATTCATATACAAAATCACAGTTAGCTAAAAATTGATTAATTTAAACAATGTCATAATTTAAGGCAGAAACAAAACTATTTTAAAACTTTTTAAAACCTGTATTATTCATTTTATTAGATTTAATATAATATTATTTAAAATAAATATATTTAATTCAAATATATTTAAAATACATTTTAATTTAAGTAATTTAATTTTAAAAGTATATTTAAAAGCATCTGATTACATAACTACTTCAATTAATCAGTCTTGATTTAAAAAAAATACATATTCAATTATAACTACATATTTAACACAGCATGTTTGATCCTTAAAGGGACAGTTCACCCCCAAAAAAATTAAAATTCTGTCATCATTCTGATCTTTAACCTGTATAAGTTTCTTACTTCTGTTGAACACAAAAGAAGAGATTATAAAGAATGTTGGTAACCACTCAACACTGACTAGTGTTTTTTGATCTACTATGGAAGTCAAACATCATCTGTTTGATTACATTCTTTAAAATATCATCTTCTGTGTTCAACAACATGAGGGAGAATAAATGCTGACAGAATTTTCATTTTTGAGTGACTATCCCTTTAAATAAAGACAAATAGAGACAGACATTCACAATAAAAGTTTTATTATTCATTTAGCAATCATAAATAGCTTATGCAAAAACAATGCAACTGCTGGCAAAGTTGATATGAGAGCACATTTGCAGGAATTATTTATAGTACTACTTCAGACGTGAAATTCCTTCATTACACAAGAGTCACAGAGAGTATCAGGTCAGTGTTTCAGGAGGAAAGTTTGATCGAGAATCATATTGAACGTCCAGAAGGACCTTGATAAATACAAAAACAGTAGATCATCACTCTGTACAAACATAAGATCAGGCACATGGTAAAAGTGTCAGCATATTTACACGGGGCGGATCACATTCTGGGATGTAATGAAACAGAAAACAGCTTCAGTGTTTGTTGTCCAGCAGAAGAACCTGCGTTAAGCTTATGAGAATATACAGGCACTCGCTCTTATCTCGGCTCTTTATTTGGAAGCACAAATATGTTATCAGCTTTTGAGTTTTGAAAGGATAAACTCATACAGACGTGCATCTGCATTCGAGAACACAGATGTATGTACATGATAGAGGCGAGACTCTGGATTACGGCACGTTCACACCAAGGATGATAACTATGAAGATAACGATAAAGATATAGTTCTAAAAATCGTTCTCCATATGAATCCACTCGAATTTAAAGTACTCGCGTTTTTAAAATGGAAGACGACATTGTGGAGAAGTTTTTTTTTGTGTTGTTTTTATTCCACTATTGATGTTGTCAGCTGTTAGATTAGATTGATTACACTACACGCATGTGTGTGTGTGTGATCTCAGAATAACCCCCCTTCAGGTGTGTGTGTGTGTGTGTGTGTGTGTGTGTGTGTGTGTGTGTGTGTGTGTGTGTGTGTGTGTGTGTGTGTGATCTCAGAATAACCCCCCTTCAGGTGTGTGTGTGTGTGTGTGTGTGTGTGTGTGTGATCTCAGAATAACCCCCCTTCAGGTGTGTGTGTGTGTGTGTGTGTGTGTGATCTCAGAATAAACCCCCTTCAGGTGTGTATGTGTGTGTGTGTGTGATCTCAGAATAACCCCCCTTCAGGTGTGTATGTGTGTGTGTGTGTGATCTCAGAATAAACCCACTTCAGGTGTGTGTGTGTGTGTGTGTGTGTGATCTCAGAATAAACCCCCTTCAGGTGTGTGTGCGTGTGTGTGTGTGTGTGATCTCAGAATAAACCCCCTTCAGGTGTGTGTGTGTGTGTGTGTGATCTCAGAATAAACCCCCTTCAGGTGTGTGTGTGTGTGTGTGTGTGTGTGTGTGTGTGCGTGTGTGTGTGTGTGTGTGATCTCAGAAAAAAACCCCTTCAGGTGTGTGTGTGTGTGTGTGTGTGATCTCAGAATAAACCCCCTTCAGGTTTGTGTGTGTGTGTGTGTGTGTGTGTGTGTGTGTGTGTGTGATCTCAGAAAAAAACCCCTTCAGGTGTGTGTGTGTGTGTGTGTGTGTGTGTGTGTGTGATCTCAGAAAAAAACCCCTTCAGGTGTGTGTGTGTGTGTGTGTGTGACTGTGTGTGTGTGTGTGTGTGTGTGTGTGTGTGTGTGTGTGTGTGTGTGTGTGTGTGTGTGTGTGATCTCAGAATAAACCCCCTCAGGCTGATGAAGACCTGATCCTGATCACCCTGTCGGGTTTATTCTGATATAACAACCGGCTGGATGTGGATCATCCCTTACGTATAGTTTTCGCTCTTGGTGTGAACGGGCCTTTATGACGGTTGAAACGACTGGCACCAGAACTGATACAAACATCTTTCAAATATTTGGCATTGCAAGCTTTTCACAGGATCGCTACGGATTCCAACTCAGACCGGATCCGGGTTGTGGCGAGACTCGTAGCAGACAGCGCTTGTGCTTCATCGTCAGCCCGTATTCTGGTGTCATATCCAGCATTTCTCCCGGCATCCCGCTGAACTTTAACCTCTGGAGAAGGATGGCCAGGAACAGAAAGACTTCGGCCCGACCGATGGACTCTCCGATGCAGCGCCGCTTGCCCAGGCCGAACACCAGAACTTTCTCTCCTTCCGGCTTGTTCAGGTCCGTCCCGTCGGCGCTGAGGAACCGGTCAGGGTTGAAGCACGACGGGTCCTTCCACAGTTCCCTGCAAGTAGAGACAGACGCGTCACTGCACTGCTTTTCCATAGTTTTCACCTGTAAACATACATGCGTTTGACACTTGGTGCTCTTTGGTCATTTGTTGTTGTTGGGGTTTTTTCTACATCGGAATGGTAAGAAACTTGGTAAAGGTTTTGGCACTTGCTGTGTGAACACACACAGAAAAAAAATCATGGACGTGATTCGAACAGGTTAAATGGACCTGAAAAAAATGAGTCACACTTGTGCTCCTCGTGGTCAAAAATGAGCGCATTGGAAATTAATGGGAAGCGAATCTCCTCTAGTGGAAGCGTTTGGTACTGCAGCCGAACACACTCTCACTGAACGCTCATTTACTGAGATATCAGCTCACATGTGGAACACAACTTGCTTAGATTTTACTTACAGTTTTAGAGTAAAACATGTTATATATATTTCATATAAAAATTTTAAATAGTATTTTTGCACATTTTTTATAACAATAAATGTAAAATTCTGTAACTTTTTTCAAGTTCACTTTTTAAAACTTTTTTCACTTCAGCAATAATCTGCCAAGTGTCGTCTTTGAAAAGAGATCAAACTTCAGTCTGTCGCTCTAAAGCGCTCAAGATTTACCACAGTTTAAGTTGGAAATTCAATTTTCAGGTTTATGCTCAAAAAGTATATAAATACAGCGTAAATATAATTTTGTATCATAAGATCTCCTAAAAATATAAAATATTAAATAAAAAACATTATCAAACTAAAATATAGTACACTAATTTTTAATGTAAATAAAAAAATTAATTTCGGTCATTTTGACCGACACAGAGAGCACCAGAGGGTTAAAACGTGTTTCTGTTTTTTCCCGCTGTTACACTTCCCTTATTTCTTTATTTAGTTAAAGTCCCCCTGTGGTGAAAATCCAGCTTTTAATGTTGTTTATGTGTCTATGTGGTGTTTTTAACATGCTTTAAGACAAACCATGTGTAAATTCATAAGTCGACAGCATTGCTGAGTATTTCCTCCTTAAAACTGCAGTGAACCAAAGACAGTCTCAAAAACACGCTTTGAAATCGCTGGTGTTTCTGACGTCACAAACTACCTTGTAACCAATCAGATCAACGTGTGATCGTCAACCAGTGGATCTCTGAGTGAGTGAGTGGAGGCGGGGCTCATTTGCATATACAATGAGGCAAGGGTGTCGAGTTACATTCAAGATAATTTAAGGCATGAAGACATTTTTTAAAGGAAAAACGTTTAAATAAGTAATTTTGGTGATCAAAGATTAAGATAAAATAATTGACTATAGGGGAACTTTAAATCTATTTTAATCAAATTTCATTTACTATTTATTTTAATCCATTTAATTATAATCCTTTTATATCTTTACATTTCTATTAATGTATTTTTTATTATTTGTTTTACATTGTTACATGTTTTTCTCTAAACCTTTATGGCAAACATGTTTGAAAACCCCTGCTTTAAGGAGTAACTGTATCACTTATAAAAAAGTACTATGGTATTTTAGAGATTTACTATGGTATTCTTGGAAGTACCATGGAAGGGAAACCATTTAAATATATGTAAAAGTACAATAGTATTTCCACCTGATACTAATTTATAATACTATAAACTATACCGGTTTAAAATATTATTAGGGAAAAATGCATTATATTAGATTATGTATTAAAATATATTTTTATTATTTAAGCAATTTTTATTGTTTGCTTATTTGAATCTAATATTAATATCAAATTTAATATATTAAAAATCATTGTACCATAGTATCGCCACAGACAGCACACTAATTTATTATATTATATACTACACCAGTTTAAAATAATATTAGGAAAAAAGAAAATGTATTATTTAATTATTGATTGATTTAAATAAATTTTTATTGCTTGCTTATTACTTAAATATATTAAATAGAAAATATGTATTTCAAATCAGTACTTTTGTTAAACCCACAGTAGTACAGTGATACTCTAAACGCGTCTCACAATTGCATGAACTCATTGTAATAAACTCACGGGTCGTGGTTGACCTGCCACTGGTTTATAAACACACAGGTGTCTCCGGGAATGAAATATCCATTGAGCGACGTGTCTTTAGACGTACTGAAAGAGAAGAACACAGCACAGTTAACTGGAGTCCCGTGTGTCTTCTGTCAGGAGCTCATGATGCTGTTAAACTCACCAGTGAGGAATGGTGAACGGAAGGAACGAGGAGTGACGGAAGATCTCCAGGATAAAGGCCTCGAGAAGCGGCAGGTCCGCTCTGTCCGACAAGCGCGGCGTACGATCCATTCCGATCTTTGCTTCTAGAAAACATTTTAATTTTTTAAATGTCCGATTTTAAAACACAATCTCATGGAAATTCAGAACTATTTTACTATTTTACATTGCTGGCTATGATCTGTTTGTGCCCCAGTGTTGGTTATGTTTAACGGTGTACCTTTTTTCTACAAATCATGCTTCAATATGAATTTATGTGAATCGCCACCTTGTAAAAAACAGTTGCATTCAAATGCAATAGAATTTAAATGCAATATCTGTCCATCTAAACAGACTCACTCAGTTCTTCCTGCAGGCGTTCCTGGATCTCGGGATAGGCCACTAGATAGACGATAGCCCAGGACAGAGCCGTGCTGATGGTGTCGAAACCTGCCGATGAGCACACACACACACACACACACACACACACACGCCTCAGTATCATCCATTGAACATTCTGGCCGATATAGATAACCGATAATGCTTCATATTTGAAAACCGATAATTGATATATTGACCGATAAATCTAAATCCAAATTTTTATATCATTTTTTGAAAGCCTGATTACAAAAAAAAGTAATCCATGCACGCGTATGAACATTCTGGCCGATAACCGATAATTCTTTACATTTGAAGGGAGTTAACCGATATATATATATTGGCTGATAATTCTAAATCCAAATTTTTATATAATTTTTTAAAGTCTGATTACAAAACAAAGTCATCCATGCACCCATATGAACATTCTGGCCGATAACAAAAACCGATAACGCTTCATATTTGAAAACCGATAATTGATATATTGACCGATAAATCTAAATCCAAATTTTTATATAATTTTTTAAAGTCTGATTACAAAACAAAGTCATCCATGCACCCATATGAACATTCTGGCCGATAACAAAAACCGATAACGCTTCATATTTGAAAACCGATAATTGATATATTGACCGATAAATCTAAATCCAAATTTTTATATAATTTTTTAAAGTCTGATTACAAAACAAAGTCATCCATGCACCCATATGAACATTCTGGCCGATAACAAAAACCGATAACGCTTCATATTTGAAAACCGATAATTGATATATTGACCGATAAATCTAAATCCAAATTTTTATATAATTTTTGAACGCCTGATTACAAAAGTCTATCATTAAAAGCCATGTCCCAAACACACAATTATAATGTTCTCATTATGACACTTATTGTATTTTTCCTTTTTGAAGTGATTTCAATCCTATTTCAATTCAAAAGCATCATATTGAACAGTGCGCATCTGAAGCGTCTCAGCTGGAGGGAACAATACATTATTTATCGGCTTTAATTTATCGGCCAAATATATCGGTTTCAATAACATTTCAAAGAACATATATCGACTGATACCGATATCTCGTGATCCCGAATCCAGAACTCACCGGCTCCGAAGAGGTCATTGACGATTCCAACGATCTTCTCGTCGGACACTTGTACGTTCGAGTTCTCGTCCAGCTTGCGGTCTTCGCAGTGGTCGATGAGCGAGTCAGTGATGTCACGGATGTTGTCCTGAAACACATTGTAATATGGACTCATGCATTTTTGTAAAGCTGCTTTGAAACGATGTGTATTGTGAAAAGTGCGATACAAATAAATGTGAATTGAATTAATTCTGTTACAATTCTATTATATAAAGCGCTTAAAAACTGATCTGACGGATAAAAGCGCCCACCTTGTCGAACCTGTCGTAATGATCCGAGACGATCTTCTGAATGAACTTGCTGAAGCGAGCGTTAATGTCAAAGAATTTCTTCATGGATGCACTGGGAAAGATGCGCAGAAACGGGATGAAGTCCGCTGGATTCCCGCTTCCAACGATCTTCCCGAACTCGTCGCTCAGGTTCACCAAACCCACCAGCTCGTCGTCGTCGTGGCTGTAGCGGCGGCCGAAGCAGATCCCGCAGATCACGTTAGCCACGGACACCACGATGTGCCGGAACGGGTCGAAGCTCCCGTCGGACTCCATGACGGTGTGAAGCCTCTGGATCAGATACTGTCCCTCTTTGCTGATGTGTTCTTCCAAAGCGCAGGAATACTCTGAGCTCTCGCCCTGAACCGTGGAGAAGGTCCTCAATGCGCTAAGAGCTAGTTTTCGACGCGCACGCCAAACTCCCACCTTATCCGTGCTGAACGCTAAACTCTTCCCGTCGCTGATGAACCTGGTGCTGTAGAGATCGGGACGCCCGGAGAACTCCTCGCCCTGTTTGAGGAGCGCCTGTCGGATCACATCGTTCCCGCTGAGCACCACCACGGGACGCATGCCGATCTGGATCTGGAAGACCGGCCCGTAACACTTACTCATGGCGGTCAGGCTCAGATGCGGGTTGCTTCCCACTTCCAGAACGTTCCCGATGATGGGAAGTGGCTTGGGTCCGGGAAGCTTCTGGAGCCCGTCGGGAATCTTGGTGCGCATGAGGCGCATCAGCAGATACACAACACATATGGTGATGATGGCCACGAGGCTCTCGGACACTGAGATCGGGCCCAGAAGCGGAACAACCGTTAGAGGCATTGCTGAACGCGTTACCTGCACAAAACAACAGAGAGATCAAAACGACTGACTGAGATGGAGAGAAATTCTGTAGTAATACACACAAAAAGAGATCTGTCTTTCTGCAGCCTGTGCCATTGCATGAGGTTTTTTTAGTTCATGCATGCAAATAACTGATTTATTTTACACACAGGATAATGTAATACTAAAAGAAAAAATGTGTCTTTCTGCAACCTGCAACCATTGCATGAGGTTTTTTAGTTCATGCATGCAACTAACTGATATATTTTTGCAGTTTAACCAATGCATATTGTTTGGTTATTTGCATTTCGCAAAATCCATTAATGATAAACTACACGTGGAGTGATTTGCCTCAAGGTCAGAGCGCATATCTGAGACACACACACCTTTCAAATGCCCTATAATACACTAATTCATGCAGTGCAACTTCTTATTTAGTTCTGAAAACTTTCTGAACAAAGGAACATATAGGCAAGGGTCAATGAATATATATATATATATATATATATATATATATATATATATATATATATATATATATATATAATAAAATTAAGTTCATATTTAAATCTAAAACTCTATAATAATAAAAGCATTTTGACCATGCATATCAGTCAGTGAACAAGCAGTACAATATTAATAATACTACTAAGACAAGTAAGAAACTAGAAATAATTAATAGTTTGCAGTATAAATTATAAAATAACATCTGCACATATGATTAAATATTCCGTAAATGAAAAAGGCATTGACAGCTGACTTACACAGAGTGATCTGACGAATATTTCCCTGTCTCTTCTCTTCTGAATGTGTGTATCCAGTCAATCTGAGAGTGTTGAGGAGTCGTGCGCGAGACGCTTTATAGAGGAGAGCGCGTCGCGATTGGCTGCTGCCGCGTGACGTCATGCTCTGTGAATGAGAATCAGTGATTTGAGTGAGATTTATTACTGATCAGCGCAACATTAATGAGTTATTAATGAGACTGAGTTCTCTTGCGTTTCCACAAATCTATGGCAATTTTTTTTAATTGAAAAAGAAAATATAGCCTATAGGCTATTTATATAGATATATTTTTTTTATTATTATAAAATG
>NW_027508942.1:6930000-6940000 GCF_051911475.1 Siphateles boraxobius
CCTGTAATCACTGCTGCTCCAGACACACACACACACACACACACACACACACACACACACACACACACACACATGCATCCTGTTGTGTGTCTATCTATCTAACTGTAAAAAAATAATAAAAATAATCAGACACATTTACGGTAAAAATAATGGCAACTGTGGTTGCCAGAAATTTACCATAAAAATACAGCAAGATTTTAGGTTTTACACACTTAACTTAAATTTACAGTAAAAAAAACACATTTCATTATCTGATATAATGTTAATTTACCTATTGAAGTACTATAACCTGTTTTGTTCCAACTTAATACACTGACAACCACCAATCATAGTCCAGATGAGAGTCACATGATCAAAGCATCACAAACAGCTTAATACTAATATTAATACAAGAAGGTTAATACTAATATAGAAGCTGCACAGTGTCATTCACACACACACACACACACACACACTAAACACCATCATAGTAACACACATGACAGTTTTAAAATGCAACAAACATTTATTTAACAACATTAAATGTAACATAAAACCCTAATGTACATAACTGATTCTAAAAAACTAAGAAAAACTATGAAGAAACAGTTATTTCAACAAAAATAAATCAAATGTGAAGTGTCACGCAGGGACACATGTGTGTGTGTGTGTGTGTGTGTGTTTGTGTGTGTGTGTGTGTGTGTGTGTTACATAAAACAAAACAAACACAACTATATGTGTTCTCCAGTGTAATGACCTTCAGCACAGAACACACAGAAAATGAAAAACACAGAAATTCACCGTCCTCAATCGATCTCTGCCACTGGAGGATTTTTTAATAATTTGATAGAGACTGAACGCACAAAGAGTTATTTCTGTTGTATGATGTGAGCATTATTAGAAACGTTTCACTGTAAAGATTTCCATGAAATTCTATTTTGTTTGCACGCATAATATTCCCAGGAAATCACTCAATTCATAAGAGATATTTCATTGCTTTCACAGCCTTACATTGACTTAAAATATACTCAATTTGCCTATTTATTTAATAATAAATGAATTAGAGTGAAGTCTGAATCTACTGAAGCTCGATCCTCCACAAACACGACAGTAATGAATCAAACTCGTCAGAATGAAAGTTTATGAATGAAAACACTCGCAGATGCAGATCATCGCCGCGGGGGTCAATAGAGTTCATTCATATTTCTGTCAGGCGCGTGACCCGAGACACAAAGCGCGAGCGTGAGAAGGAAAGGTGAGCGGTGAAGATCAAATGGTTCCAGCTCACGCACGCGCATGCGCTACTGTATCACCTTCCCTTCTCTGGCGGTTCGGTGAGCGCGAGCACGCGGATCAACAATAGTTGCGTGCGGAAGCCCGAGGGTCGCGCGCACGGCTTCAGCTGAGTCAAGCAGAAACACACGGGACACGTGCACGCGCTGCAGATCTGTGACTGCTTGACACGCAAAGCACACCTATAACTTATGTTATCATTTTCAACTTCATTTGTATATTTTAAATGTTGTAACTGGCCAGAGTTTCTAAAAACATTCTTCAGCTCAATCAGTCCTGTGTGATAAAATTATTAGGCTAAAAGTTTAAAAAAAATCCTTTTATATGAGCACATACTGTAGGCCTATCTATATATAAACTGACTGTTTAATAATTCAACAAAAATAACATGTTTAAAATACTTTGCATTGTAGTAGAAGCAGCTATACATATCTGACCCAAAAACGAACCCTTGCATTTATTTTTAGAATAGTAAACAATACTATATTGTATTGTAATGTAATTGTATGTAATAATCTAATATTTATTTAGATTATTGTCATAATCATTTGTTAACAAACAAGTATATATTACTTCAATGGTCTCATTGTTTTAAATGATCACATTGTTTAAATTAATACATTTTTCGCTAACTGTGATTTTGTATATGTACGTTTCTGAAATACATAACTTAGACAGTTTCCTCTGATAACAGAGCATTCTAAACTTGTAATACAAATAAATTGAATTAATTTAATTAGATTCACTTCTGGGGACTTTTCTGGGAATTTTGTCACCTACCGTCTAAATATAGACGTATATTATGTATAATGAAACAAACCAGCTTTTTTGTTTTACAGCAATAGTTTTATGCGCATGCACGTCCCCTAAAAAGAGGTCCCGTCAGGTGCAGCAGAGTTCAGCGGTTGCGCGCATGCGCGCGATCGGACCCTGATCATCGCGTGCAGACGCTGTTTGCTCGAGCTGTGCCAGGGGTCAGTGTGTGTGTGTGTGTGTGTGTGTGTGTGTGTGTGTGTGTGTGTGTGTGTGTGTGTGTGTGTGTGTGTGTGTGTGTGTGTGTGTGTGTGTGAGCTGGACACTCACTCATTTATCAGAACAATCACTGCATGCACGCTACTGTTAAGTAAATAACAGAGTTGGCGGAGATTTTAACAGGATTGTTTCTGTCCTTTCAGAAGTCGCCGGTTTGAATTATGTGCTGATCTAATGAGATTTATATTTTTAGACTCAACTATTCTTATTGTTCATGAGGTTATTATGTCGAGGGACACAATACTGGTGTGCATTTAAAGGACAAGCACAAAAAAAAAAAAACTCAGCTATTCCACATGAAGACAAATGTGTGAGACGAATTACATGCAAACAATGTGATTTTATTACAAACAAATGTAGGTAACACTTTACAATAAGGCAATACATTTCTTACAGTATTTATTAATCTTTGTTAATGTTAGTTAATAATAATACAGCTGTTCATTGTTTGTTCATGTTAGTTCACAGTGTATTAACTAATGTTAACAAATACAACCTTTGATTTTAATAATGTATTAGTAAATGTCGAAATTAATATTAACTAAGATTAATAAATGCTGCAAAGTATTGTTCATTCTTACACTGTAAGAAAAAAATGTAAATTTACAGGTAAAAGTCTGTATTTTTTTTACAGCATTTTGCCGTTTTGTCATTATACAGTGAATGCCTGTTATTTTATTGATATCTGCTGTAATTTAAAGGTTCACCATTAAATTTACAGGTAATTGCTTTTATTTCGGTTTTACATCAATTTTACGTTTTTTTAAGCAAATTGTCTGTATTTTTACTGGGTTATGTGTAATTTTACATAAAATATTAAGTAATATTTTACTGTTTTTTTCTGTGAAATTAGAAAACAAAGAAAAGAAGGTAAAACTGCAGAAATAAGCAGTCATTTAACATGTTTTCCTTTTAAGATCATTAAGCATGTGGGGGTTAAAGTGAGTTTTAAGGTTAAATAATAACAAGATTAAAATACTATAATGATTCAATAGGCTAGTAGCCTATTTGTACAGTAGGCTACATACAGTAGGCAGGCCTATTGAATCATTATAGTCTTTTAATCTTGTCTTGCAAATAGATGCTCATTGTGATCATCATTTGTATTATTCTCCCCTAATTTCATGTATATTTTATGTCTTTAATGAATATTTTTTCAAATCTGCGTTGCTGCACATTGCCTGGCTTTGTGTGCGTGTGACTGTGTGTGTGCGTGTCTGTGTGTGCTCGCGCGCGCGGGATGACGCAGATTCAAATAATCCGCCATTACTTTTCCGTTGCTTAGTCCCGCCCACAACGGTTAGCTGGTTGTCAGATCTGTCGTCGTCAAGTTTGGATCTCTGTGTCAAGGACAAGCGGGAGATTTGAATTCAGTCTACGCTGGTGAAGTGGATTGCGATCACGGTGGTTCAAAACTATAATCGTATTCGTCAGGAGCAGCCGTGAGCAGGAGCGCTGAACACACAAGTTATAGTCCTGGTGTCATTCAGTCCGTTCGGAAATAACGCGCCTTTTTTCAGTGAGCCTGGTTCGCCACAGCGGACACCATGCCAACCGATCACCAGCTGAGGTAAGAGTCTCATACTACTTGTGAACGATATTTTATATTACATTTGTGTTAAGTTGACAGTTTCCAAGCTAACATTAGCATTCTTAAATGTTCAGTCAAAACTGGCGTCGAGAGCTGGAGGGCAAAACACTGCAGCAGGCGTCTTTCAATTTTCCATCTCCAATTGCAAGATCAGTTGAATCCACATCTCTAAAGACCTAAAACAAGCTTTAGTAGACTTGTTATGTGGACTTGTTATGCATATCAAAGTCTGTCCAATTGTGTATAAAACCTTCGTTCTGATAATTAATCAGTCAATCAATCTCTTAACGTAAACGGCGGGACATTTTGAAACACTGTCTGGAAGCTGAAAACTATTCTCTTACAAAAACATCCTTGATTTTATTATAGTAAAATTGTAGAAACCACGTTTTTCGGCTGATTTATTTCCATTATAATAACCACAGTTTTACTAAAAATAGGCCTGCCGTGCTTTTTTTTTGTTTTTTTGTTTTTTCTTTGTAGTTAAACCATGGCTAATTTTCGTAATGGCTAACTTAATGTGATTAAATCTATCAAGACCGTTAAGAAATCGAATTCAGTTCTGTACTTGTTGATACAGATACAGCAAAGCCTAGAACAGGAAGACTAGAATAAATATAACATGATGAACCCCTAGGTGTAACTGATGCAGCTACATTACAGTAAATCATATTCATTTTTACTTTCAATAAATGTAGCTAAAATCACATGGCAGCTCAAAACATTACTGTTAGCCTTTCCTGCTCAGCTTCCAGATCATGGTCAGTTGAGTTTTTTGCATTGTCCCAATAGAACATATTCTGACATGTGTAAATGTAATACTGAGTTTTAAAATAACTTATTTTTTTGTGATTTCAGATGTTTAAAGCAGATGATCATGGCAAACAAGGTATGGGAATAATAACTTTAAAAAAACGTAATGACTGAGTCTTCTGATTCCATATGATTGCACTAAAAGTGTGCTCAAGGTTTGGTTTTGCTACAGTAAGACCACGATTGTGTTAGATTCCACCCATCTTTTGTTTTTGTTATTTTGTAAAAAGGCTCTGTCCTTTAGAAACATGGCTTTTCCTATCACTGCTATCTTAAAGGGATAGTTCACCCAAAAATGAAAATTCTGTCAGTATTTACTCCCTCATGTTGTTCCAACCCCGTAAGACCTTCGTTCATCTTCGGAACACTAATTAAGAAATTTTTGATTAAATCTGAGAGCTGGATCACTCCTCCATACTAGTCCATAGGCTTCTTCAGGGATTGAAACTTGTTCCCCGAGAAGTTATTAAAGACATCGTTAACATAGTCCAAGTGACTACAGTGGCTCAATCCTAAGGTTATCAAACGTTGATAATACTTTTTGTGCGCAAAAAACAAACAAAAATAACAACTTTATTACTGCTATTCATTTCCTTCTCTGTGGGCCTCGAGTGAGTTCACTAGTGATATAGCGTAAACTTCTGTTGTTATATGTCACACGCATCACACACATGACCAGCGTTGGCCAATAGTGAGCCTACGTGTGACGTAGCTCTACGCAATCACACTATGTTAACTGACTAGAGGCCCAAAGAGAAGGAAATGAATAGTTGAAATAAAGTCGTTATTTTTGTTTGTTTTTGCGCACAAAAAGTATTCTTGTCGCTTGATAAACTTAAGATTGAGCCACTGTAGTCACTTGGACTATTTTAACGATGTCTTTAATAACTTTTCGGGGCTGGCAAGTTTCAATCCCTGAAGAAGCCTATGGAGGAGTGATCCAGCTCTCAGATTTAATCAAAAATATCTTAATTTGTGTTCCGAAGATGAACGAAGGTCTTACGGGGTTGAACAACATGAGGGTGAGTAAATACTGACAGAAATTTCGTTTTTGGGTGAACTATCCCTTTTAGTTTATCAAACAACGAGAATACTTTTTGTGCGCAAAAAAACGCAAAAATAACGACTTTATTTCAACTATTCATTTCCTTCCCTGTGGGCCTCGAATCAGTTCACTAGTGTAATAGCGTACGCTTCTGTTGTTGTACGTCACACATCACACACATGACCAGCGTCGGCCAATAGTGAGCCTACGTGTGACGTAGCTCTACACAATCACACTTTGTTAACTGACTAGAGGCCCATAGAGAAGGAAATGAATAGTTGAAATAAAGTCGTTATTTTTGTTTGTTTTTTCGCACAAAAAGTATTCTTGTCGCTTGATAAACTTAAGATTGAGCCACTGTAGTCACTTGGACTATTTTAACGATGTCTTTAATAACTTTTCGGGGCAGGCAAGTTTCAATCCATGAAGAAGCCTATGGAGGAGTGATCCAGCTCTCAGATTTCATCAAAAATATCTTAATTCGTGTTCCGAAGATGAACGAAGGTCTTACGGGGTTGGAACAACATGAGGGAGAGTAAATACTGACAGAATTTTCAGTTTTTGGTGAACTAACCCTTTAATGACACATATCTCTACCTTTCATTCCAGCCAGATGATCTGACGGTAGCTGCTCGCATCTCAGCCTACCTGATGGAAAATTCTTGCTGGATGAATGACCTTCACCTTCAACTCAACCTTGCCAAGACAGAACTGCTTATGGTTTTAGCCAAACCATACTTGCTGTGTGATCCTGCTGATTTGCCTTATACATCATTATACTATCGGAGCTGCACAACTTCTATCAAGACTGGACTATTGTAATACTCTCTTGGCAGCTCTTCCAGCATCAGTCGAACCTCTGCAACTGATCCAGATGCTGCAGCAAGAGTGGTCTTTAAAGGTAGCCCAATACCTAAACTCACTACTTTAGATCTATGTGTCCTCCAGAAGCTTGTGTTCTGCAAGTGAACGGCGCCTTGTGGTGCCATCATCCCAAAGAGACACAAAATCACTTTCACTGACCTTTACCTGGACTGTTTCTTGCTGGTGGAATGACCTGCCCAACACATTTTCAAGAAACTGCTAAAGATCCATCTTTTTTCGTAAACTCTTTACCCAATAATACTAAATCTTTGTTTAAAAAAAAAAAAAAAAAAAACTTGCTATGTGTACTGTGCTAGACTAACTGGGACTTGTCACTGCACTTGTTGCTTCTATTGTTATCGTAATTGGTAAGTCACTTTGGAGAACATGTAATTGTGAATGTTTTTAAAGGGATAGTTCACCCAAAAATGTAAATTCTGTCAGTAATTACTCTCCCTCATGTTGTTCAACCCCGTAAGACCTTCGTTCATCTTCGGTACACGAATTAAGATATTTTTGATGAAATCTGAGACCTGGATTACTCCTCCATACTAGTCCATAGGCTCTTCAGGGGTTGAAACTTGCCGGCCGCGAAAAGTTATTAAAGACATCCATAAAATAGTCCAATTGACTACAGTGGCTCACTCTTAAGTTTATCAAGCGACGAGAATACTTTTTGTGTGCAAAAACAAACAAAAATAACGACTTTATTTCAACTATTCATTTCCTTCTCTGTTGGCCTCTAGTCAGTTAACATAGTGTGATTGCGTAGAGCTACGTCACATGTAGGCTCACTATTGGCCGACGCTGGTCATGTGTGTGATGCGTGTGACGTACAACAACAGAAGCTTACGCTATTACACTAGTGAACTCACTCGAGGCCCACAGAGAAGGAAACGAATATTTAAAATAAAGTCGTTATTTTTGTTTTTTTGCGCACAAAAAGTATTCTCGTCGCTTGATAAACTTAAGATTGAACCACTGTAGTCACTTGGACTATTTTAACGATGTCTTTAATAACTTTTCGGGGCTGGCAAGTTTCAATCCCTGAAGAAGCCTATGAAGGAGTGATCCAGCTCTCAGATTTCATCAAAAATATCTTAATTCGTGTTCCGAAGATGAACGAAGGTCTTACAGGGTTGGAAAAACATGAGGGAGAGTAAATACTGACAGAATTTACATTTTTGGGTGAACTATCCCTTTAAATGTTTTACATGTTCTAAATTATATACTAAGCTTGTATTTCCGATCTATCACTTATCTTGACGTTCAGTGTTTATGTTCAATTACTAATACTGTAAATGTGCAGGTATTCTGTACACATTTAGTTAATTTAACAGAAATTGACTGTAAACCTGCTATTATTAAGTACTTAATTAAAGATTGGTCAAACTTGTGAAATTGGATCTGTAAAAATTAAAACTGTAAATATACAAACATTTGTATTTGAATTGATGTATTTATTTCATTTTTATACATAATTTCATTGTTATTTTACACAGAAAAACTATATATTCAAAGTAAATTACGGTAGATAGACAGGATTATAATAAAATAACTTTATAAAACCCTAAATTTACAGTTTAACCTGAAAGTTAAATGTGTTTTTAATGTAATTTGACATAATGTATCTGTTTTCCCACGGTTTAATAAGCCATTATCAACAGTAATATACTGTAATTTAATAAATTTTGACTGTCTTTTTAATGTAATTTGACATCATTTATCCGTTTTTCCACGGTTTAATAAGCCATTATTAACAGTAATATACTGTAATTTAATCAATTTTGACTGTCTTTTTAATGTAATTTGACATAATTTATCTGTTTTTCCACGGTTTAATAAGCCATTATTAACAGTAATATACTGTAATTTAATCAATTTTGACTGTAAAGTAAATTCTGTATTTTTACGGTTTTTGCATGTAATTTTGAGAAATGGTTATTTGCTGTAATTTAACGGAATCCGTCTGGAAACTTTGCTGCCAGAGATTTGCCGTTTTTTTACGGGATTTTTTTTTACAGTGTAGTTCATGTTACCTAATGAACCTTATTGTAAAGTGTTATGCCGAGTTCAGACCGCACGATTTTCAAAATAATCGTGTCACTGTTGTTTTCACACTGCGTGACTATCTGGGGTAACATTCAGTTGCTGGTGTGTTCACACTGCACGATGGATCGGCGACAGGAGGTTTCACACTGCATGACTTTACAAAAGAAAGAATCGCCGACAACTTCTGCCTGGTCCGCAAACTACGTTTCACAACCAAACAAACGCGAGAAGTGATAAGGAAATAACGGAAGATCACGCGTGCGTGAGACGGGAGTTCTCGCACGACACTGAATTTGTTATTAAAAATGATAGCCTACAAGAAGATTGCGATCCAAATTCTGTAATGATCTTCATATGGCCTCGGACGCAGGTCTATGTTCAGTGTTGCTACTCCTAGACCTTAGTTCTGCCTTCGATACTGTGGACCACCATATCATGATTAGGAGATTACGTGAATGTTTGGGCATTTCGGGAGTGGCCTTAGATTGGTTTACCTCATATCTTTCTGATAGAAGTTTTAATGTCTATGTTGATGATTCCCACTCTGTATCATCACCCCTGTTTTGTGGTGTTCCACAGGGTTCAGTGTTGGGCCCAATATTGTTTATTTTATACTTGTTGCCTCTGGGTCAGATCATTAGTGATTTTAACATTTCTTATCACTTCTACGCAGATGACATTCAGCTTCATTTTACTTTCAGGCAAAATGAGTCATCCAAACTTACAATACTCTTAGACTGTATAGACGCCATAAACCGCTGGATGGCTGAAAGTTTTCTGCAGCTGAATCCGGATAAGACGGAGGTTTTAATTGTAGCGCCAGACAGCGCTATTCCTCTGATAATGCAGAACATTGGACCTTTGTCATCTGCGGTCCGGACTAGTTTAAGGAACCTTGGGGTAACGTTTGATATATCCCTATCCTTTGAAACCCACATCAAATCGCTGACCAAATCCTGTTTTTTCCACTTACGTAATTTAAGTAAATTGAGATCTGTGGTCTCTCACTCAGAACTGGAGATGCTCATTCATGCCTTCATTTCCTCCCGTATTGATTATTGTAACTCACTTTTCTCTTCACTTAACATATCTGTGCTTCATAGATTGCAATCCATTCAAAATTCAGCTGCTAGGTTACTTACTCGAACAAGTAGGCGCACCCATATCACCCCGATACTCTGCTCCCTTCACTGGCTTCCTGTAATTTACAGGATCCAATTCAAAATACTAACCATAACCTATAGGGCTTTACATGGTCAGGCCCCTGCTTATCTTGCTGACATAATTCATTTTCATACCCCTCTCTGGTCTCTCAGGTCTAATAATAAAAA
>NW_027508942.1:6945000-6954543 GCF_051911475.1 Siphateles boraxobius
TCTCTAGCCAATCAAACGAAGAGGGGAGTTGACGTCACTCAATGCGACTCGCTCTACTGATGCTCTCTCGTAGCTACAGGTGAAGATAACCATAGATATCATATAGAGACTAGATGCCCTATTGGCCGCTGTGGCGCAAGAAATGCGGCCGCCATCTTAAACCGGTCAGACTCCTATTTGTGTAGCATAGCAGCAGTAGATGCCAGAGCGCTGTGCAGTATATTCCTGCTCAAATCGGCGGACCATCACGTGTATGACCTTTGCAGCAAAAAAACCCGCGTGAAAATCAGTTCGATATTCAGTGAGATATGATTAGCTAAATGCGCTGACAGCTCATTGCACCTGCCAAACAGATTACACTGAGCGGAGCGGGTGACCGGTTTAAGATGGCGGCGCCGCGGCTCGTCCGCGCCAATAGGCAGTAGCTGTCGATAGGGCGTCTATCTATATGATGTCTATGAAGATAACCATCAGCTCAGCTGGCAAAAATCTTTCCGTGGCAGGACACCGTTAAACTGTATGTGTGCCTGCAACTCGACCTGTTACGTCTACCTGGCGATCCGTTATCGTTAAATTCGTCACCCTAACGACGACGACCTGTCACAGTTGTGCCGGATCCATCATATTCACCTTTAATGCCCTGGCCTTACTTCTGGACCTTGCACTGTGAGCGTCGATCTCCTGCGAGCCACACAACAGTGTTGCATTAAAGAATTCCTGATTTGAACGAGAAGTTTGAATGAATGACTCCCTCATAAAGACAGTAACTTGCCACCACCTACTGGCCGCTTTACTTTCATATTTAATCTATGACATGGAAGGGCAATGTCGGTCCTCCTGGGTGCAGAGTTTAGCTCCTCCGACCATAATCAAACACACCTGAACCAGCTGATCATCATCTTTAGGATTATTAATACTGCTGGGTTTTTACTCCAGAAACAACGTTACCTATCCCTGATCTTTTTCATGTTGCTGTATTAAAAATTTAAGCTATATTTAAAACATTGAGTAATATGCAATTATGTAGCTATGTAAATGAACACAATAACGATAATAAATCACTGCATATCAAATCCTCCTGGTTTCTGTAATCTCCTCTGTACACTATCATTTTCATTAATCTTTTGTCAAATGGTACATCTAGTCTAGAATTAATTTACCAGGCTACCTAGGCTATATGATCGCTTAACAACAACAATTAAGAAAATATTTGAGGATGGCGTATTTAACTGTAACGGATCACCAGGTAGGCTGTGCGTTTTTCTCCTTTTAAAAAGGCTACATGTTTATTTTCAATTTTAGTTGTTGTTGTTCTTTGTTTTACATACTCTGAACTGTACCACAAATGCCTTTGTATTTGTCTTGTACTTTTTGCACTGTATGCCTTGTCTGTAATGGATCTAAATAATATATATATATGTATAAAATAAAAATTATTATTATAAAGGTAGGCTTTGTGTAGCGTTGAAAGGCCAAAGTCCTAAATTCTTCAGACGGGTAAAATGGCCGTTTTTAACTTTAAGAAATGTAGTGTTTCAAAACTGCATGATGTTTTAGAGCTGCCTTAGCATATTCACATCATGAGCCAAGTATTGTTTAACACCAATTACCAGTGTGCGCATTAAAATGTAGGCTACCTCAAAAAAGAGGAATTTAATTATTTGTATGTCCAGAGTTCAGATAGCTTTACTGCTTAAAAGTCCTTGTAAAGTTTAAAATAAACTTGTCTTCCCCTGTAGGAGAGAGCATCAGTAGCGCGAGTCGCATTGGAGTGACGTCAACTCCCCTCTTCGTTTGATTGGCTAGAGATGGAGCTGTCAATCTAGAACTACTCGACCAATGGTGACGCTTAAAGGGTCACTCCACCCATTTGCATTAAGATTTCCACTGTTAGAAATCCAGTCATACTATTGAATGGTCGTGCAACACTCTTTCATTTTCCACTGAGACGAGAGAAATCCTCTATTTACCTTTTTCACTTCCTCCTACAATGACGCAAAAATCGTCATTTTACATCATTCTAGGAGGAAGTGTAAAAGGGGGGGATTTCTGTATAGACTACAAGCACTAGTTCCCGCCCTTTCAAACCCGCCCATAGGGGGTTGGACCTAATGCGCTAACAGACCTATCAGATCAGTGCCAGTGCCTTTGATTTCACCGGGAGAAACTTTTTGAAAATATGGACGAAGCTACTGAATACACAGGCGGATGCATTATGGAGGATCTGGATTTTGACGAAGTTATGGTAGCAGCGGATGTTCGTGGCTACCTTTATGAGCCACAGTATAGCGACGAGCAGCTGAGGGCTATGGAGGAACAGGAGGCGGCTGAAGCTGCTGTCACCACAGCCGACGAGACGAGGACGAGCAGCTGAGGGCTATGGAGGAACAGGAGGCGACTGAAGCTGCCGTCACCACAGCCGACGAGACGAGGACGAGGAGCTGAGGGCTATGGAGGAACAGGAGGCGGCTGAAGCTGCCGTCACCACAGCCGACGAGACGAGGACGAGCAGCTGAGGGCTATGGAGGAACAGGAGGCGGCTGAAGCTGCCGTCACCACAGCCGACGAGACGAGGACGAGGAGCTGAGGGCTATGGAGGAAGCGGAGGCGGCTGAAGCTGCCGTCACCACAGCCGACGAGACGAGGACGAGCAGCTGAGGGCTATGGAGGAACAGGAGGCGGCTGAAGCTGCCGTCACCACAGCCGACGAGACGAGGACGAGCAGCTGAGGGCTATGGAGGAACAGGAGGCGGCTGAAGCTGCCGTCACCACAGCCGACGAGACGAGGACGAGGAGCTGAGGGCTATGGAGGAAGCGGAGGCGGCCGAAGCTGCCGTCACCACAGCCGACGAGACGAGGACGAGCAGCTGAGGGCTATGGAGGAACAGGAGGCGGCCGAAGCTGCCGTCACCACAGCCGACGAGACGAGGACGAGGAGCTGAGGGCTATGGAGGAACAGGAGGCGGCTGAAGCTGCTGTCACCACAGCCGACGAGACGAGGACGAGCAGCTGAGGGCTATGGAGGAACAGGAGGCGGCTGAAGCTGCCGTCACCACAGCCGACGAGACGAGGACGAGCAGCTGAGGGCTATGGAGGAACAGGAGGCGGCCGAAGCTGCCGTCACCACAGCCGATGAGACGAGGACGAGCAGCTGAGGGCTATGGAGGAAGCGGGGGCGGCTGAAGCTGCCGTCACCACAGCCGATGAGACGAGGACGAGGAGCTGAGGGCTATGGAGGAAGCGGAGGCGGCTGAAGCTGCCGTCACCACAGCCGATGAGACGAGGACGAGGAGCTGAGGGCTATGGAGGAAGCGGAGGCGGCTGAAGCTGCCGTCACCACAGCCGATGAGACGAGGACGAGGAGCTGAGGGCTATGGAGGAAGCGGAGGCGGCTGAAGCTGCCGTCACCACAGCCGACGAGACGAGGACGAGGAGCCCGCAATGGCTCGAGCTGGGGCAGATTGGTGCTGCCTGTGCTCTCACTGTGCGCCAATGGACACAGAACAAGAGTCTGTCTGCTGCCGAGAGTTCCAGCGGTGCCAATTTCTAATTGACGAAATAACAGAATCGGAGGATGACACGGACGTGTGTGTTGTTGCTCACCCGAGTTTCGCACCCCATATGGATAGCGGCGTCCTGGAGACCTACTTTAGAATACCTAACGTCAACTGGCAACGTCAGCCAAACCCTACAGGGTCAAATGGTTCGTCTTTCTGTAAAGTAAGTTTATTTTCATTTTGTTAACACGCTAACATGGCAGGTTCATTGCACAAATGTCTTGCAGTTAAGCTAGCTACTGTAGTGGGAGTGGCCTGCGGAGCTGAGCATTGCAATGCACTATGGGGATTGTTGTCTACAATCCACAAGCACTAAAAAGTCATTTTCTGCCTTTTATCGGCCAAGAAGGTCCCAAAATAGAAATTTATGTTACTATTCTA
Organism: Siphateles boraxobius; assembly: GCF_051911475.1. Classification (NCBI taxonomy): domain Eukaryota; kingdom Metazoa; phylum Chordata; class Actinopteri; order Cypriniformes; family Leuciscidae; genus Siphateles; species Siphateles boraxobius. Next base: position 6,948,939 of record NW_027508942.1, read on the forward strand.
CTACATATATGACCCACTTTCAATACATATTCATGTCTCCACCGGTGGAATGACCCTTTAAGCCCGTCCTAATTCACATGAAACTCAAACTGCAACATCTGGAAGAGCAAGCGCAGAACATGGAAAGAAGAGCGAAGAGAAAAACAGCACAAGCGTACAATTTTCTTTATTATGAGCAGAAAATGGCCATCCGTCACAATTAAGTAACTTTCACCATGTCTAGACCTGGCGCGAGCTGAGTGAGTTAAGTGCCCTCAAACGAAAGCAATGCTGTCTACATTGGATGCATCGAGGGCCGACGCTACACAACACATTACCAACAGTGAACTGATCACGCGCTCTCTGTTTCTGACGCACTTCCAGCACTCGCTGGGCGGGGGAAGATTGATGCGCCGGACCGGAGTCGGGGGACTTAGTTAAGTTTTTGTGGATTTTTTTTGCTTTATTTTGTAGTATTTCGAATTAATGTTTTTAAATAGTATTAGTAAAAAAAAACTAAAAAAAATTCACTCGTTCACTCATTTTGGCGCCCCTATTGAGTGGCGCCCCTAGCACTTGCCTAGTCCACCTATGCCACGGGCCGGCCCTGCAGTGTGTGTGTGTGTGTGTGTGTGTGTGTGTGTGTGTGTGTGTGTGTGTGTGTGTGTGTGTGTGTGTGTGTGTGTGTGTGTGTGTGTGAGCGAGTGTGTGTGTGTGTGTGTGTGTGTGTGTGTGAGCGAGTGTGTGTGTGTGTGTGTGTGTGTGTGTGTGTGAGCGAGTGTGTGCATGCAAAGAAATCACTTAGCATGGAAATAAAATTGAAAATAATTGCAGCAAACTGAAGGTCAGTATTGGTTAACTATAAGTTGTAGCAGAGTTCAGGGTACAGATCACTGTAAAAAATGATTTTTTGGTAAGGTAAATACTACTGAAAAAAAACAATGTAATTTACAAGAAAAAGTTAGTTTAGGCAAGAATAAAAAAAAACTAAGTAAATTCCATATCAGTGCTTAAGTCAAGCGAGTAGAAATGAAAGCGTAAATATCAACTCAATAAAATTAAGTAAAAATTACTCAACTTTTCTAACACTGGGGTTCCCATCATGCACTGGACCTTGAATAATTAATGAGGTTCATTTTTCACTGGTTTCCAGCAGTATTTACACTGTTTTATCATAGCTTTTGTTGTCAGGATTTAGTAACTTGCCATTTTGGTACATTTCGAGTAAATTTTCTTCTCAAAATTACACATTCAAACACAAAAACGATCCACCAAATGTTACCGTCATTGTGTATTGTCTACCAAGTATTGAGGTCTTTTTTATTGTATTGAGGCATTTTCACATCATGCTTAACATCTGATGTGATGAAGTATAAATTACTTAGATACTCTAAGCAAAACACATACTATAAATGACTGGTATAATTCAATAAAATTGATTTAATGAAATGTAATGCGAAGGAAATTTCAACTAATTTGAAATTAATCAACCTTTTACTAGCCAAGTTAAAATTACTTATTTTGTTTGTTACTTTCACTTTACTAGGTTAAGTAAAGTTTACTTAATTCCATATTCCAAGTAAAATTTAACTTAAAGATTTCTAATTAAAGCTACTGATGAATATGTTTAGGTTTTTACTTGGCAAATCTTTGTAAATTTACTAGAAGTTTCTGAGTGGAAAAAGTTGCCTAGCTTTTTTCAAGTAAATCCTACTCCAAATTTTTTTCAGTGTGGGAATCATGAATACTGAAGATCACACACACACACACACACACACACACACACACACACACACACACACACACACACACACACACACACAGATAGAGATATACAGGTGAAACTCAGAAAATTAGAATATTACATGGAATGAATAAAAAAGGATTTTATATACAGAAATGTCGGCCCTCTGAAACGTATAATCATGCATATGTATATAGTAATATGATTAAATATATTAGTTTCACCTTTTAATTTGAATTACTGAAATACATGTTGCACAATATTCAAATATTTCGAGTTTCACCTGAACTACTAACTATGACAACGATGAAGAGATAAAGTCCATGATGGACGAAAAACACGCAGCCTTCAGAGTTTGGCAGAGCGACTTCAGGAATAGACAGAAACGAAAACATTCCCACAGAGTCAGATCTGACATTCACAACAGAGTCAGAACACTGAAGACTGGCGTGTTGCAGACACTACTGACATGAACAACAGCAGTGACTGAAGGATGGACAGATCAGCACTTCTCCCACATACTCAACCAAGAGGATCCAGTGGATGACAAGCTTCTGGATGGGTTACCACAACTCAACACTCAGATTAGTCGAGTAGACCCAACAACTATGGAAGAATAGCTTGTTTGCATGACATCACTGCGTTGCCATGGCGCGAAATGCAGATGGAGGGCAGGAAGTGATTTGTTACATTTAGGCATAGATATATACACTAGATGTCGTCTTAGCTACGGCAGTTCATTGGAACGAATGCGTCAATAGAGCCGCCATCTTGGATCAGGAGAGCGCCTCCTCTTTAATGCAACAGTCAATGTAGGAAAAGCTCTAACGCAAATAAAATCACCATAAATCGTCATGAATGCGATTTTCTAGTTTTTTTGGTTCGTTCCAACGGTCAGACATGTATTTATCATTGAGTCCAGAGAAGTTAAAAAAATATTACAAAAGTTTACATTCTTGTGAAATGTAATCCCTTGCTGTCTGGTTTTTAGATTACGTTCGTGTGAACATCCATACGCAGCACAAAAGTCCGGCATCATCCATGAATTCAGCGTTACCCAGCTACTTCCTATGACAAGACCCCTATTGGCGGCTGATTTGACGGATGCTCAGAACCCCGAGGCGACATCTAGTGTATATATCGATGACATTTAGAAAGCACTATAACAAACTCAAAATGCCTATGTTTTGCGTGTTTAGGTTGCTCAAATCGACCAAACAGAGAAACCATGAGGACCTTTTATCGTGTACCAAAAGTTGTTGTTCAAAAGCTGGAGTCCCTGCCGGGGTCTTTAAGAACGGAGGACCCGAACTCACCCGAAAACTTTTCCATAAGATATGGGAGAGCGAAACACTTCCTGCGACGGGGTTTTCGGGGCTTAAAAACGCAAAAAAGTGAAACCACCCTCCAGTAGAAATCTTAAAAACGCTCCACCGTCGCGTTCCCGTCTAAAGGGTAAAAACGCGAATCTGCTCACGGCGGCTCTCGTCGCGTACGCGTTTACGTCACAGGCATGCGCCAGTACAGGAAAATAACAACCAACATGTCGGATTATTTCCATACGTCGGACCTTCAAGTTCTGATAAACGTACAAGAGTCGTTTCGCTGTTTGCTTCGCCATGTTTTGATTTCGCGCTACTAGGGAGAGAAGTAGAAGGAAGGTTGTACGCAGGTGCGCAGACTTGGTGTTGTTGTGTGGAAGTGCCCCACATCGCCCCCTAGCAGCCTGGAGTGCATACTACATCGAATTTCACACACTTTTGCGTCACCATATGCACGCAGATTTCCCCCCCGTAACGCTCGTCTGAACGCAGAATAAAAAGTGATAACGCAACGGCACTTTTGCGTTTTCTCTTCAGATCGTTTCTGTAAACATATCCTCAGAGACGCCGATATTGTAACTATTTTCAAGAAGGGAAACAAGGCAGAATCGAAGACATGAAACGAGGGATTGCAATCGACGAGTAACTATGAGTAACTATGCAACTACATGACAACTAGCAGTCATTAGAGTATTAGTAGATCTGCAAAGCGTCTCCGGTTCCTCGTGTAACCCTGGAGAAGATGAACTGGCGTTTACAAAGGGAATCTTATTCTGATGCTCCTGACTATACGCTTCATAACTACACAAACCTGAACCTACAGTCTACTAATACTCTAATGAGCTGACATGGAGTTTACAAGTTACTTATAGTTAGTAGAATATCTAAAGTGGACCAAATAAAGTGTAGCTTGACTGAGTTATTATCATCATAATAAAATATTGTTATATGTTTGTGTCCATATTTCCCAACAAATAAAAGCTGTTAATTAGAATTTTCCAGCGTTGTGACATGTTTTCAGTTTATGTGTTTCCCGTCTCGGCTTGGATGATTGATAAACAATGAACAGTTGTAATAACTCAGACGTGTCGTTTGGGAGCATAATTATAGTTCCTGCAGGATTTTTACGAGATCATAGCAGAAATAAATAAGCACTAATCCTAGATAAACTGTTTATATTTGTCATGCCAAATCAATCAACTTGTCTCTCACGAAGGCCATGTTTCCCTTGAGTGATGATGAGAGAATGTAGAAGTCGAAGGGAAATAGAGGTTGTAAGTGGCTAATATTATTTTATTTGGTAATATAACTTGCGACTCTTTGAATGTTTATTAGTGTTTAAGGCGAGACACTGCAGGTAAAAACACTGTTTTCTTTCATTACATTCATCTTCTCTCAGACTAGTGGACAGAAAACATCCAAAACACACATTTAATAGTTTATTTTATTGCACTTGATCTATTAGCGTCTGTAGTTTAAATGCAGAGAGTTTGAGTCAGAAATCTTTGAAATCTCACCGTTTTATTCATATCTATATTCTTCATAAATCATTCACCTAATTTATACAATAATTCTTTCCTAAAAACATGGTGAAAATGTATGTTTTTCGTGTTTGACAGTATTTCCTGATTTATATCCAGAATTCCCCTCTGGAAAAACCTTTAAAATCAAAGATGAATTACGAATCTGACTTTATCATGTTCTGATTTCTGCATGATTTCTGCATTCTGATTTCTGAAATGCATGCAAATTAGTGTATATTTAATTAGATGGATGCAGGATGCAGACTGGAAGAATGAGAATAAAACACGTATAGAGCGAGAGAAAAGGCAGATGGAGTGATTTTACCCCCCAAAAATGGGATTGTGTGTGTTGTATATAAACTGCTGTCACAGCAGACGAATGTCGCCCCACCTCTCTCTCTCTCTCTCTCACACTCTCTCTCACACTCTCACACTCTCTTACTCTCACTCACACTTTCACTCTCACTCACACTCTCTCTCACTCACTCTCTCTCTCACACACTCTCTCTCTCTCTCTCTCACACTCTCACACTCTCTTACTCTCACTCACACTTTCACTCTCACTCACACTCTCTCTCACTCACTCACTCACTCTCTCTCTCACACACTCTCTCTCTCTCTCTCTCACACACTCTCTCTCACTCACTCTCTCTCTCACACTCTCTCTCTCACTCTCTCACTCACTCTCTCTCACACTCTCTCTCTCTCTCACTCACTCACTCTCACTCACACTCTCTCTCACTCACTCACTCACTCTCTCTCTCACACTCTCTCTCTCACTCTCACTCTCTCTCTCTCTCTCTCTCACACACTATCTCTCACTCTCCCTCTCACTCTTACTCTCACTCACACTTTCTCTCACTCTCACACTCTCTCACTCTCACACTCTCTCTCACTCTCTCTCTCTCTCACACACTATCTCTCACTCTCTCTCTCACTCTTACTCTCCCTCACACTCTCTCACTCACACTCTCTCTCTCTCTCACTCACTCACTCACTCTCTCTCTCACTCTCACTCACACTCTCTCACTCAATCA